>NW_006159712.1:3961385-3997009 GCF_000334495.1 Tupaia belangeri chinensis | reverse complement strand
TTTTCTCACTTTCTTTCTCTGTCTGTAAGCCTGTGCACCTTCTAGCAAAATTTAGAAAATGACAAAAAAAAATTTTTAATTTTCAATAAAAGAGCAGTTCCTTAATTTGCAAAGCACAGTGAGAGGATAGAGCTTTTGAATTTGAGCAAAAGCTCAGGTCCTAGTCTATTGACAGATGATAAAACATTGATCAGATCCAACGAAAACCAGGATTTTTTTCCCCCGTCTCTTTTGCTTTTGTTTGTTTTTCCCTCCTTTTCCCTAGGATAGTTGTGTTTATCAGTCCACACCGGGTGCAGCCCACCCAGCAAGTCCAAGGAGAAAGGGTCACGTTAGTCTGGGAGATGGTGCAGGCCAGGCCGGGGGCGTACAGGGCAGAAGTGAGCGTGTTTGTGGATGACCACCGAACGCTGTGGGGCAGACCCACGCGGCACTGGCAGCCGATTCCACCGCTGGGAACCAGAGTACAACGTTTCGCAAAGAAGGGTTTCTGAACCCCGGTTTAACAAGCCCTCCACGGCTCCAGTGCCAATCCCCAGGAAACTCGTTAATACAGTCAGACGCCACAGCAGCCTGCACTTAAGACAGGGAGGCAGTGCAGTGGCTCCCCAGCTCTGCCGATGCCAAAGCAGCCCTCTGTTCATTAGCCCAGCTCTGTCTCTGTTCTGACCTCATGGAGATGCTTCTGGCCTTCTGAGAACTGACAGAGGCATGATTCCAAATCACTCTGTTGTTTCTTACGTTACAGAACTGTTAACTAATACCTGAAGAGTTCTTTGTCTACCAGAAAAACACTTGGTCCTGAAAAAACATCCCACAGTTTAAAGCGAAGCCTTGGTCAAGCTCAGGGGTGTGGTGTATCCCAAATACTAACACGGCATGTAATGAGTCTCAGTCAATGTTTGTGACCAAAAGGGAGATTGAGGAGTTCTGGAAATAACTGAGTATACCAGGAGGCAAAGTTAACTGGCCCATGTATTGATAACCTTGTGGGGTTCTTCATGACCAAATTCAGGGTTAATTCTTTTTTTTATTTTTAAGAGTTTTTTTTGCTATGGGGCACATGTGCTTGCTGGAAATGCAGAGAAAGACAGAGAGAAAGGGAGAAATCACCTCCCAGGGGGATGGCCATGCTGCAATCCCTTCTCTTGGAATTTTGGGCATTTATGCACATGTACTTGGCATCAGTTTCAAGCTGCAAGTCCAAGACTTGAGCTGTGGTCAGCCATGACATAAGCATTATGCCACCTGCTGGTCCCAGGGTTAATTCTATAGAGAACAATGGCCAAGGACCTGGAGTGCCACAGGTGCAGCAACAGTGGTGAACCTGGGCACTGGAGTTACTGCCTCATTCAAATTCTGACCCTGTCAGTTATGAGCTTTCATACTTTCAACAAATTGCTTGATAGCTACAGCCTCAGTTTCTTCTTCTGCAAAATGGAAAAACAGGACAGGTTCTATAGTACAGAGAGTAAGCTCTGTGTAGAGGAAGCTGGATCCCACATGGCTGACTGGGGTTTGAACCCTGGTCCCAGCAGCAACACACAGGGTATGAGTGTATGTGCCTAGGATCCTGATGGAATGGAGAATTGGAGGAAAAAGAATTATGTCATAAATAAGACCTACTGGGGGGTGTTTTCTCTTTCTCACAAGCACATATGTATGTTCTATTGTGAATAAAGGGGAGGAGAGTATTTCTTAAGTGCTTAAAATAGGGGAAGAAGTGACAACCTGAAAGGGTTTGTTTTGTTTTTGTTTGTTTACTTGCTTTGGGTCACTTGCTTTTGATAAGGAAAGAAATGAAACAATGGAAAAAAACAGGTGGATGTGATTTAGTGCCTAGCCCACAGAACGATACGGTAAATGCTCAGTAGTTCAGGCTTCCCCCCACCTTGTTCCTCTTCTTCCTCCTCTTCCTGTGGACAGATCGTTTAAAGCAAGAATAATGGTTTTTTGGTTTTTGGTTTTTTTTTTTTTTTTTTTTTTTGGAAAACATCTGTCCTTCCATATTAGGCTAAGTCACATAGTAAAGCAACGTGAGCCTTGATCATGATCACACCTGTAGTTGTAAACCAAAGGCTGACGACGCAGTTTCTGTCTTCCAGCAGTTGGCATTCCCAGGAGTCCCTGCTCCCCTGTTTTACCCTTCTCCAGGGTGAGGAGTTAGGTGATTTGGGGGTGCCAGAGATACATGGTTTCCTCTCAGCCTGCCTGTGAATCTAGGACTTCACACATTTGCATTTGTCATTATAATTCTTTTGTTCCCAAAAGGGGTGAAAAGAAGGTTAAAAGGGATGTCATCCATTGGAAAGAAATAGCAAAATGTGTATCAGTATCTCTTCAGAACATCTCACGAAATTGAGAGTTTGTGTTATTTGGGTTTCAATGCAAGGTAGAAAATCTAAAATACTAGCGACAAATGATTTGTGATTCCTACTCAATTTACCCAACTCCAAACTATTTCAATCAATCTGGAAATTCATCTCTATCCTGTTAAATTAAGGCTCTTTTTTTTTCCGTTGTGAAGGAAATAATGCCAAATTGATAAAGTCTTTTGAATTTTTCTCTCTAAATATACTTAATCTTCATTAATGCAGCCCTCCATGATATTTTGAGCCAATCTGAACTAACAGGAAAATTTTTCACATATCTAATTCTTAAAATAGATAGAATTTCTTTTTTCTTCCCACTGTACAGTCTGCCAAGGCACGTATGTACAGAGATCTAGCATAGAGACAGCGGTCTTCTAGCCCATCCCCTAACCTGTGTTTTATCCTAGCTTACCCTCATTTTTGGACATCATATGATGTGATTTAATGTCGTCACTGAATTTTTTTAAACTTCTCCTCTTTTTCCTTAGTGCCATGGGAAGATAAATCAACTACCCATTAATAAGCACTTCATTTGGTGAAGTTGTTTTAGTGGAATTTTTTCTTGCCTTTTTCTTTTTCCTTGCCGGTGTAGCTAATGAAACAACATGCATTTCAACTCCAAGGCTCCCGGATGCACACCTAGAGAGTAGCTAGCGCACAATTGATTTCTAGCCCTGCAGAAAAAGGGGAAGCAGTAGAGAAGTCAGATGGATTGATTGCTGAGATACAGGCCCTGTGGGATGCTTCGATATCATCCATGTCTTGAATGGATGCACAATCCCCTCATCAATAAGAAGATCCCCAGGATAGAACTGCATAGGGTCCAGAGAGCGGTGTAAGGAGGCAGGTGGACTAGCCTGCAGTTCATCCCTCTTCAGGTCTACCTGCTGTCATAAATTGTCAAATTTATAAATTCAGACATTGGACAGTGAATGGTGGTACTGGAGCTCCCTAAGAGAGCATGGTTCAAGTGATTGCAAACTCAGATGTTTACAAAGACTGGATGGGCTGATTTAAGACAATAAATACTAGATTACTTCTATTCTTACCTAAGGGTAACACCTATCCACTTAGACTTTGTCTTCTAAAGCATGCTGTGAGTTGGGGGTAAAAATAGCGAAACAGCACATATTCATGGGTCATTTCTGTTCCACAGCTTGCTGTTTGTGATCCCTGAATTAATCCCAAACGTTGTTGTACAGAGCAGGAAACTAAGAACGTAAGAAGTGAAACCCTATTACCCAATGCATCACATTCAGAATTTTCCAAAGTTTTCACTTTTTCTGCCCCCAGTGCCAAATGTCATCCTTAAAGTTAAACTTCTACTTTTGGAAAACCAGTGTCTAATGCCTCAGGTACCAAGCCTCCATAAAATGCTAGTGCTTTCAGTATCAGACGGGACTACCTCTTACAAATGACAGCGCTGAACTCTAACCAGCCTCGGCAAAAATTAAAGGACAGTTCATCACCTTGGATAACTAAGAAGAATAGGAAAATTCTAGTTAAAAAGATGGTCAAAGGGGCCAGCAGGTGGCATAGTGGTTAAGGCACTGGATTCCCACCTAGCCAATAGCAGTTTGAGTCCTAGACCTGGTGGCTTGAAAATCATACCAGTTGTGTGCATGTGTATACCCAAAATCCTGAAAGAAGAATGGAAGTGAAGGGACTACAGCATAGCCGTTCCACCTGGAGGGTTGTTTCTCACTTTCCGTCTCTCTGTCTCTCTCCAATGAGTGCACATGCCCTGTGTCAAAAACCTCAGAAATAAGGGTGGAGGTGGTGATGGTAGGCTGTATCTAGATGCACAGATGAACTCAGCAGGGTGCAGTCTCCCCATCTCTTGGCTTCATTTTCTCTGCCGCCCATATTCTTGGGAAGACTCCCCACCTGTGATGACAGGATAAGTTCCAGTAGGTCTAGGCTTATATTTATCTGTTTAACCATGCAATCAAATTGTAGTAGGGCTTCTTTTTCTTTGTTTTACAAATAACATACTCCTAAGAGTGAGTCTCATCAAAATAACTTGAGTCATGTGCTCTTCCGTGAACCAACCATTATGGCCAGGAGGAAGAAAGAAACTAATTAGACAGGAGATGGGTTCTCTGCACTGTAACTCCTAGCCTGGGAAAAAGGAGAAAAGATTGAGGCACTCTTCTTGAGGAGGAACTAGGAACCAGGCAGGCTAAATAATAGATTTTGACCATGCCTCTTCCCTTTCATTCTCTGTTCAGAGCCTGTCTCTCCCACACAGAAGCTTTAGCATGGGGTATATAGAGTTGGAATACATAAGGTCATGTCTAAGAGTCCCCTGGACCTATCAAAAGACACATAATAAGGATCAATGCAATTTCCAGTGACTCAAATGCAAAAGGTTAACCCCTTAAACTTTAACGTATGTTACTAAGCATTTGCTAAATACCAGGTACCAGGCTAGAATAAAATAAAGCATGTTGCTGTATTTGTACAACAATCTTGCAAACCAAGATCAGTATCCCCACGGGACAAATAGAAAGCAACTGCTGTTCAAGGTTCTAGAGAACTCAAGAGTTTCCATGTGCAAAGGGGGAACTGGGAGAAGAGAAACATAGATTGCCAGGTCCCGCCCTATCTCAGCCAGAACTCATCTTTGTCAGGCTTATGTTTTTACATTTTGCATACTAATTTTTTAAAGGCATCAGTGCTTCAATTTTGTTTCTGAAAAATCACTTAGCAAGTAATTAAATTATTTTATTGCTCAGTACTCGCACAATTACAAATGACAGAATTCAACTTAACCCCAAAAAGATAAATAAAACAAAACAAAATAAAATAAAAAGTATTATGAAAGTCATAGAAAGGTCTAGGTCTGGCTGCACCCAGTGTTCACATGGTGGACTCTTTCCTTTCTGTGACCTCATATGAAAACAAGGTGCGTATATGTCATGCTTCCCCTCTTCACTTTGTTCGGAGGCTGCCTCTCTGACCAGACAGCTTGGCGTTCAGCCTCTCCTCCAGCAATCTCAGCTGAGAAAAGGCTGTCCTTTTCCATAGTTCCAACAAACATGCTGTCATTGAGTCTTGTTAGATCCGTTTGACCTCACCTACGCAGCATGTCTGTCCTTGACCTCTGTGACGTTGGTCATGTTAGAATCAGGTGCCTAGCTGTGCACCTGGGAATGGAGACAGCCCTAAAGAACACATGGGTTAGGCTTGTGGCTGTGCTGACGTGTGACTGTGCTGACGTCCTTGAGGAAACCCAGAGGGTTAGTTAGTGAAAGGTGGGAGCTGGAAGATGAGAACCCATGAGCCCACCCCTACTGTGGTACAACTAGGATCCTAAACCTTTAAACTCAATATTTTATGTTGCCTTTCTTTGTGTGTATGTGTGTCTTTGATAAGTCATTAACAATAATAGCTTGCACATTAAGCTTTTGTTGAATTCCTCTTATTTTGTCATGGCAATGATAAACTCCATGGAGTTTTCTGATTTGTCAAAAGTGGGTGAGGTCGTTTCTGTTTACTGCACTATTTGAAAAGACACATGTATAGTGTTTGTACTGTTTTGACATCAGATGACAGATTCAGATCCTAACTGTTACTGAGTACCTTTGTGTGACCTGGGGTCAGCTGCTTTACTCCACTTCCTCAGAGGATTTATGTGAGGGTTAATTAAAACCATATGATATGCAAAAAGATTCCTAGCACAGTACTTAGCTCGTGGAAAAGGTTGTTTTTCTCAAGTGATTGACCCACAAAGATCCTTTAAATTAGGAAATTCATTGAAACATGTGAAGCGTAGGTTAATTTACAGTAAAGGAACCTCTAAAAGCATATCTTGGATTGAATCTATTTCATGAAGAAAATGATGGCTGATTTTAAACTCATTATTGTGATGAAAGTGTTGTGAGTACTTGTTGGCAGCAAATATAAGCAACAGCAAAATGCTGAACAAGAATTTGGAAACAAGGGAACTACCTGGGTCCTCTGAGAGTCAAAGTGGTAAAACTCAGCATGAGATGGTCTTCAACACTTTTCTTAAAGATTACCTATAATTTAAAGCAATGCTAGCTATAGTAACAGGAAAATCTGAATTCCCAGCAATTTAACTGACAAAAGATATATAGAAGTATCTGTATATCTGTCTATCTCCATCTCTATCGATATCTCTCTAACATCTGCCAGTCTCTCCTTTTCATCATGGTCCAGTGGCCGAATATCCAGCCTTCCTCCTGATTATTCAATGGCTCTGCTTTCTCTTAGACCATTCAGCCATGATGAAAGTACCCACCCCTATTTTTTAATTACTGTGCCAGAAATGACATCCACCACTTTCTTTCCGTTAGCAGTCAAGTGGCCCTACCGAGCTACAGGTGAAGCAGAGAAGCCAAGTCCTAGTGATAACTCTTCACAATGGAAGGTGGGGGGTTGCAAAGCCTTTTGGGACTAAGTTGGCCATGTCTGCTACAGTTCTAGCACTCTAGATCCAACGGATATACAGGATTATGATACATGATTCTGTAGCATCTTGAAAGGACCACTGTGATTCATTTTAGTATTGAGTCCCATGCCCAACATAATATCTTGTTCATAAATATTTCCTAATTGGGTAAAAGGATTAATGGGACAGACTCACAGATAATTAAATAATTAATAATTAAATAATTCCTAGGGGAGCATCTCCATGACACAGAGATAATACATTCTCAAGAGAAAGTGAATCCTGCATGATGACTGTAGTTCGAATTCCCAACTAAAACATCATGGGCATGTGTGTGAGTGCCCAAAATCTGATGGGTTGGAGGGTTGGAGGCCCAGCGTCTAAACAATACAGTCAAAAACACACGAATGGAACCCATGGACAGTTTTCTCTTTTCTCTCCCTCCTTTTCTGTCTCTCTCTCTCTCTCTCTCTCTCTCTCACACACACACACACACACACACACACACACCCTGAGAGAGACAAGAGACAGGCATACACTATCAAATAAAAAGAAAAAAAATTAAAAGCCATAATTCCTAGGCAAAAACTTGCAACCATTTGCAAGCTATATTTTCATTTTCCCAGCCTCTGTTCAACTTGTCTTTTGTCAGTGTAAAAGTAGGATAAATATAACTCTAATAGCATTGGACTAGAGGACCCTCACATATGAGCTGTTCAGGGTAGGAAGCTGGAACCAGTTGCATGTGGGTGGCTTCTTCATTCCCACCTAAATTCCTGGCCCTCCAAAATGAAGCCCACCTCATTCCTTGGTTGGGGGGAGAGGATCCTGAGTTCCCGATGAGCAGGTGGACTAGTCAGAGCCTAGCCTATATTCTCTGGCCAGCCTGGCCAGTTTGGGTGCCCCTAGTCCATGGATCTGTCCTCTTCCAAGCTTGTTGGACATTATGAATATCCCATTATTAATGATTATTATGCTATCCATATAAGCTCATTTGGATCGTCTTTGTTCCTTTCTTGAGTGTATTGTTTAGAGTCAACCCAACTACCTTTAATAAGCCAACTTGATATATGCTTGCATTTGTTTATTTTCACAGTCAACAATGTTCTTTGGTACTTGTCTTCCTCAAAGGCTGTTCAGAGTAGTTAAGAATATGCTATCTGCAGTCAGACTGCCTTAATTCAATCTGGCTCAGCTACTACCCACAGAGTAGAATGGGGCTTTAATAATAGTTTCTACTCCAAAAGGTTATTATCAAAACATCGTACTTAGCACAAAGTCTGAGACATAATACACACTTAGTAAATGTTAACCAGCATTATTTTTATTGTAATTATCCAGGTATTCATACTTTAAATTTTTTAAAAAGAGAACTAGATCCCATTACAGTTTATAGATCAAAGAAATACCATCAAGAAAGTTAGTTTCTCATTGCCTGGCTTCTTGATTTAACCTCTATCTCGGCTCTTTGAGTGTATTTTTTTTGTTGTTATTAACAGACAAAATAAAAAGCAGACTTTTTTAAAGAAAAGATATGATGAAGCCATGCCCTGGCTTTGATTCCTGCACAGAGCCTCCGTTCATGTCAGCGCGATTTCTCTGCATGGATTGATGGCGGTATACGGTCTGTTTCTAAGACTGTTTAAAGCAGGGCACAAAAGAAATCATACTGGCTGGATCCACAGCTGGCAAAACGGGAAAGACTAAGCTGGTGAAAGAAGCTGTTAATACAGACCAGAAAATTTTTAAGCTAAAAAAAGGAACCTACCCACTGAAAGTCGGAAAGCAAAAGTTTTATTTGGGGAAAGCAATGTTCGACTCTGCGTGATTCCTACTTAGAAAATGCACATGCTTGCCTTTTCCAACTGCCAGAACATCATTCTTTAACACAGGGGAACCAAAATAGAGAGAGAAATAATGGGCTTTCAGATAGTCCATGCCCAAAGCAAACCTAGAAACATAAACGCTGAAATGTCTGGACCCTTCAGAGCATGAAAGAGACCAGCTTCTGGAATCCTTCTGTCTCAGAGACACCTCTTGGTCATCTTGCCCCATCCCTGCGGACATTAGTATTAGCAAAACAGTCTTCCCAACAGAGAGATGACGGGTGGGGAAAGAGGAAGCATGCAGTCTCTAAGTCACTCTTTGCTCTAACCATCTCCTCATTTGAGTCCTGCAGAGTTCTCCACCCTGAGACCCAAGTGGTAAAACTCTCATCAGGCAAACAAACGTGGTCTGAAAATGCAGGTTCTTCATCAAATGTACTCTATATTGAGCACAAAGTGTAATTCCGTCACTGGCAGGGCAGACATTTAGTGACCCCATTGATTCTCCCTTACTTTTCATCCAGTGAAAAATATACCTTCGCCTTTCATTTTTCACTATGGTCATTCACATCTCTGCCAAAGGTTTCTATTTCTCTGTTTCTATGTCTCATCAGAAACTTCCCACAAGGATGGATTGGGCTTGGATTGTAAACCTCAAGTGTGTGAGCTTACAGACACTGTAACATCCTTAGAGTGTATCTAGCAAAGCATCATATTTTTAATACAAGATCTCCACTGACGTTTTAGCCATTTGTTTTCAGTTTTTTTCGTATTTCTCTTTAGTGCCTTGTAAACTCCTAAACACAAGGACTATAGTTTATACGTGTGCACGTGTGTGTATTTTTGTATATCTGTTTATTTCATGCATAATGCAATGCATGCACATGTTACATATGGAAATATGTAAATACTCCACAGAATTTATAGCAAAGTATTTACATATAGTAAATTCTCCATAAATGTGTGTTGAATAAAGGAGTGAGGATAATGATTACATAGCACACAGAGAAAATAATTAGAATCTTAATCCAAATTCTGCAATTAGATAGGAATCAGGAAGACAGTTGGGAGTCTTGATTTCAACACTTCCATACCATTTGAAGAGAAAAAACATGCTTTGTGTGACATACACATTACTTAAGAAAGTTTGAAATGAGTGGGTTATATTATTTTTTAAAGACTTGTTTATTTAATTTTACTGGTTTTTGTTTTTGTTTTTTAATTTGCTATACAGCACAAGTGCTCACCAGAGAGAGAGAGAAAGTAAGAAAGCAAGCTCCCATGGTCAGCCATGTGGGAATCCGGCACCTTAACCACCAGGCCACCTGCTGGCTCCAACTGGTCTGTGATTAAAAGCAAAATAAACATCTAGATTTCCAGTTGCTTTTGAAACGTCAGACAGCCTACCTCTGAGCCACACTCCTGTGTGTCTGCATCACATGAAGTACACGGGCAGTTGAACCTTCAGATGGAACATACACTTTCCAAGGAGCCATCGTCTCCAACTTTCCACGCTGTCACCCTCAACAATGAGAATGAGTGTCACTTGCCATGTGTTATCAGACTCAAAATATTGTTTTTCCTCTTTACTCTGTGGTAAAGAGGAATGTAAATGATTTTTTATCTGCATGTCTCTGTCAAACGTGGACAAATGAAAAGCAGGTCAAGATGGTTTCAACTTCACATAGCCAGCCTCACTCATTGATGGGATCTTCCGAGGTCTTCCAGGCATGTGAATTTGCAAACCTCTGCTCAAGCAAATTATAACCATCCCAACCCTTCACTGCAGGTTCTTCTCATCTCTCAGTTTTCCTTTGAAGAAAAATATGTAATAGCTTTTATGTCATTACAACTGACAAAATGTCAACCATTGTCTCTAGCGTAAAGGTCATTATGTGTAGTTTGGGGATGAAATCGGAGCCTGGTGGCCCAGGTTAGGAGGAGACTCCCTATACTCAGAACCAATTGCCCCATCATGGTTTGCAGCACAGGTGCAGAAAGGTGTTTGGAACACATCCCAACCAGAAGCATGCGTCGGGAGATGAGACGGTTGGCGTGTGACTCCAGAGGGTTGCTCAAGACTTGAAGACAACATGTTCTGTCCACCTCACTGACTCTAGTAGTTCCTTGGGAGCCACAAAGAGCAGTTGTAGACATCCTTCAGTTTAGAGGCTTCCTCCAGAGCTAGCGTCTCACACAGTAGAGCAGAATGGCTCCCTGGAAACCGTGATCAGAAGTCATATAAATCTGCATGGAGATCTGTGCTGCAACTTTTTGTTTTTTCAAAATGTGACTCATTTGTACCCCCCATGAGGTATTGTTCTGTTAACAGGCGTTTACATGATAGCATCGATGTCAACATGCACGGTGCTATAAAAAGGTGGTGCTGTACGTTCAGTAACATTTTCATGGTTTCTGCGGGAGCCTTCTCCTCTGAGGGTTCCGTCCCTGACTAAGCTTTCCAATTTGTCTCCTCCTTTCCGCTCACCCTGCTACACGGCAAGTGTATGAGGGAAGAAAACCTTTGCTGTTTACACACCCACACTTTCTGGATTCTCCAGGTTCTTTAACAAATACAGGTTCTCCTGCCTTTAGAAGAGGGCTAGGGTGAAAGAGCCTCTCCTTGCTATTAAAGCTTCTATAAAGCCTTGCCCTTTATAGGGAGGATTAAATAGCGGCCTGAAACTAAATATTCTTACCTTCCCTTGAGTATAAGCTAGGCCTTGAGAAAACAAAAACAAATTCAAATCCAACTCCATTACTTCCTGTTGTACGATCTTGAGCAAGTGATATAGCATCTTTGAGCCTCTGTTTCTCATCTGTAAAATGGGGCTTCTAAAAATAATAGATTCAAGGGATGGAGGAAGAGAGTTTCTGGGGATTTAAAAAGACAAAAACGTGCAATCATTCTATAACCCTATATAATAGACTGTTTAGTGCTTAATAAATTCCTACCATTATTATTATTATTCAACTTCTACCTCATAGCCACTCTAGTCTTTTTTTTTCTTTCTTTTCAGTAAAATGATTTATAAATAAAGTATTAATTATTAAATTGGAGTTTATTTTTAAGAAACATCAAAAAATGAACAAAGTGGGGCCAGGAAATGGCATAGTATTTAAGGCGCTGGACTTCTATGTGGCTGACCATGGTTCGAGTCCCAGACCCAGCAGCTTGAAACTCACACTAGGTGCATGTATATGCATGCCCAGAACCCCAGGAGGAGAAGGGATTGAAGCATAGCCATCTCCCCTAGAGGGTGATTTTTCACTTCCCCTCTCACTGCCTCTCTGTCTCTTTCTGGTAACTGCACATGCCCTATGGCAAAAAAAAAAAAAAAACCTTTAAAAAAAGTGAGCAAACGTGACCAAATAGAATACAAAGCATGGCATAACTTTCCGTTACTCTTCTCTTTCACTTCTGTGTGCACCTGTCTGCTTGCTTGGAAAGAAATATTAGAAAAATGTTAATAAGCCCTAAATTTGAGAAGTAAGAATAGAAAAATGATAGACAGTGAGGAACATCGCTTAGGGCTTCTCTCCCCAACAATTATTATTCCTGAATATTTAACTTCTATTTCTATCCATCTATTTAATTGAAGAATATATTACAATAGATATGTCACCCACCAGTCCACTCAGAGCTCAGATACAATCTAGAGCTGCTTCTACAAATGCATATTACACAAATGCTCCAAGTGGCACGTGTTTGCCAAATAAAACACTTGTTTGAGAACAACAAACATTTTCTTTGGGCATGACAAATTACACATTTATTTCTAAACTGTTGCTGCTGCTGGTGAACTTCAAAGGAAAATAAGTTGTTTGGTCCTGGCAGTTTAGGGAAAAAGGTTACCTGTTAAGAGGGTCAAGCCATCAGTAATTCTTCTACTAGGAAAATATGTTTGTGGGGGGGATTATATTGGAATGATTCCTTTATAATATACATTTGCTGCAGTCTTGATTGGAGAAGAATCAGTACTTATTGATTCTGTGGTCTTATTACTGAGGTTCATATGGGTCTGCTCAACAAGGATCAAATTTTTAGAGAGATAAATCTGGTAGAAGCATACATGAAGAACAGGTAAGTAACAGAGATTAGTGAAGGTGAATAAATTAGAAAGTTCTTGGGGCCAGCAGGTGGTGTAGTGGTCAAGGCATTGGACTCCCACGTGGCTGACCATGATTTGAGTCCTAGACATGGAGGCTTGACACTCATGCCGGACATGTGTGCATGCATGCCCAAAGTCTCAAGAGGAGAACAGAGAAGGAATTTCAGTGTGGTCATCCTCTCCAGGAGTGGTGTCCCTCTCTCTGTCTCTGTCTCTCTTGCAAGTGCATGTGCCAAATAGCAAAAATATCTCAAAAGAAAGAAAAAAAAGGAAGGAAAGAAGGAAGGAAGGAAGGAAGGAAGGAAGGAAGGAAGGAAGGAAGGAAGGAAGGAAGCCAGGTAGGTAGGCAAGCTTTTGTGCAGGGAACCATTTCAGGGCAAGATAATATTATATGCTTGTTTTGCCCCCTAACATTCTGAGAATGCAGTAATACTAGGACATAAATTCAGATCTGTCATCCAAGTGATTTGAGAGTTTTGTTTGTTAGTTTATTTTTTTAATTGCCAGAAGGTGTATGTGCTCATCACAGAGAATATAAAGAAAGGGCCATTGAGGGAGAAAGCACTTCCCCAGTGGGGCTTGTTCGTTCCTTGTCCTCCATTTTTCTACTTCCTTGAGATCTGGGACATGCATACACACATGAAGCTGTGGGGGCTGGAATTTGAACCAATTAGCTATGTGAGATTTGGCTCCCTTAACAACTAGCCCACAGAGCTAGCTTGTGATTTGAGGTTTGTGAGTGGGTGTTATAAAGGAAGTGAAGGGAGAAATTTACAATGAGTTGAATTCGTTTCTGCAGGAGAGTGACCCATAGAACAGCCACCTAAGGATCTCCCTATTAGTCAAAATCCAGCGTGAAAAGTTAGAAGGTGAGGTTGTTGTGTGGGGGAAGGTGACACTTGAACATAACTGAGAAAGATGAGATGGAAGAGCCTAGAGAAGAACCCTGAGGGTACCAAGCCCCAAAAAGTAAATGAAGGAGAGAATTTCAAGGTTATAGATGTGGACAATATTGGTAAGTACAGCAAAATACAGCAAGGCAAATGGGAACTGTGCAGATGTAACCAGGGAAGTGACTAATGACCATAAAGAGAATTTTGTCACTGAAGTGATGAAGACAAAAGCTAGATTTTCAAAAGATCAGGAGGATTTAAAAATAGAGGCAATGCACACAGAAATCATTTTAGGAGAAGAATGAAAGGAAGAAGATGCCAAATAAGGGAGATAGCGCTATGAGTAAGAATGCATTTTGTTGCTTTTGTTACTTTATTTTTTAAAGGCGAAGAAGATGGTTCTTGTAAAAACAGAAGAGAAAGGGATGGGAGAGACAATGGATGTTGGAGAAGGGAGTGGAAAGGAAGCAGTCTCTTTCAAAAAACTAGAAAGAGAAAGAGCCCCGGTAAAGGGGTTAGTTTTATCTTGACTGTCACCACAGCTGGAACCATGGTCACCTCCTAGTTAGTCTATTCACATCCACTCTGGCCCTCCCAGAGTGTTCTCCACAGTTAAACTAGAATCTTATGTGAAACTCCCTCCCCCTGAAAACCCTGTGGGCAATTGTTCTTTGGATAAAGATCAGATTCCTACACGAGACTGCATAATCCAAACCTTTGTAGGACTCTCTGCTTCTTTTCATGCCAACCTTGTTCTTAGGTCCTAAACACTGGCTTGATTTCTGTTTCCAGCACCACTGTGATCTCCTCTTCCTTGGGTTCTTGCACACACTGCTAACTCCTTCTTGTATGTTTTCTCTTTCTTTTAATTTTATAATTTCTTGTGTACCTTTAGCTGTTGTCTGGATATCCACCTGCAGAAAAATGAAACTGGACCCCTCTCTCTCCTTATCTGCTCACCCTGAAACTTTTACCTCAATGACCACACCTTAAATGAGGCTTTCCACAATCTTCTCATCTAAATCAAGTCTCCTATTGGGGACAGCAGCCAGCATAGTGGTTAAGGCTCTGGACTCCCACATGGCTGACTGTGGTTTGATTCCCAGACCCAGCACCTTGAAACTCATGCCAGGCGTGTGTGTGTGTGCATGCCCAAAATTCCAAGAGGAGAATGGAGGAGAGGGGATGGCAGCATGGTCATCCCCTCTGGGGAGAGAGGGGGGATTTCTCACTTTCTGCCTCTCTGTCTCTGTCTCTCTCTGACAAACACGCTCATCCTATAGCAAAAAAAACTCTCAAAAATTAAAGTCTCCTATTTATATACTCTTAAAGCATCCCTTCTTTTCAAAGCACTTATCAGAGAATCATGGTTCATTTGGCATGTGCATGTGTGTGTACATGTGTGTATACATGCATGTATGGATGAGCAGAATTATCTGACAAATGTTCGCCTTCTGGTCAGACATAGTGGCACAGCAGTGACGCAGTGCTCTGTGATGCCAAGGCCACATGTGAAGGTCCCAGTTTTGCTTCCTGAGGCGTCCCTGTGCATTCTGTGTGTCCGTCATCCCGACTGGTTGCCTGGCTGGGGCTCAGGGGGAGATCACAGGCTTAAGACCCTATCAGGGTTACTTGTCATTTTCTGTCTCCTTCTCTCATGGAAGAAATAAAATTTGAACAATGTTTTAAAAACAATCAACGATGTCTCCTCCATGTGGTTGGGAGTGGCTCAAGCCTATGGGATGCCATACCTTTTTTTCCCAGTCCCCACAGCCTGAAATAGCAACTGAAATCTGCACATGCACTGAAAGTCATTGGCACTGTAGGCTGCTCGTGTCCAGGTGTTTCTCTGACATCTCTGGAAATCTCTCCTGCTGTCTTTCAAGGTCCTGGTGAGTCAGCCATGTGGTCCTCGACCATAACTTTTTCGTCTTGTTTTCTCATTCACACTAGCAGTACAGCATTTGCTGCCAAGAGTCCTAAACTCTACTCCCCACGGAGCCACCAGGGACCCACCTCCCATTTTGTCACAATGCCCTACTGAACCCCGTGCAGAGAAGTTCTTCATGGTAATAAGAAAACGAAATCTGTACTTGCTGAGAATCTTGGCTTAACACTGGCTATTGTTTGGCCCTTTTGCTGTGGTGAGGAATCCACAGCTGTTGACATAGAGAAGTCTGTGCTCAGTGTTAGCAGATCTACTCATTTTTGTGCCTCATTCATCTCCAGGTCCTCCAGTCTGATGCCTTAGTTTGTGGGAGGTGTCACATGATCCCTAGAGTCCTGGCCTCCTTCCTCTTATGGCATCTCACTTAGAGCTTCCTTGCATTAACTAGGACCCATTCTAAATGGCATCCCCTGTAATGAGCGGAAATATTTGTCCCCTTTAACTGAACAGCTCTTAGAAGCAATTAGCATTTAGGGAATTTCTTGTTTAGAAATAATGCCTACATCAAATTACCCATTATGGACTAATTTGAAACTGGAAGATAGATGCTCATTTTTCCTGTGATAGCACCTGCAAGCATTCGTGGCAGAGGGGCTAATAGTAGCAATATTGTGAGTCATTGTATTTCCATTGCGATCTGAATGGTGGGTCAATAAAAACCCCTTTAACACGTAAGCAGTTCTGAGGACAAAGACTATGTTCCTTTCAAATTGTGCCATTTACCTGTCATTTCAGATATGAAGGTTGAGTGTGCTTTGCCTGGTATAATTAATTCTCCCATTGCCTTCAAGATCATTGCCTTTTGGCCACTGCCTAGGAAATAAATGAATGATGCTATGTGTCAAAAAAAGAGTACCGTGTCAGAAAAGGGAAGGGCAGAAAACTTGTTGCTGGCTGAGAGCCACAGGAAATAAAATATTTTGGATTTTTAAAAAAATAATTTTTTTATTTAACTTTATTTTATTTATTTATTTATTTTAATTTGACCAGAGAGGGACAGAATGAGAGAGAAAGAGAGAGAGATAAAGACAGAGAGAGAAAGAGAGTGAGAAAGCAAGCCACCAGGTCCAGGACTCAAACTGTGGTCGGCCATGTGGGAGTTTGCACACTTAACCACCATGCGCCACCTGCTGGCCCTAATATTTTGAATTATTTTAAGAGGAAAACAAATTCTCCCTGGTGTGTTAGGGCTCCAACAAGGTTGCATGTGCTTGAATTGGGTCACTCTGACCATTGGATGATTCTGGCACCATGTTGACAATATGGATTATAACAATACATGTTAGTGAGTGGTTATTGAATTCCAGAGGCTAAGTGCTTCCCAAGGTTTATTTCATTTACTTATCCTGGAAACCTTACTTACTGATGGAAGAACTGAAGTTTAGAAAGGTTCAGTTAAATATTCAAGTTTATTTGGCTAAAAATGGAAAGAACTGGGCTATAGACCCAAGCAGGCTAACTTCAGGGCCAGGGCTTGACATTGCACCCTTGTAGGTTACAGCTTTGCTGGCTCCACAAGCCAAGGCCTCCTGCTTTGAAATCCCATCACCATCAGGTCTTCATGATTTAAGATCCAAGTGGGCCAATGCTTTGTAAAGATCCCTGTTAAGCAACAAGGAAACCACTGCCAGCCAGCCACCCCCGACACAGGTCAGCCCTTGCCATCCAGTGAGTGTCCTGGTGGATTAGGACATGGCCATGTTTGAAGAGAGGAAAGAGAATAAGAACTTCCTGCTAGAGGCGAGCACAGCCCAGCTTGCCCTTTAAGAGAAAAGGCTAGCCGGGCCAGGCTGGACTGAAAAGGGCTGTTCCGTGAGGAAAGCCCTTCCTGGGTGGCGTTGACGTGGGGCTGGAATACTCAAAGGAATACCATGAGGGTGGATGGATGTATTCAGTAGATCGCAGGCTCCACACTTTTGCCTAGGGCTGGCCCTGCTTCAAAGTGAAACTTCCACAGGAAAACTAAATAGAGGAAAGAAAAGCCAAACAGAACAAATTCCCATTTAGTCAGCTTTTACTGTCCTCAGAGGCTCTGTGTTTATGCTAGATCTTAATTATGCTGCTTGTCAAAGACACACTAAACTCCACTGTGGTTGAGGGAGCTATTTTATCTTTTTATCTTTACAGTCAGAAAAGGACTTAGTATGCTGAACCCTACCCTCGATGAGCTTCAAACCTGGCATAAAAGAACACTGCTTTCTCTCCTTCCCAATTGTCCCCACCTCTGTGCTGCTGTCCACGAACATCTAATGAGGAGGCTTTGGCAGTGTTAGGAGAAGGCAGGGCCCAGGCAACCTGGGATGAAACCGTCTAAGGGAGCTGCTTAGCCCTTCCATGTCCAACTCCCTGCAGTGGCCCCTCCCTTTCCCAGGCACCATGCTTCTGCCCATTCAGCCTCTGAGTTTACAGTCATGACCCAGACTTTTTGGGGGAGACACTTAACTGTACACTTTCACTGAAGAAAATGTGGGATCCTCCCTCCAGGCACGTAATTTGGGGAGCGTGGAGTCTTACTGAGATTTAGACATGAAGCCATGTACATTGCATGACTTTGAAATCAGATGAGGAAGTTATTGCCTTCCTAACTCTCTTAATCGTTAAGATTAATTCAAGAGGAGATCTTTTGTAATCTTCCTTTCTGTCATTATACTGTATTTATTTTAACTCTTGATTGATACTTGTGGCAGATGACCCTTACATATTTTCTTACTGTGTTTTCTATAGTGACATAAAACTTTATTTTTAAATGAATGCATTTCATTGGGGAAAGTGAATCCACTTAAAGAAAAGCATTAAGTAAATAATAATACATGATGAAGTGAAAGCTTTGAGACGTATAGGAAGGACTACGTTGTGGAAAAGCTCTAATGAAGAGGCCTTGCTGTGTCATCCACTCTAAGTTTCTGAAACCTAACATGTGCTGTTTACATCATCTTTTGCCAATAACAGAAATTACCTGAAAGTGGATGATTTATAGAAATAGATATTTATTTAGCTCAGAGCTCTGAGGTCCAAGAACCAGGGCCTGCATCTGATGAGGGTCTGCAGAGTTCTGATTACTCACCTGCCATAGCAGAGCAAAATGTCTATGTCCATGAGTCTCTGTCTCACTCCCTCCCTTTGTAAGCTCATCAGGAGTCAATCATGGGGGCCCCACTCTCATCACCTAATTACTCCCAAGGCCCCACCTTAATAGTGCTCCATGGATGGGAACCAGCAGTTAGCGTAATGGCTATGTCACTGGATTCCCACGTAGTCGACCGCTGTTCGCGTCCCGGACCCGGTGGCTTAAAACTCACGCCAAGCGCGTGTGTGTGCATGCCCAAGATCCCGAGAGGAGAATGGAGGAGAAGGGATTGCAGTGTGATCATTCCCCTGGGGGGTGATTTCTTGCTTTCTGTCTCTATGTCTCTCTCGGTCTGTCTGGCGAGCGCACGTGCCCTATAGCGAAAATCTCTCCTAAAAGAAAAAAAAAATAGTGCTCCATGGTGATATTACGTTATCTCTTAATACTCGGACTATACAACCAAACTCCAACACGTGAGCCCTGGCCGGGGAGCGGGTAGCACTCAAACCATAGCATGAGTTCTTGCAAATCTCCTCCCAGACCCACATGTTTTCAGAGTCTTGAAAACCATGGCATATCCTCAACACAGAGATATAAGTAAGTCCAATGACAATTTCACGTCCTAAAGAAAAGTGCAAAAGAAGGATACTTTGAATGGGCTTGTCCATCCCCAGTTCAAGTTCCTAACCTATGATATTAATAGTTGGATGGGTCTCACACTCATAGGAGATGTTGGCTTTGTGGTTTTTTTTTTTTATTTGATTTGTTTTACCAAAATTCAGACCACTGGCCCTACCCCCAGAGATATTATTTAGGTAGATCTGGAGTGGGGACTTGGTGTGTGTATTTTATTGACCATCCCAGAACCTTGGATGAGCACTTCCAAATGAGAATTATCACAGATGGGATTTTGTGAGCATTATATGCAGGTCAGAATGAGGGAATATACATGATCGCATCTTATAAATACAAAGCCTTCCAGTATAAAGAGCCAACCCCAACATAAGGTACATGACAGTAGCACTGCCTGTAAAAATAAATGTCTGAAATGCTCTTCCAATTAACGTAGCCTCATGTTCACCCCATGCCTAAGTGACTCATAAACCCCTTTGGCTCCACTGACCTCAGGACACTTATTTTGAAAATCGGGATAATACTTTACTTGCATGAGGGTAACGTAAGATGGGGTTTCAAAAAGTTCATAGGAAGTGTTCATTATGAAAAAGCTACATGGGATTTCAAAAAATTTTTGCACCAAAATAAACTCATACCTTAATTTCATTTTTCCACAAATGATTCTAAGCCTCTTCATATCTGGCCGAACAATCTATTGAGGTCCTTCTCATCTGCATAATGTATGTACCTGCGTTTCTCTATTTCCAAAATAATCCCTTGCATATTCGCTCATATAGACTGTCACAGATGTCATGTAAGACCTTTCCTAGTTGGCAAGTCTTGAGTCGGGTTTTACTTAGCAGATCAGAGGAGCATTGTGAGTCCCTCCAGTAGCAGCTTGACAGCCCTTCTTTGTGCTGAGGTTGACAATACTGTTTACCTTCGGGTCTCTGAGAAACCCAACATGGTTTGTCATGGAACACCCAAGTCCAGACGTGATATGATTCATTTCTAATCACTGACATTATCCAGGTGACTTGCTTGAGCCTGGCTTACACAGAGTTTCCTTTCAGCATATACATTTCATAACTAGCATTACCCTGCCATACCCAATGCCTTGTGAAAATATTTTCAACAGTTAACAAGCAGAGCCTGCAGTTATAATGTGCTCATTAGGCCGCGTGTTAGTTTTCAAGTCTTGCAGCACACATAATCTGCTACTTGATTTCCACTGAATTTCAGTGCTGTTGGGCATCAGCAGAGGAGCGCTAGCAGCCCCTTAGGCTTTGCCAAGGGCTGCTGTCTTTATGTGTGTTTTCCATGAGGCTGTGCTGACTGCAAAATGATACACCTACCCTATTTGCATCTATAGTCACTCTTTGTCTAGGGATCCCTTCAATCATCCAGAACCTTTCTTGATCTCCTAACGAACAAATTCCTTTTGGGATGAAAATAATTTTAGGAGATGATGAGAAGGATATGCCCAGTTGTCCCAGGAGATGAATAGGCTGGTTTCCAGAGTTTATTAGCTCTTCCAATCTTCTAGATCTCACTTCTGTTTCTTTAAGCCACTGCCTTGAAAAGTAATGCTCTGATTCCAAGTTATTAGTTTTAAAATAAACATCTTTAGGGGGCCAGCAGATGGTGTATCAGTTATGTTACTGGACCTTCACATGGCCAACCACGGTTCGAGTCCCAGATCTGCTGGTTCGAAACACACCAGGTGTATGTGCTTGCATGCCCAAGATCCCAGGAGGAGAATAGCCAAAGCATGACTCCCCCTGGGGGGTGATTTGTCACTTTCCTCCTCACTGTCTCTGTTTCTCCCACCTTGCCCTTCTAGGGCAAAAACTTCTAAAATAGATTTTTAAAATATTTGATCAATTAAGGACAGTACTTTCTTTTTTCCTATACTTTGGAAGTCCTACATCTGGGAAAAAAACATGCTCTGTCCTAAGGGTTGAAATGTCTCAGTACTGTAGAGACTAAAAATATTTTGGCAATTTTGCAAGAAATTATACTGACTATATTATTTTTATATATTTTTTATTATTATTATTATTACTAAATTTTTATTTCTTGGTACCTGGTTATGAGAGGCAGTGTTTATTCATTCCTTCGTCATTAAGTTAGTGTCTGGACTATGTCAGGCAAGATGTTAAACCTTGAAAGCACAGAGATAGATCATACTTTTCTTTCCCTGTTAGAAATAGCCATTAAGGAGAAAGCTAACTTTAGATAAATACAATGTGTGAAACAAGTGGCACTAATAGAGCTACGAGCAGGGGTCAACAGTTGGCGTGGTGGTTAAGGTTCTAGATTCCCATGTGGCTGACCGTGGTTCGAGTCCTGGACCTGGTGGCTTGCTTTCTGACTTTCCTCTCTCTCTGTCTCTGTCTGTCTCTGTCTATCTCTATCTCCCTGGTGAGCACAAATGTCCTGTAGCAAATTAAAAGAATAATAATAATAATGATAAATGAAATTAAATAAATAATTAAAACAAAACAGAGCTTTGAACAGAAAGCTGTAGGATGGAGGAAGGTGAAGTAACACAAAGATTTGGCAAACAGAGAAGGTCCTGTGTTAGAGGAAACTCAAGAAACATCAGATTGAATTTGTGGGACAAAGAAGTACAGACCCAAGGAAGCAACAGTGAGAGATGGCAGGTGAGAACAGAATGTTGGCAAAGAAAGGAGATATGTCTCCTGAAATGTGGCCATAAATACAGGCTCATATTTGAGATCTGTATGTAGGGACTGCTAGGGGCATGATGTTTGGGTACATTAGCCCAACTTAAAGAGCTTGGTGAGATTAGTTGGTAGGAAATGAATGAGGGTAATTAAGTTGGAGAGACAAAACCACAGTAAATATACTAGTACACTTGTGCTCTTATAACACAGTATCACAGACAGAGTAATTTAGAAGAACAGGTATTTATTTTCACAGTTCTGGAAGCTGGGAATTCCAAGATCTTTGTGGCTCTGGCTGGCTTAGTTCCTTTTGGGATGAAAATAATTTTAGGAGATGATGAGAAGGATATGCCCAGTTGTCCCAGGAGATGAATAGGCTGGTTTCCAGAGTTTATTAGCTCTTCCAATCTTCTAGATCTCACTTCTGTTTCTTTAAGCCACTGCCTTGAAAAGTAATGCTCTGATTCCAAGTTATTAGTTTTAAAATAAACATCTTTAGGGGGCCAGCAGATGGTGTATCAGTTATGTTACTGGACCTTCACATGGCCAACCACGGTTCGAGTCCCAGATCTGCTGGTTCGAAACACACCAGGTGTATGTGCTTGCATGCCCAAGATCCCAGGAGGAGAATAGCCAAAGCATGACTCCCCCTGGGGGGTGATTTGTCACTTTCCTCCTCACTGTCTCTGTTTCTCCCACCTTGCCCTTCTAGGGCAAAAACTTCTAAAATAGATTTTTAAAATATTTGATCAATTAAGGACAGTACTTTCTTTTTTCCTATACTTTGGAAGTCCTACATCTGGGAAAAAAATATTCTCTGTCCTAAGGGTTGAAATGTCTCAGTACTGTAGAGACTAAAAATATTTTGGCAATTTTGCAAGAAATAATACTGACTATATTATTTTTATATATTTTTTATTATTATTATTATTACTAAATTTTTATTTCTTGGTACCTGGTTATGAGAGGCAGTGTTTATTCATTCCTTCGTCATTAAGTTAGTGTCTGGACTATGTCAGGCAAGATGTTAAACCTTGAAAGCACAGAGATAGATCATACTTTTCTTTCCCTGTTAGAAATAGCCATTAAGGAGAAAGCTAACTTTAGATAAATACAATGTGTGAAACAAGTGGCACTAATAGAGCTACGAGCAGGGGTCAACAGTTGGCGTGGTGGTTAAGGTTCTAGATTCCCATGTGGCTGACCGTGGTTCGAGTCCTGGACCTGGTGGCTTGCTTTCTGACTTTCCTCTCTCTCTGTCTCTGTCTGTCTCTGTCTATCTCTATCTCCCTGGTGAGCACAAATGTCCTGTAGCAAATTAAAAGAATAATAATAATAATGATAAATGAAATTAAATAAATAATTAAAACAAAACAGAGCTTTGAACAGAAAGCTGTAGGATGGAGGAAGGTGAAGTAACACAAAGATTTGGCAAACAGAGAAGGTCCTGTGTTAGAGGAAACTCAAGAAACATCAGATTGAATTTGTGGGACAAAGAAGTACAGACCCAAGGAAGCAACAGTGAGAGATGGCAGGTGAGAACAGAATGTTGGCAAAGAAAGGAGATATGTCTCCTGAAATGTGGCCATAAATACAGGCTCATATTTGAGATCTGTATGTAGGGACTGCTAGGGGCATGATGTTTGGGTACATTAGCCCAACTTAAAGAGCTTGGTGAGATTAGTTGGTAGGAAATGAATGAGGGTAATTAAGTTGGAGAGACAAAACCACAGTAAATATACTAGTACACTTGTGCTCTTATAACACAGTATCACAGACAGAGTAATTTAGAAGAACAGGTATTTATTTTCACAGTTCTGGAAGCTGGGAATTCCAAGATCTTTGTGGCTCTGGCTGGCTTAGTGTCTGGTGAAGACCATTCCTCATAGACGGTGTTGTCTTGGTACCCTCATGGAGCAGAATAGTGGAAGAGTGAAAAGGGTAAATAGCTCACTCGTACTTCTTTCATAAAATCATTAATTCATTCATGAAGACAGACCCTGTGTAGCCTCGTCAACTCCTAATGGCACTGCTTAATAATATTGCACCAGAGATTAAGATTCAATATGAATTTTGAAGGGGACACAAACATTCAAATCTGAGCAGTAAGTTTGGAACCCTTCATTGTTTAAGACATCTGGGACCTCAGTGAAGAGTTTGGGTCAAGATTAATCATATCTTAAAGCTTAACAAATTATTTCTAATGCATTTCTTGACCCCATCTAAGACTCAGCCATGATAATAATATCCCTTATGGGTCACTGGAAGGATTGAATGAGATGATGATGTAGAGTAATCTAACAGAGAACCTAGAATGCAAAAGAACTTATCTAGGCCACATTTTGAATCCCTCTGTTTAGTTAAAATGTATAAACTTCTTAAATAGGGATGAATTAAGCTTTAGAGTCAAAAGGTATCTCTTCTTATTTTTAGGCATGTCAGAATATATTTGTGTGAGGTACCCAGGACGTTTCTTACAATCAGTTATGATAACACCAGTTACAAACCGGGCAGTGTACACATTTTTTGAAGCTTTAATAGTAGACTTCTCTATTGCACCTTCTGATGATTTAAACAGATTCATCCTGATTCCCATCAGAGCGATAAAGCACTCACGTTGGCTTGAGTAAGTAAGGTGCATTGTAGTGCAAATAATGATGTCTGAGCATGGTTCACACCTGTCAGCCTTCATTCTTTCACTATGAGACTAGCAGTTATCTCCTGGGATGCCAAATATTAACCTGTGTGAGTCCTAGAAATGATGGCATGTTGACCTTGTGTATGCAAAGAAAATAAAGTGAAGGCTTACAGGCATAGTTGCCAATCCAGGTAGATGCCAGCAGAGACCTGAGTACAGAAAAAGCTAAATGTCTGATGTAGGAGGCGTTAGGAAGAGCCCCAGCGACAGAAAGGAAATGTGCCAAGTCAGTAATTGGCCAATCACTTCTTTGAGCTTACCAAATTCTTTTTTTTTTTTTTTTGATTGCCAAAGGGTGCATGTGCTTGCCAGAAAGGGGAGTGAGGAAGGGAGAAAGGAAGAGAGAGAAAGTACCTCCCAATGGGACAGGTCATGCCACAATCTCTTCTCCATTTCTCCATCTTGTTGGATATGGGATATGCACATACACAAACCCAGGGTATTTTTCAGATCTCCAGGGCTGGGATTCAAACTGTGATTGGCCATATGGAATCTGACTTCCTTAGCCACTAGGTCATAGGGCCAGTTCCAAATTCTCTCTTTTATACAGTTAACATCAAATCTGCCTGGCTAGGCTAAATTATTATTATGTGATTATACATGTAGGAAGATACAAAGGGCTAGAGAATTGCCCCCATTGCCCTCAGAGCCCATAGTGGGCACCTAAAATTCCATCTATCAAGGGTCCTTAAAGAAGAAATGACATTCTAAGCATATTCAGCTGACCACTGTCTCTCTTGCCTCTCTTCGACTTTGAACAAATAAAGTTGTGAGAGAAGTGTTTAATAAAAGGGGTCTCTCAGCAAGGGACAATGGTGGTTAAAGTGCTGGACTCTCACGTGACTGACCGCGGTTCAAGTCCTGGACCTGGCAGCTTGCTTTCTCTCTCTGTTGTCTTTCTCTGTCTCACTCTTTATCTCTTTCTTGCATGTGCCCTATAGCAAATTAAATAATCATCATAGTTAAATTAAATAAATGGTGTTTTAAAAAGCAAAGGCATAGCTCAGAGAGTATCAGGCCACTATAGTAGTGAGCCAGGGAGGGGGAGTCTGCAATGGAGGCAGAAGTGAGCCAGTGGCAGGCTTCCCATTCTCCACCTTTATTTATTTCCAGGAGCAGCTTGGCTTCTGGTTTTGCTGTTGGGCCATGCATTAGGATGCACCAGACTGTAGGGTTCCTATATAACTCCTAATTCCCCACTGCCAGGACACAGACCTGGCACGTTAGGGTTTGTGGAAGTAATAATACTGTTAGAACTGAAGCCTGACTATTTGTGGTTCAAGGTTAGACCACGTGCCCCCTTCCTTCCTTTTGCCTTATTGTCTTCCTTCCTGTTTTTCTTTCTTTCCTTTTAAATTTTTACTTGCCAAATCTTTTTGGGAAGGCCTATTTACATACCTAAAAATCCACTCAAGTGTGATTTTTAGTACACTTGTACAGTTATGCAATCCCCCAAGTCCAGTTTCAAAAGTGCTTCCCTCGCATCAGAAAGTCCCTGTACTTGCCAATTTATTCTAATTAGTTTACAAAACCCCCTCCAAAATTGGCTAAGTAATACTGTTTTATTTCAACATCAAGAAAGCCTGTTTTGCAATCTATTATCCTAAAAGTGTATTTAAATATATTTTTCTAGGTTCCGTAACAATAAAATTGCTATAGGATGATGAAAAGGAAGAGAGAAACAGAAAAACAAATGATATTTTATAGCTGCAAGTCCCTGTTTGTAAGAGTTGTTCCAATTTCCTGTACATTGACATTCCATGCTGGGGTTAAAGAAGGGGAGCATGTTGAGGTGGCAGGAGGGAGAAGAATCTGCTTCTTGGGTTACACAGTTCTTAAACTATAGTTACTGAGCTTGTAGATGCTCATAAATTAGACCAGTAACAGTAACAGTCTCTACTATTTGTTGACCATATATTCTTCTGTATGCCCTTCATATATATTACCTCACTTAAGACTAACCATGTGCTTTCTACCTTTGTATGTATTAAGAAACTGAGGGACCAGCAGATGGCATAATGGCTGTGTCTCTGAACTCCCATGTAGTCAACTGTGGTTTGAGTCCCAGACCCAGTGGCTTCAACTTATGCCGGGCACGTGTGTGTGCATGCCCAAGATCCTGAGAGGAGAAAGGAAGATAAGGGATTGCAGCATGGCCATCCCCTCGGGAGGTGATTTCTCGCTTTCTGTCTCTCTGTCTCTGTCTTTCTGATGAGCGCACGCGCCTTATATTAAAAAAAAAAAAACCTCAAAAACAAAAAAACTGAGACTCAAACATTTTAGATCAAATTCATTTTTGAAAGTCATTCCACTGTAGATATCAAACCAAGAATCACACCAATGTCTGCCTCCTCATTGCCCACCCCCTCCACTAATCTCTATCAATCTCTAGACAAATGAATCTAGATATAACAATCAAGGAGTCAGCCTAATTGTTAGAGGTCTGCCTTTATTACTAGAAAGAACAATGGAAAATATATAACCCTAGGGGAAAAAAGTAAGCCAACATCACATTTAACCACCACCACAAAATGGTGGTGGGGGGAGTTGGGGGAACACTTTAAGGCAAGCCTTACGGCTTTGGAAGTTTGGGGACACTTAAACTGTGCCCGTGTCTGAAGTCAAGTGAGAGGGTGAGAGGTGTATGGACGAGTTGCTGCTTGATCCACCTCTGGTGACGCTGCACCTGGAAATGAACCTCACCAGGGCTCTGTGGAATGCCTGCGGAGGCGTCATCGTTTGGCTGCTTGAATAAACTCAGAAGAAGCCACTAACTTATAGCAATTGGGAGGGCATGAGTGGGGCATTATCTGAAGACCTCTCCCTCATCTTACTCCACAGTGTAGCATTCATTTGCCACTTGACATGGACACCCCACCTTGTATTAGACTATTTTCATGTATGTGTTTTATCATCTATCCCTGTGGTTCTCAAATTTGTTTAAGCATAACATGTACAGGAGACACTTACTAAAAGAATAGGTTTTTGCTCCCCTGAGAAATTTCTGGTGCAATAGTCCTTAGTAAAACTCAGATACCTGTATTTTTATTGAACTTCTTTCCTGTGATTCTTTTTTTTTTTTTTTAGAGGTTTTTCCTATAGGGCGCATGCGCTTGCCGGAAAGACAGAGAGAGAGACAGAAAGCGAGTAATCACCCCCCGGAGGTGATGGCCACGCCACAATCCCTTCTCCATTCTCGTCTCGGGATCTTGGGCACGCATGCACACACGCCCAGCGTGTGTTCAAGCTGGGTGCATTCAAGCCACTGAGTTCAAGCCACCGGGTATGGGACACGAACCGCGGTCAACTACATGGGAGTCCAGCAACATAGGCATTACGCTAACTGCTGGTCCCTTCCCTGTGATTCTTGAAATGAATCAAATTTGGATTGGTGCTTTTTAAAATTATAAGTCTGGGGTCAATAGGTGGCATGTAGGTGCTGGACTCCCACATGTCTGACCTCAGTTCGCGTCCCAGACCCCACAACTTGAAACTCATGCCAGGTATGAGTTTGAGAGGAGAATGGAGCAGAAGGGATTGTGACATGACCATCTGCCCTAGGGGGTGATTCCTCATGTTCTGTCTCTTTGTCTCTCAATAAGTAAGTAAATAAATAAATAAAACTGTAAGTCCGCAAGGACACTTGTATGTCCTAGCACCTAGCATAGTTCTTGACACAGAATAAAATTCAGTAGATATCTGTTGGCTCAAGGAGAGAATGAAAGAATATTGTAGATTCCTTGAGGTCAGTGATGATGTAATTTGCCTCCCAAAAACGAATAAATTGTGATCAATAACTCTTTATTGATTAACTTGAAATCTATGTTTTCTTATTCCTATACCATTGTTGAGCTCTGGGTAAATTACCGTGAATTTGTTTAAGGTCTTATGTTCTGAAAGACCCGATGCCTATGTAATGAAGTGAGGTGGTGAGTATCGCATCCATAAATTGATTATGAGTAGTTTCAGGAGTTCACTTACCCTAGAAATCCGAGGAGAAAACCAATTCCCATACTTTGCAAGTTTATTTTGCTGTAGTACAGTGAATAATTGTCCTGAGGGGACTAGATGGCATCAGAGAATATTAATCTTAGGTTTTCATTTCCTGTAAAATAACTTTCCACTTATTACATTCAGTGAGAATACTTTGGGTTTCAGGAAATATGCATATTTTATCACAGACAGTCCAAAGTGTGCTCCCAAACGTATCTGAAATGCAGGAGTCGAGAGGGACAGGTGCAGGCAGTTGTGTAAACCAGGGGTTGCCAAAAAGAGCCTGTGAGAGAACCGGAGGGAGAGGCAGGGTTGAGCCACCTGGAGTCTGCACACCTGGCACGTCACTGTCAAATTTGACTTGAGTTTAAAAGAAATTTCTAATAGGAAAATACTAACAATGACAATAATAACGATAGTAATTCATGGGCTAGCATTTATCAGGCCCCAGGCTCTGTATCAGGCATTATTCTAACCTTTTTCTCAGACCGTGTTAGCTCATTGATTTTTCACAGAACCCCATGACATAGTATTGTATATTCTAAAAGAGAGCATCTCAACTAAGAAACGGTTTAATAAAAACAGATGTTTGCTCATGGAACGGAAAAGAAGTCCAGGATAGCTTCTAGCATGTTAGTTTCTAGGGGCTCAACTAGTATCATAGGACTCTTGTCTTCTCTTTGATTTTTGCTCTAAGGTAATAAAGATGGCCACCCACAACTTCTGACATCAACTGCAAAGTTTAGAGGCTTCCAAAACTAATTGCAAGTTGGAGGGTCCCCATGACCACCTTCATTTTCAGTCATTCACTGGAATGGCTAACAAAACTCACTAAAGCAGTTATACTCACAGTTACTGTGTTTGCAGCACAAAGATATGTATTGAAATCAGTCAACTTTGGCCCAGCTAGGTGGTGCAGCTGGTAGCATGCTGGACTGCAGTGGTGAAAGCCACATGGTTGACCACAGGTTCACATCCCCTGCCTGGTTAACCTGAGATGTTCCAGGCAAGTGCATGTGCCCAAGGTCCTGAGGAGCTAGAGGGCCAGGAAAAGAGCATAGTAGCATGAGCCTTGGGGTTCAGAACTTCTACTGGAGTCTCAGTCACATAGACATAATTGGGCACTCATGGGGCTGACAGTCTCCAGTCCCTCCAGAGATCAGGCTGATGCCAGGTGGCCCAAAGCCCCACCATACATCACGTTATTGGACTATCCAGGAGGCCTAAGGACCCCGGGTAGACAAAGACATTCCATGGGCTCTGAGATTATCTCCTGGGACCTGAGGGCAAAGGCCAAAGTTCTCTTCGGCTAAGCATAATTATTTACTGCACACTTCCCCAGCATTCTAATGAAAGTCTTGACCTCCACTAGGACCATGGGCCCTTTCTTGAACCAGTTATTCTGACCTGAAAATGAAATTACACTAGCTGACTAGGCCAAAAGATGGGGCCATTCACCTTGCTCACCACGTAAGCCAAACACAGGAGTGGTGGTTCTCCCAGGAAATGGGACATCAACCAAGATATTTTTAGGAGTAAATATTAAAATGAGAAAAAAAATGCACTAACTCATGGAAAGACTACATAAAGGGAATGAAACACTAAATTAACTTTTGATTTCATGTGATATCACTAGCAAGTCCTTGGGCAGATGAACTGGAAATGACTTAATAAATGCAGTTTTCAGAAAAGAGACAGCACCTCTGAAAGCATGACTTGTGTGACTTCGGGAAGAAGCAGAATAACAGCAAGGTGCAGAGGCTCTGTATGTGGTCACTGGTGTAAATTTCCCACCACGATGGGTGGTCTGTCTTGCTTGCCAAGGATACTGTGAAAACCCCCAAGAGCTGTGGTTCCCAAACTTGTGCTGCATTAGAATCACCTGGGGATCCTTTAAAATCCAGATGCTCGGGTCATACCACACCAGCAAAATCAGAATGTCTGAGGGTAAGACTGTTTTTAAAGGTAGTCATATTTTTTAAAGATCCCCAGGATATCTCAGTGTCTTCCGATTTGGAAACCACTCTTGTAGGGTACTGGAACTACAGCAAACACTGGTGACGGGAATGCTAGTTTCTCCTACGGCCACATTTACCTGGTTAAATGGACACTACTCAGTCCCTAGTCAGAACTACTCCTGAGTCCCGGGAGGATGCAGTGCAAAACCTGAGTTGGAAAAATGTAAATTCAGACTGTAACTTTATGTATTTTACTTTTACATGTACTTTACTAGTTGGACTTCAAGGGGGAGGTTTGCTCTTTAAGGTCCAGTTTCTTTATCTGGGAAAGGAATGTTAATCTCCATAACATGGAACTTCTGAAAGAAGATATGTAGAAAGTGCCTGGGACTAGCAGCTGTCAATTTTCTCTCTTATGATATTATATTTATCATAAGCGAGATAGGAACCCTCATGTTTTTTCTGCTTTTTCATTCTCTGTTATTTTGTCTTTTTTTTTTTTTTTTTTGGAGAGGTTTTTGCCATAGGACGCGTGCGCTCGTCAGACAGACAGAGAGAGACAGAGAGATAGAAAGCGAGAAATCACCCCCCGGAAGGTTGGCCGCGCCACTAATGCTGTATCTCAGTCAACAATGCAAACTTTTAAAGTTTTCTTTGTCATTAAATATATTGGGAACCTCACTCCCAATACTTAAGTCACTTGTCCAAGCAAGATGTACTAAGTATCCATGACAGTATAAATCAATCCCAAAAGGGATTGCAACTTACAAGATATGCCATTATTTTATATACAATTGAGAAGAAAATCACGTCAACTTTAGCATTGCCATCAACTTCAAGAGGGATAACTATTTCAGCAAAGTTAAAATGAGCAAAGAAATGTACAAGATAGGGGCCAGCAGGTAGTATGTTGGCTAAAGGCGCTGGATTCCCAAATGGACAGCTGCAGTTCGAGTCCCAAACATGGTGGCTTGCTTTCTCCCTTTCCCATTCTCTCTCTCCCTCTCTCTCTCTCACTCTCTCTCTCTCTCTCTCTCGTCAAATTAAAAAGTAATAATAATAACGAATGGAATTAAGTAAATAATTCTGAAAAAAAGAAAGAAAGAAATGTACAAATAGAGTCCCTGAAATGTGACCTGTGTGGTACCCACAGGAAAGAGGCATTTGGGCACAGAGTTATAAGATGCTGCTGCATTGCTTCAATCAATGGATGCTGGAAAGGATAAAGTTCCTCAGTTGGCTTCAATCCTCTCTCTCCTCAGAAGAGAGTCAATTCCAGTTTCATCCACAGAAAATCATTTTTATGCATATTTTAGGTTATTAAATGTCATATGCTGATCACCATTTCACCTTTGAGAAATACAGTGACCTGTTTAAGTGGTCTCCATTTTTAAATCTCTTTTCTTGCAACAGGGCCAGTTTTAAATGGCTGTACGTCATCCCTCCCTCCCTTTGATGGGAGAGTGAAGAAGGCTCTCATTATTTCAACAGATCACATAAGCTATGCTGCAGGAAGGCAGGAGGTGGGAAGGCAGAGGAATTCAATTTGATGATCACATGATCTTTCTTCCCTCCAACCTTCTGATTCAACTGAAGACTTTGTGTGGTGATCCCAAATAGGTCAAAATATGAGCTTGGGAAGGAATTTCTGAATAGAGTCCTTTGCTCTATTCTCTATGTACTTAATACGGATATGTCCCATTTTTCTCTCTTTACATTAAAGCCTGCCTGGCCAGAAATATGCCTATGTTGGCTAATTTTTTAAGTAGCTGGCAAAAGGTATCCCAGAGTGGAGATGAGATGTCCAGGGCACTTGGGAGACTGGTGAACCACCCGTGATTCTCACTCATCCCATTGAAATCTAATCTTTGCATTTATGGGAGGAAGTTCATTTTTGGTGGCAGAAAAAGCACTTCCAAAAAATGTGAAAGAGAGAGACCAAAAATACAATGATAACCACTTCAAATCCAAATGAGAATCCTACTAATAGCATCTTGGTGTGCAATGCTGAGACCCTGCTCCAGTCAACAGAGCTTTAAGAGCTTTTCTTTTGAAGGTAAGCAATTTAGAGAATGAATCTGCTCTACCGTCTGGTAGGAGGATGGGTGCCATTTTTTTGGAGAGATTTTCACTGTAGGGCACGTGCGCTCGCCAGACAGAGAGAGACATAGAGACAGAAAGCGAGAAATCACCCCCCAGGGGGGATGGTCACACCGCAATCCCTTCTCCTCCATTCTCCTCTCGGGATCTTGGGCACGCACGCACACGCGCCCGGCGTGAGTTTTAAGCCACCGGGTCCGGGACACGAACCGCGGTCGACTACGCGGGAGTCCAGCGACATAGCCATTACGCTAACTGCTGGTTCCCTATTTCATCTTGTTTTAAACATGTCTATATAGGATAAAAATGCTGTATCTCAGTCAACAATGCAAACTTTTAAAGTTTTCTTTGTCATTAAATATATTGGGAACCTCACTCCCAATACTTAAGTCACTTGTCCAAGCAAGATGTACTAAGTATCCATGACAGTATAAATCAATCCCAAAAGGGATTGCAACTTACAAGATATGCCATTATTTTATATACAATTGAGAAGAAAATCACGTCAACTTTAGCATTGCCATCAACTTCAAGAGGGATAACTATTTCAGCAAAGTTAAAATGAGCAAAGAAATGTACAAGATAGGGGCCAGCAGGTAGTATGTTGGCTAAAGGCGCTGGATTCCCAAATGGACAGCTGCAGTTCGAGTCCCAAACATGGTGGCTTGCTTTCTCCCTTTCCCATTCTCTCTCTCCCTCTCTCTCTCTCACTCTCTCTCTCTCTCTCTCTCGTCAAATTAAAAAGTAATAATAATAACGAATGGAATTAAGTAAATAATTCTGAAAAAAAGAAAGAAAGAAATGTACAAATAGAGTCCCTGAAATGTGACCTGTGTGGTACCCACAGGAAAGAGGCATTTGGGCACAGAGTTATAAGATGCTGCTGCATTGCTTCAATCAATGGATGCTGGAAAGGATAAAGTTCCTCAGTTGGCTTCAATCCTCTCTCTCCTCAGAAGAGAGTCAATTCCAGTTTCATCCACAGAAAATCATTTTTATGCATATTTTAGGTTATTAAATGTCATATGCTGATCACCATTTCACCTTTGAGAAATACAGTGACCTGTTTAAGTGGTCTCCATTTTTAAATCTCTTTTCTTGCAACAGGGCCAGTTTTAAATGGCTGTACGTCATCCCTCCCTCCCTTTGATGGGAGAGTGAAGAAGGCTCTCATTATTTCAACAGATCACATAAGCTATGCTGCAGGAAGGCAGGAGGTGGGAAGGCAGAGGAATTCAATTTGATGATCACATGATCTTTCTTCCCTCCAACCTTCTGATTCAACTGAAGACTTTGTGTGGTGATCCCAAATAGGTCAAAATATGAGCTTGGGAAGGAATTTCTGAATAGAGTCCTTTGCTCTATTCTCTATGTACTTAATACGGATATGTCCCATTTTTCTCTCTTTACATTAAAGCCTGCCTGGCCAGAAATATGCCTATGTTGGCTAATTTTTTAAGTAGCTGGCAAAAGGTATCCCAGAGTGGAGATGAGATGTCCAGGGCACTTGGGAGACTGGTGAACCACCCGTGATTCTCACTCATCCCATTGAAATCTAATCTTTGCATTTATGGGAGGAAGTTCATTTTTGGTGGCAGAAAAAGCACTTCCAAAAAATGTGAAAGAGAGAGACCAAAAATACAATGATAACCACTTCAAATCCAAATGAGAATCCTACTAATAGCATCTTGGTGTGCAATGCTGAGACCCTGCTCCAGTCAACAGAGCTTTAAGAGCTTTTCTTTTGAAGGTAAGCAATTTAGAGAATGAATCTGCTCTACCGTCTGGTAGGAGGATGGGTGCCAAGGTTAGATCTTTAAGGAAATAATCCTATTAGTCCCTCTTATTAAGGAAGCCTCTACAGTGTGTAGACTTTGAACCCGCCTGATAAAAAGTAGGTCTTGTCAAACAGCTCACAGCTCCTAGTGAAAAGGTTGAACTTTGTTGGTTTAGATCATCCAATCCAAATGCAAACATGTTTCTAAGCTTCTGTTTGCATACTCTGGAAGGAAAAAAAGACTTCCTCATTTTCCCTGTCTCTGACACTAATGGCATTCCGAGGGGATGGCAGCTCCCACCGAAATTACTAAATCACTGTGTTAACGGCGCACACAGAAAAAGAAAAGTTTCCTCCATCAGCTGAAACATAAAGCTTCTGATTGTCACTAGTCGGGTCCTTTTATTTCTCTAACTCCTACTTTTTTCTCTTAACGGATCCTGATCCTTCAGTTTCTCTGCCATTACATATCTGTACTGACCCCATCTGGAAGCTGGAAGGCTGAAATTTTGACAGCTTTGTCATTTTCATAGCTGTGAAGGTTGATGTCGAGCTTACAGGATTATTGCTCTCCAGGAATACTTCACTACATAATCAAGCAGAAGGTCAAGAGAGGTGGAGAGAGAAAAAATCTCTAATTAAATCAGGAAGGGCTGGCTTGTGCCCTAAGAAATGCGTGCAACTTCAGGGAGAGCTTCACGCTTCTCTCCAAGTGCAACAACTGGCCCCAGTCAGGGGCTGCACTTGTCACAACGGACAACAAAAAAATTGCCATTAAATTGAGCGGCTCCTTGAAGAACTGGCTTCGTTCTCTGCTTTTACCCTGCTATTAAGGCTCTTCTCAAATCAGATTAAGGAAAGGCGCTGTAACACATAGTTTGATTACAGTAATGGAAAGAGGAGAGCAAGCTCTTTTCTTGCATCTGTTCCTTTGGCTCCTGAGAAGTGTGGCTTCTGGATACCAGCCTGGTGTTTAATGCAGCCAGACAACAGTGACCAAGTAGAATGAAAGTAAAGGATAAGACTTATTCTACTGGGGGGACCAGGAGGTGGTATGGTAGTTCAGGTGCTAGATATTCCCACATGGCCGACCATGGTTCTAGTCCTGGATATGGCAGCTTGCTTTCTCTCTCTCTCTCTCTCTCTCTCTCTGTGTGT
>NW_006159712.1:3917786-3961354 GCF_000334495.1 Tupaia belangeri chinensis | reverse complement strand
ATTTCTCTCTCTCTCTCTCTCTCTCTCTCTCTCTCTCTCTCTCTCTCTGTGTGTGTGTGTGTGTGTGTGTGTGTGTGTGTGTGTGTGTGTCCCTTTGGTCAAATTAAAAAATAAATGATGAATACATAAAATTAGAAAAATATTTTATTGGGAGCAGAATTGAACAAACCTGTACTCTCAATGTTTGCATGATGGGTCTCTACAATGACAAACTAGGCAACATACAAAATTTCCATAGGCTCCAATTGCTTTAGTCGATGTTAGTTCAGCGAATCCTATCTGAGATCTATGTGCTAAACATTGGGCAAGACACTAGTGATTTGAAGAAGTCACAGAAAGAGGTTTGTGTCCAATATAGGGGCTTCAGGCGTATGAGCAAATATGACAATGTAAGGAGGGAAATAAAATTGTGGGGTAATAATGATGTGCTCTACAGAGAACAACTCACTTAGTGTAAAGATTAATCCATTTGCCTGGACCAGAAGGCAAGGATACTGTCTCAGCTGTGGAAGGAAAAGAACACTGAAAGTCCTGAAAGAAGGTACTTGAAGGGGTCTTAAAGGTTATCATTTCTTAATGGTATAGGAATTACATCCTACATTCAAGAAATAGAGGCATGGAAGGAAAACCTTCCCAAAGAGAAAACCTCATAAATAAAGACTCGAGGTGTCACATGCAATGAGATTGTCCAACGTAGTATTCCTGCAGCATGAAGTACAAAGCAGGTGGTAGAAAAGGAGCTGAAGATAAAGGAACGGAATGAAGGCTTTGTACGCAAGGGATGGAGCTGAGGGAGAGTTTTTAAGTAGGGATGTTATTCAGAGCTCCATTTTAGAAAGATCCTTCTAGGGAATTGCTCGGTCCCTGTTAAAGTGATCGCAGCGTTAAGTTTGCCCTGCAAACCTGCCTTGCAAGCAACCATGTATAGGTGCTGCTCTTTGAGGAGTGCTGTGTAGAACTCTCTGGGCTCAGATATCTTGACATGATATTTGTTAACTTAAAATGGAAGGAATGAATTTTTTTTAATGTAATGGTTCATGTTGCTCTTAGAAATGTACTGCTTCAGTATCAAAGCTAACACGGTGGGATTTCTTAGAAAGCAATCCCATCCTTTCAGCAGCAGCCTGAGCACATTCTGCTAATGTCCATCTCTGTGTGTGGAAGACACTATGTGGACGGTTGGCTGCCGCAGACATGAACTCTTTGCTGGGTTTTCTACCAGGCTTGTGTCTGAGAACATCTGTGTCTCATGTTTACAAGCCAAGGAAAACTGTCTTTTTGAGCAATGCCTATTTTTAATGGCCCGGTGACATGGCCAAGGGACAAGGCAAATGAGAAAGGCAGTGCAAGGGCCAAAGGAGAAGCAGTAATGTGTTTGTGAACTACACTGAGGGACTCCGGGTACCGCACAGGCTGGTGACAGTGTTCCTGAGATTCATTCCACCCAGGCTTACCACTGCACAAAGGGCAGGCTATGGGGGATGAGGTTATGAGATAATCCATCAGGGCAGAAAGTTATACTCATTTCTTCCTTAACCAATTTGCTGCAGGATAGACTCTCCTACTATTTCTGTGAGGCAGGTGCAGGAAATACAGAGGTTTGCACCCAGCCTTGGAAAGTGGCAGACTTCCCCACTTGGGCCCCTCTATTCTGAAGAAGGCTGTGTGCATCCCAGTGAGTGGAGATGGGGAAGATGAAATACTGTGTATGTCTGAAACATGCCTAGTAGTGAAAGCAAAAGAATCAAAGCAGCTCAGATTAATGATTTAAAGGACCTTCAGAAGAAGGGGGACTATACCTACCCAGGGTTTCAAAAGAGGACCTCTTTGCTGAACAGTTTACCAGTTCTGTTCACACACACACACACACACACACACACACACATGCACCCACACACCGTGGAACTGAGCTAAGCACTGAAAACCATGGTGCAATGGTGGGAAGAGCATTGGAGTGTTCAAGGAGCAGGGAGATGTCTGCTGAAAACTCAGATTTTGCTTCTGAGGTTGCAACCGTGGCAACATCTTCTCTCTCTATTCCCCAGATTGTGCCATAGTAGAAAGCACTCCTCCTACTGACAATAAGCCAGAGAGTTGAGGCCTCCACTCCCTGCTCAGTCAGCAGCACGGAGCGTCACAGCTCCAGCCACCCTTCTCCCTCTCACGGCAACCCCCTAGTCCACAGATTTCTCCGGGACAGGGCTCTGCCTCCCTTGATTGTGTCAGGCCCAGGGAGCCTTCCTAAATCCTAACCACATATCAGCTTTCTAAATTGAGAAGGTGATGAATTTTTAAATTCTTGAACCTGTGCTGTAATAATCTTTTCACCATCCTACACATTACAATGCAGAAAGGCAACAGATGTGTTTTCTTATGACTCCAAGAACATAAAATATTGATGGAGACGGAGGCGCGGATTCGGTATGGAGGTTTGTCTACAGCGAAGGCAACAGTTCTCATCCTAGCTTCTCATTTTCTACCTCTCTCTTCTGACACGTAGGCCGTGAAGAAAGGCTGAAACCTGTGATACCCAAGGCTAGTTCAATGAAAGCTCTTACGAAGCTGTGCAGTGAAATCTGTCTAAAAAGGTCTTTATCAGTCTCCAGGGACCAATTGCTAATGCAGCTAATACACGTTTGATCTATACAGATGATTTTTCCTTTGTCCTCAAGGGAGTCTCTACAAATACTTTGGGTTTACATGGTGCCAAGCCAAGTAGCCTGTTGGAAAATAAATAGCATTTTAACACATTCAAGAATCAGTTCCCAGGATGAAAAGTGGCATGCGGGCTCTTCTCTGAGTTTTCTAGCTGGGTTATAGGACATAATGAAAACTTCATTTTTAGAGCATTTCTTTTCCTGTGACATTTCACTCAGAGATACTGCATTCAGAAGGGGAAATGGCACAACGCAGACACTCTGGTTCAAGGGAAAAAAAACAATAATAAGAAAAGAATAAAATGAAATTTTATGTATTTCCATATACATGCATGAATGTAAGGAGAATACCAATGGATATGGTGCAAGCATGTGGGAAATTCTTAAAAAGCACTAATCGGGGGCTGGCAGATGGCAGAGTGCTTAAGGCGCTGGATCCCACATGGCTGACTACACAGTTTGAGTCCTGGACCCGATGGCCTGAAAAACACACGAGGCACATGTGTAGATTTTTGGCACATGCCAAAAATCTCAAGAGACTGAAAGAGAAGGGCATGCAGTGTGGTCACACACACACACACTCCCCCCTGGTAGGTGATTTCTCACTTTCCCTCTCTCAGTTTTTCTCTAGTGAGTGCATGTGCCCTATGAGAGGGAAAAAAAATACAAAAAAAAGCACACATTGAATAGTTTTGTTTTTAATTTTAATATTTATTTTAATGCATAGTAGAAAAATATGTATGTAGTATGTGCCATTATACATAGCTAAATATCCAACCTGTGATTTTTATTAGTAGTATTATCTAGGACTACCTGAGACTAAAGACAGAAACAAGTCAACTTGTAAAGAAAAAAATATTAAGGCAAGGAAAGATTCAAAGACTAGATGGAACTGCGCTGCAGCAGCTGCAGGGAAGAACTAGAGAGAGCAAAAATCCAGAAGGTGGGAGGAAGTGACTAACATTTGGGAAATGCTGATCTGTAGAAATCCCCAAGCTCTGAGAGCAGAGTGAGAGCTAGCTCAGCCCTTCTCTGGTCAATAGCAACGAGTGTGTCTACCTCCTTTAACATGTCTCCCTACAGAGACACCAACCAGAGTGGGTTCCCCATGGCTCGTCCATACAAGTCTCTGTTGTCTGAAGTCCTGTTTTCCTTGTGGTTTCCAGCAGAAAATTGGATATGTTCATGATCTCTCAATCCAGCATGTCGTATCACCCCTCATCACGACATGGTGTAGGACAGAATACCACAGGTCACTTGGGAGACATGCCTTCCTATCAGAGAGGGATTCCAAATGAGTGGGCTCTGCCCCAGATTCTCAAGTGCAAAGGGATAATCTGCAGCCATTGTCATCTACAAAGAAAACAGAGGCACAGTGAGTGAAATAACTGCGGTGTATTTGAATCAGGGCTCAGGATGAGCAAAACTCTAATTTCCCAGCATGTACTTATGGAAATAGCAACCAAGTAAGTTGGTTTACATAACAAAGAGGAAGGCCAGACCATGGGAGGTTGCACTTGTTTGTCAAGAGTTTTCATTGGTTCATTTGAAATAATGCAGGGAAGTGATTGGCTATACCTTATTCTTTACATCACAAACTCAAGAATCCTGTGCAGAGACCAGCAGTTGGCATAATGGCTATGTCTCTGGACTCCCATGTAGTTGACCACAGTTTGAGTCCCAGACCCGGTGGCTTAAAACTCATGCCAGGCGCGTGCCCAAGATCCCAAGAGGAGAATGGAAGAGAAGGAATTGCAGCATGGCTATCCCCCCTGGGGGTGATTTCTTGCTTTCTGTCTCTCTGTCTCTCTCTGTCTGGCGAGCACATGCGCCCCATAGCAAAAACCTCTCCAAAAAAAAAAAGAATCCTGCGTAGAAGAAGGAGTGGGGGGTCACACTGTGAAATCTGCAATCCTTCTGCAGTATTGCAGCTTGTTTACAGTAAACTGAAACATGTCTTTTGGGGCAAAAACTGTAACCATGTGGGACATAACCAAAGTCTCAGGCTTATGCCTTTTGAGAACTTTAAGATTGAAATGGACTTTATATTCTGTAGACTGCTCTGGACTGCTTTTTTGCACCTGTCCTATGATATATCCAGCTCCGTGGTTGGAAGATAATGATTGCAGCTACTAGCTGCCGAATCTTCAGTATATCTTCAGTATATTCCAGGCATGACGTGTTAAGTCTAAACTCCAGACAAGCTAGGTAAACCAGGCACCGTTATTCTCCTCATTGTATTTATGGGAAAGCTAAAGTTAATGACTTATGCAGCTAGACATTCAAATTCAGTTCTGTCTCACCAAGAGGTTGGATTTCCTTCAAAGCTCAAGGTAAGAGTTCATAATCCAGCTGTGAATGCTTCGGTGGAATAGCTGCCCCTATAGCTGTGAGTCTGTTCACAATAGGCCTCTGTAAATCCATCCTACAAAGCCTTCCCTAGACTGGAGTCCAGACTTAAACTTCCTTCCCGGCAACAGGAAATGGCAGAATAAGAAATCACAGAATAAGAACATATTTATAATCTTTTTTTTTTTTTCCTAAAAAAGGATAGGGGACAGGTCAGTTGGTGGCAGGGTGGTTAAGGCAGCTGGATTCCACATCGCCAACTAGGCATTCAAGTCCAGGACCTGGCAGCTTGAAAAACACTGGGTGCATGTGAGTGTGACCCAAATCCAAAAAGAAGAATGGAGGAGAAGGGATTGCAGAGTGGCCATTCCCCCTGGGAGGAGGAGGGTGATTTCTCTCTCTCTCTCTGTCTCTCTCGTGACCTCCCACACACCCTAAAGCAAAAACCTAAAAACAAGACAAAAAAGGTGGGAGAGAATGAGAAGGAAGAAAAAACAACTCCGTATAGGTATTTAGGCACCCGGATTCTCTTCCCAGCTCCAAACTGAGCCCACAGATGTCACTGGGAAAATCCCTTGTCCTCTCTGATCTTCTTTCTCCTCTAGTATATAAAGGGCTTTGGACAGATGACTGTCTACATACCATTAATACTCTTTGATGTTGCCGTTTGCTGTTGCTTTAATGTAGAATAGCTCAGGGAGAGCTGCCTTGGAGAGCAGTTGCTAAAAGAATAGGGAAACTTGGTCTTCACTAGTGACTCAGTCTAGGGAAGGCCAATAAAGCACCATTACCGTACAGGATCCCAAGAAATGTTATGAAAGACATCTCCTTCTGGAGCTGGACAAAGGAGGTCTTGTGGGAACATGGAACCACATTGTACCCTATACCTGCATTCTCCCTTTGGGCTCTTCCAGAAACCCTCTGCCTTCTTGCCCAACCACCACTTACAATGTTGTAGAATCAACCGTGTTTTGTTTTGTTTTGTTTTGTTTTGAGAGATTTTCACTGTAGGGCGCGTGCACTCGCCAGACAGACAGAGAGAGACATAGAGACAGAAAGCGAGAAATCACCCCCCAGGGGGGATGGTCACGCCGCAATCCCTTCTCCTCCATTCTCCTCTCGGCATCTTGGGCAAGCACGCACACGCGCCCGGCGTGAGTTTTAAGCCACCGGGTCCAGGACACGAACCGCGGTCGACTACGTGGGAGTCCAGCGACATAGCCATTATGCTAACTGCTGGTTCCCATCAACCGTGTTTTTGAATCAGCTTGTATAGACAAGAAAAATGCTGAGTCCTCTCCCTAAAGAGCTTAACTTTTAACTGCAAGGTATCAGATGACAGCTTTTCTTTTACTTAGAAATTTATTCAGATGAGGATTATACGGTTTCTCAATCTTCTCTATCACTTTAATTTTTTTTTAAGCCACTAATTTAAAGATAGCCTTAAATAATTATTCTGCCCCTATGGAAACAGAAAGTAAGTGCCCCAGGCGTTTCCCTGTGTCGTGTCGGAAATGATGATGGTTTCTCAATTCGGCTGCCGGTGGACACACCTTTGCCTTGGCAATACATACTGGGGGACATTCACGATTAGACCTTGAGTTGGAGCTCAAACATGGAAAAAAAGCAGAAATTAAAGACCACAAGGATTACCTCCATATTGTTTACAGAGACAAAGGAAGGCCTGTGTTTTAAGACCAGGGTTCTTAACCCACACGTTATAGAAGTACACATGGCCCAGCGTGGTCATAATTCCCCCAGGTGGAATACACCTGTTGAGAAAAGAAATGTTCGACTCAAGGCTGGCTGATTTCGTATGTACCATGGAGGTACACACTGAATGAATATGAGGCAAATAAGAGAGACTTAATGAAATGAAACAAAACCATGACTCGTATTAGAACGTGATTAGCTGTGATCTGTGCAGTGTATAAAGCAGGGCCATGTTACAACTTGATCTGCTGATGTGGTTCGGGAGGACTCGTAATTCATGTTTCAACTGGAGAAATACCTTCAGCGAATGATGTAACAGACCTTATTTTGTTGAGGTGGTTTAACAAGAAGTGTAAGATGGAGTTGTCTGAAACTAATTGAGAAAAGGATCCTAATGATCTTGTGGTCATACAGAGATATTTTCTAGCAGGAAAATTGTAGAATCAACTTCTTTTGAAGATTTACAAGTTTGATGTCCTTTCTTTTTGTAAGCAAGAAGTTTGATTAGTACTTCATATAACTACCAGTTTGAGACTTCTTGTGTTTGTTTATACAGAAGAGAGGACAATTATCTATTAACTCTGATTAGAAAAGAGGTATGTGGGAAAACTTCTGCTTTTTAAAAAATATTAACACATATGTATAGTGCCATTTAATAAAAATACACCCTTTCTAAAATATGAAGTTCTAAGTATTACTTTTCTTGTTCAAAAAATTTAGAAATGGCCATCAAAATCCTTAGATAGTAAAATAACTTAGCAAAAATAGAGGGACCTTATTTACAAAAAAAAGTTGAAATAAAAATTTAATGCAATTGCGTTCTGAAAAAAAAATTATGTTCAGCAAATCAGTAGTGTTGGGCTAGTGGGCCATGTGGCGGTTAAGGAAGCTGGATCCCACATGGCCAGTTGTGTAGTTTGATTTCTGGACCCGGCAGCCTGAAAAATCACTCTGGTACAAGTGCGTGTCCAAAATCCCTAGAGGAGACTGGAGGAAAAAGGATGCAACATGGCCATCTCTCCTAGGAAGTGATTTCTCACTTTCTCTCTCTCTCGCTCCCTAGTAAGTGCACACTCTCTAGCAAAACTGAAAAATAAAGAAGATAGGTGGTGATATGTAAGTGCAGCGTTACAACAAGGAGACGGACTGAGTCAAAATGAGTTGTTAGATAGTAAGATGGAAATCTGACTGTGAGCTCCACAGGAAGTCAGTCCTGTGGGTTCCAGACCATCTGTGCAGACTGGCATGAAACTGAGGAGTCCCTTCATTGCCCAGTGTCCTTGTCCTCCTTCAGGTAAAAACCAAGTTTGCATTAGACTGGAGGTTCTCGGTCTCTGCTCCTTGTAGGTTGGGGTGGAGAAGTCTATCCATAAATAGACAGAGGACACTAGAGCGTGGGGCTTCTGGTCACTTTTTTTTTTTTCCTCTTATCTCCAGTGAAACTACCCCTAGGTAGGACTTTAAAATTCTAAAATCGTTTTTATTTACGGTTTAATCAACAGAAAGGTTCAGTTGATTCTGAAATTTTGGAAACTCATTTTTAAAAAGATAACTGCTTCATGATCCTCCTTTTAATACTCTCCTTTTTATACTCTCTTTAGTTTTTATTGGCATCTCTGTCATGGGGCAACTCATCTGAACAAGTTTATTGAAGGGAAGTCATCGTGATGGCTACAGTGCTTTGCACACAGATTGTCAATAACGATCTGATTGTTCGGGGAGCACTTCGAGCTGCAGCCCAGGCATGTGTGAGCCACGGTAGTGTCACTTTTGTGCCATTTCCCTGACAACACTTTGGAAGATCCTAACAGCTAAGGGTCATGGGGAGCACACGAAGTGCCAGGCACTGACCTAAGTACTTTACATTTCTCACTGAATCCTCAAAATAACATCATCTCATTACCTATAGTTTGTTTCCAAACGAGAGAACTGAGACCCAAGGAGGCTGAACAACTTGTCCGAAGCCACAGAGTTGGCAAATTTCCATCAGATCCTTTATGCCCTCCCATACTGCAGCACTTGAGGGCAGCAAGGGGGGGTCTCAGGATTTTGGTCAAGACTTTTAGCATGAGATCAGTTTCCAAGTTCGTTATGACTTAATTCTTGGAAAAATGAATACTATGTTTAAATAATGTTCCTTCCAAGGAATAGTCTTTGTTCTTATTACTCTAGCTAGTTGCTTCTAAGTCCTATTCAAGGAAAATTACAACATGGATTGGATTTCTTAGCAGAGCAGATGAGTGGAACCTCTTTGAGCAGAGAGCGCAGTCATGCCCACACATGGCCTGGCCTCCTGCAGGATCTGGAAGCTGGATGACCTCACATTCTGGGCCAGTGCCCCCAATATGCCAACTTGAAATCATCCCACAGGGTAATTCATATCCTCACATTTCCGTTCATTTGATCACTGGACACCTGGATTGTGTGGTCTGTGAGTGTGTGTGTGTGTTCTAAAATACCACCTCTCATCCTCTTATTGTTAGGGCAAGCTCAGCTCTGTCCTGTGTTGGGACACTTCCCCATTGCTTCGCTAATGCGTGCATCAGAGAGTGGCTTTCCTGCCTCTGGGGTCTCCACTAACCTACCCTGAGTTCTCTACCCATTGTTTCTATCTTGGACAGCAACTTTCCTCCATGATATCTGAGTTGGGGTAGACTAAGTCATTGGAAGTGACAGTCCCTTAAAAAAAAAATCTGGCAAAACACGGGGCTGCACGTTCAAGGAAAGCCTTTGGAGAGAAACAGGTGGCTCTTGCCTCCTTGTGTTCCTGAATGAGACAAGTGACTCTCCCCGAGCCAACTTCTGGCTTAGATGAACTGACTTAACTGTGAGGTCCTGCCAAAGGTTGTTTCACTAAGTGGAGCCTGGGGCTTTCGCAAAGTGAAGTCACCTCTGCCTGCCAAGCAGGGACTCTGTAGCTAGACACTGGGGGAGTTTCAGCTCCTTCTCCCTACTCCTGCAGAGCAGGAAGCGGCTGTCATCACCCTACCTTCGCTGAGCCAGCGTGTAGTTCATTCTGCCTGTGGCTAATGTGCCCGCCTCATAATGGGCAACCGAGCTATAACACGAAGGGAAATAGTGGACTGAAGCTGGGAGAATTGTTTGTTTTGCTGAGAAGGAGACTTGGGGACAGAATCATTGCTCTACATGGCTAAATCTGTGGTCTTCCCGACTAGTGCTGTGACTTCGATGGGGCACTGAGGAGTATTTGTTGGGTGAGCCTGATTGCTCTTCATCCAGCTTTGGAAGGTTAGTCATGTTGCCAAATATTCCTTCTTCCCTTAACAGCCCATTCTAACTCAATCTTCCATGAATTCATCAAAATGCTTTCATAGTGCCTCAACTTTGCTGCTTCCATGTCAGAGCTTCCCATCCAGGGAAGCCACCCACAGGGCATATCCCCAGCTGATACTTAAACTTCTCCCCGGAAAGTCTTCTGCTCGCTCCAGGGGGTTGGAGGGAGTCCTCTCTGGGCCCATTCGCCATGGTGGCCATATTCCAGTCCTCTCTTGGCTCCTCATGGAGGGGTTGGGACACACCTCAAACTGCTTTGGTTTCCTCTGAAAGAGGCTGAAGCAGGGAAGAAAAAGGGGGGGGGGCACGGTTTAATTGTATCCATGAGGATTCTTAGTAATCAGGATGCCAGTGTGTGTTTTCCAGAGCCCAGAGCTGACATAAATAATGTAGCGTACCACGCTTTGTGCAGGCTTGCTGAGGAATGCTGATGGAGAAAAAGCCAAACTGGGATCTGAAGCTCCCGGCTCCCGGCACAGCCTTTAAAATCCTTTTATGGAGCAGTACTTTTGAAACTGCAGCCAGGGCTTTGGCGGGCTGTATATGCCAGGGAGACGCCAACAGAGGGTAACTTTAGAGAAGGCTGCCTCACCTGGTTTTTGGAGACAGAATCTGGTGCATTCTGGATGGCTCCAGGTAACGACTGGTTAATTTCATTTCATGTTCCTAATCCCAGAAGGAATAGGACAGCTCTGTCAAGGCCCTGAGAGCTGGGTGAGTGTGCAGCTGGTGCTAACAAGATATGACTGGCCCCTCAAACGTAGTTAAAAGCATCTTGCTAGCCTTTTAGAGCCTCTTGCCTTAATGGTAAGAGCCAAATGAGCTTTGCGGGACAGCTAACCCCAAATGAAGTCCTGCAGCTTAAGCTCATTTAGAGGGGAAGTGTGCTTTGGGGAGAGCAAGAGGGACCACAAACGCCACAGTTCATTTGCAGGAAGGAAATGAATGTGTCTTTACGTGGGGTTTTTACAAGAGGTCTGCCAAGCCAAATATCCAATGCAGGCATCTTCCAGATTTTGATTTAAAGTGTAACTTAAGCCTAGCCTTGGCCACAAATGAGGGAAGTGAAGGGAAAGGGAATGGAGGGATGGAATGGGAGGATGTGCGAAGTAATTCTCTGCTCTTGATGGTGTTAGGGAGAGGCTCTGGGCATTCGGAAACAAGACAGCGATCCTTTGCTTATACTCTGGTGATTTAGAAAAGGACCTCAGGGAATATTTGTTTTGTTTTGTTTTGTTTTCCTTTTGATTAAGGCATTTGGGGTCTAGCAAAGAAGATTAAAGCAGGATCCGTTTAATTTATTTAGTTTGCCTCACAGACATGAAGCTTCAGAATGGTAAGTGTCAATTATATTACTACTGGTTTGGGTAACTAGCTGGTAGAAGGGCTCTCTCTGAACACAGATCGGTTACCAAACCCTGGCTGTTTACAGTTTGAGACCAGTGATAGGAGCTGGTGTGTCAATACAGAAAAAGTATAAGAGACAAGTTTATTTGCGCTGGAAGGGTTTGTGTGACTTGCCCTTTTGGACGATGGTGTTCTCTGCTTTTTTGCTGGTTAGAAAATGATTGGAAACCAGCTCTAACCCACTTAAATTCACTTGAAAAATGTAAAAAAAAATCTGACACGTTGATAGTGGAGCAGGTGTATTTTCCCCCTTTTAATTTGCTACATAGTTGTTACGTTTTCTTCCCATCTAGCAAGTATCCTTCCAATGTGTTTTGTTAAATAATATTTAGAAAGGTGGTCCTGTGAGCGCATGCATGTTATAACTAGGACCTTCACAAGTCGCCGTTTAGCAGTCTCATTGAACTAGAGGAAAAGGAGCACGTTTTCTCTGAGCGTCGGTTCATCCTCTCCCCACAGTGCCTCTGCCTTGTTTACCGGCTGTTTTAAGTGGTTCCTTCAAGACTTTCACTCCGTAGTCAGCCTACTCACTGCTTCTGCTTGTGCAAATGCTTCCCCAAGTCAGCCGTGGTTCTGTACTGTTTTGTTTTCCCTGCCAAGTTCTGTCTTCTGTGGCTAAAGACCCAGGAGGTCTATTAAATGGGAGCAGGTGAGATGTTGTTGTCAGTCAGGGCAATCTAGCTTAACAATTTTCCAGTAAGCCTTCCACTCTTTGAGAAATAGCATGCCCATCTGTGAAATGGGCTTGAGATCTGATTAACAAGGTAACACCTCTGCTGTTTCAAAATGTCCTTGGTCACAACTGTGAATGTTTGCAAGGAAAGCCATGGTAATTCTTAGCTAAGGAGTTGTCTGCAAGCTCTGCTCTGTAGAGCTGAGTTTAGCAGTGTTTTAAGTAGCCAAAAACTGTGTTGCTGGTTGCGTTTTATTTATACGTACATTAGGAGAAAGTACAGTTTTAACTGCACAGAGAAAGGCAATACTTCTAATAAACAAAACTCCATTTTTCTAACCTAAAAAGTGACCTGAAGGAATGTGAGGAATTGATAGAAGGCTGTGGTTCTCGGGTGCAAAGTCACAGCTTCATGTTTAATTTAACAAAACATTAAACATTTCATGTTTAATTTAATGAAACATTAGAGCACTAGGATTTGTCACCTTCATGACAGAATGTCAGAACTGTGGGATAGTTACAGAATATATGTTCTTTCTAGAGAATTCACATATGACACTGCAAATGTTTCACATTCAAAGACCTATATGTTTTTCTAGGGGTCTTTTTCTTCCTCTGTGATGAAAGAAGGAGAAGCAAAAAAGCAAGTAAAACAACCACCACACATTAGGCATGCACTACTAGCCTAGCTCATTTTAGGGGGGCTATTAGCAGGCATTTAGGCAAATCTATTAACATTTAGCATCAGCACGAATGCAATTGCATTTCTACTTTTTGTGCGTCTGACAAAATAAGCACAAAGATCTTCAGGACAAGAAAGGAATGGGCGTTGGAAGCATTTGTTAGATGGTAAACTTTTCTTATTAAACCCATTGGATTTTTAAAGGAACTCTTGAAGAATAGGGGGCAAGAGTTTCCTAAAAAAAGTTAATCAGTGTATCAGTTTAATAAAGATTCTTACCAATGTGGGAGAGGCAGTTACATTGCTTGCCAGATTTTTTTTTTTTTTTTAAGTCTGAAAAATGTGGTTGGAGGTTGATAGTGCTTCTTTGCCTTCGGCTTGTGATAGAAAATTTCTCTTTTTTGTATTTCAAAGCGCCGAAATAGACATAGGCCCAACCTCTCTGTCCATATTTTGTAGATTGTTTTCATCTCACGCTTAAAATCATGGGCTCCTTTTGATGGAAAAGAAGAATTTATATTTAAGTGATGAAGGCAGTTACCAATTCCTAAGACATGTAAGTGCACATACGTACATGTATGTACAGACATCATATACAGGCACACACGTTCCCCCCACATTCTGCCTCCGTTCATTCTACGCTTTTCAATTCCTACAGAGAAGCAAAAAAGCAAGTAAAACAACCACCACACATTAGGCATGCACTACTAGCCTAGCTCATTTTAGGGGGGCTATTAGCAGGCATTTAGGCAAATCTATTAACATTTAGCATCAGCACGAATGCAATTGCATTTCTACTTTTTGTGCGTCTGACAAAATAAGCACAAAGATCTTCAGGACAAGAAAGGAATGGGCGTTGGAAGCATTTGTTAGATGGTAAACTTTTCTTATTAAACCCATTGGATTTTTAAAGGAACTCTTGAAGAATAGGGGGCAAGAGTTTCCTAAAAAAAGTTAATCAGTGTATCAGTTTAATAAAGATTCTTACCAATGTGGGAGAGGCAGTTACATTGCTTGCCAGATTTTTTTTTTTTTTTAAGTCTGAAAAATGTGGTTGGAGGTTGATAGTGCTTCTTTGCCTTCGGCTTGTGATAGAAAATTTCTCTTTTTTGTATTTCAAAGCGCCGAAATAGACATAGGCCCAACCTCTCTGTCCATATTTTGTAGATTGTTTTCATCTCACGCTTAAAATCATGGGCTCCTTTTGATGGAAAAGAAGAATTTATATTTAAGTGATGAAGGCAGTTACCAATTCCTAAGACATGTAAGTGCACATACGTACATGTATGTACAGACATCATATACAGGCACACACGTTCCCCCCACATTCTGCCTCCGTTCATTCTACGCTTTTCAATTCCTACACCATTTCTGGGATTCTGTTAAAAACCATAGCAAAGAGTTATACAAGCGTAGGATTCTGTTCGGTGATGACAAGAGTGTGAATACTTCTCCATGTTATTACATACTCAGGCTGAACGTGCCACTTCTTTGTGTACCTTGAAGTGGCTGAGACCAGATGCTTCAGAGAGAGATGTCACATTCATGCAACTCAGAGGAGCATATGGCAAGAGAAAAATCACTGTGACAGTTACTGACCTGAGGAGCAAGCCATTTTTTTAACCCTTAAAAAAATCGTTTTAACCCCAGCCTAAATAGCTGCAGATGCTTTATTTAGTGAATGATTATTTTCAGTTTTCTGTTTGTTGCCTTCTGAACAAGGGGTGCGGAACTGTGACATGGGCTCCTAGAGAGTCCTGTTCGGTGGGTGGGGCCACGGCCTGCTCCTAAGCACAATCTTCTCCAGGGGACTACACCCAGATGTGTTCTCTCGGCCTGGCGCTCCCAGGGATTCTGCCGTTCCACTGCCTTCCCCCACCCCCTGGAGAGGACTCTGCAAAGTTCACAGGGGTGCACTTGCCATCCCTGCAGACCAGAGTCACTCCCAGCTGTTCGTACATCCCCGCTGCCTTTGTGACACCACCGTGCACACCATCCTGACCCACAGATGGCACCGAAGTGGCAGAGATTGACAAGGAGTTTTCTATATTTCAGAAGGCTTCTTTTCTTTTTTCAAGCTGAGTTAATACTTTTTTTTAAGCTTATGCTATTACTTTCATAAGTGGGAAAGCAAGCGAGATAGAGAATGTAGGAGAGACAGGCAGCCTCCATGAGGGTCTTGCCATGTTGCAGTCTTCTCCCCAGCCCTTCAGCTGACCAAGATCTTCAGCCCACATGTCCAGCAGGTTCCAGCTTGACTCTGGATCCAATCCACAGTTGGCAACGTGGCTCTCAGCACTGTGGAGTAGGACACTACTGCCTGCATCACCAGGACTGGGCCCTGGGGACTCTTTTGAACCCTGTCTCTGTGCCTGGCTCCAAAAGGGAATGCAAATGTGAACGGCCCCTGCCCTGAAGGAGCTCCTTGTCCAGCAGGGAAGACTTATTAACAAAAATGCACTGAAGCCTCATCTCTGGTCCTGGAGCTGAGAAAGGAAGGTCTTGTGTAGTCATGAGTGCCACGTGGACACCGAAGAGAGTGCCGCAGTCCTCAGAGGGGCTTCACAGAGGCTGTGCATCAAGAGAAGTAGCTTGAGAGGTTTCGCTGGAAGCTGTTGGGCAGGCCAGCCATGCCCAGAATACGGCAGACCCTCAGCCGATCAGGGAACTGCAGGTGCTGAGGTCAGTAAGGCTGGCACTCAGGCTGCGAGAAAGGCGCCTGATTGAACTAGATCAGTGAGCAGAGCCCAGTGCCACTGGCTTCCCGTCCCATCAAGTCTGAGCCTTCTCTAATGGACCACAGTCTCAGAAGTCTAGACAGCCAGGCACTTCATGGCAGAGAGCAAAGCAAAGCCTGGTCCTACAGAACAATAGTACAGGGGGCGTTTATGGGAACACTCCTCAGTTTTACAATTTCCACAGTTAATTTGATGTTAAAAAAAAATAACAATAAGTTCTGGCTACTGCTGTGTGGACCAAACTAATCATATGTAAGCATCCCAGATGGAGCCTGGAGGCTACCAGTTTGCAATCTCTGCAAATAGGCAGCAGGGTGCCGATGAAGGGATCTCATTTTATCACTAACTCCAAGTCTGAAAAGATTTTAGCAAGGAACCTTTACAAATGCATATACTGTGTGTTTGAAGTCAAATTTTCTAGAGTCCCTGCTAAGAAATCTGGTTGGAAAGGGAGCAAATGTATATGTTTGTGTTTAAAGCCGAATTTATGTATATACACACACACACACACACATACATACATACACATACATATATACATACATACACAGGCTGGCACTCAGGCTGCGAGAAAGGCGCCTGATTGAACTAGATCAGTGAGCAGAGCCCAGTGCCACTGGCTTCCCGTCCCATCAAGTCTGAGCCTTCTCTAATGGACCACAGTCTCAGAAGTCTAGACAGCCAGGCACTTCATGGCAGAGAGCAAAGCAAAGCCTGGTCCTACAGAACAATAGTACAGGGGGCGTTTATGGGAACACTCCTCAGTTTTACAATTTCCACAGTTAATTTGATGTTAAAAAAAAATAACAATAAGTTCTGGCTACTGCTGTGTGGACCAAACTAATCATATGTAAGCATCCCAGATGGAGCCTGGAGGCTACCAGTTTGCAATCTCTGCAAATAGGCAGCAGGGTGCCGATGAAGGGATCTCATTTTATCACTAACTCCAAGTCTGAAAAGATTTTAGCAAGGAACCTTTACAAATGCATATACTGTGTGTTTGAAGTCAAATTTTCTAGAGTCCCTGCTAAGAAATCTGGTTGGAAAGGGAGCAAATGTATATGTTTGTGTTTAAAGCCGAATTTATGTATATACACACACACACACACACATACATACATACACATACATATATACATACATACACACACATACATATATTTTCTTTTTGTTTAACAACAGGTGGGTTCAGATTCCTTCATAGGAGCTTCTGGAAGTAGAATAAGAAGTGCAGATTAGAATGCTGACTCTGTAGTTAAAGGCGCATAATTGAACATGTCACAGCTAATAAGTGCATCTTTGCTTGGTCCATGTACTACCAGGGGGGTTCAACAAGTTCATGGAAAAGTGGAAATGAAATACACGTTTATTTACATACAAAAAGTTTTCAAACTCCATGCAAAGTTTTTTCATGAACTTTTGGGACACCATGTACATGGATTTGAAGGGGAGGGGCTCTTTTTTTGTTTGGTTTTAAAATTTTTCTCACCTGCATGTGGTGATGGCAGGGCTGCCCCACATCTGTGGGAAGGCTCTAGCAGGTTCTACGCATGTCTCCCGAGAGTGCAGTCCATGTGGTGTCCTTATGATGAGAGAAGGGAGGCTGAAGATGATGCAGGAGCCATGGTTTTCAGGCGTAATCGCTGACTCACCTGCTGCCATTTGCCCCTCATCTGGCCCCAGGCAGGGCGGTATGTCAGCAGTACCTCCCAGGACAGGCCAGAGGAAACCCATCCATTAGCCCCAGGCTCTGCCCTCAGAATTGCCAGGGCTCCCTTGTGAGCTAGAGCCAGGCTGGTCAGGGACCTCGCTGGGCCCTGGCTACTTTGCTGATTTTGAGCGAAGGTGCTGGGCATTTAGCACTCATTGAAGTGACTGAGTTGCCAGGATCCTCACACACTGAGTAGAGGATAGTATTTCTCACCTCTGGGGGGAGTAATGGTAATGATGATGAAAAAGCAAAAACTGTGGCCAAGGTTGAGCTCTCGTGCCTGGAGTCTGCATTCTGTGTCACAGCTGGCCCTGCAGTCCTCGTGGTCCCCTCATCATCACGGCCCGTGCCTGTTTCTCACCACCCAAGCCGATCCAGTTGTGGAACTTGGCCCCTTTCCCCTGGAGTGTGCAAAAAACAAAATAAACAAACTAGACACCTTCTTCCTCTTTAAACAGTCCCTGGGTCAGTTTTACCCACCCGGAGCTCCAGCTCCTGTCATGTGCCCTGTGGCATTTCCCTCTCCTGACCCACCAGAAACTCAAGTGTACCCCATTGTGCGAGAACCTCATTACCTCTGCCCCCCAAAGCCACTTCCTGACAGACTCTGGAAGGGGAAGGCTAGAGTAATACAGAGATTTATTTCCCCAGATATGAATAATACCTTTTCCCATCGCCAACCTCGAAGCCACCAAGAAAGGAAAAGCTATTTTAAATAACCATTTTTCTGATACATAATACTGTACTATATCTTTTATTATGCTTTTTAATATCCTCCCCACATGGATGCTTGACTGGCCAATTGATGGAGTGATCGATTATAGCAGTAGTCTGGCCAGACATTAAGCACATAGACTCTGGAGCTCTGACTCTTACTCACGGTGTAACTCCCAGTTCAGTTGCCTGAGGTTCGGGTAAGTGAGGGATAATCATGGGATCTCCCTGATAGGCTCGTTCTGTGGTTAAGAGAATTCATGCCGGTGAAGGTGCTTATCTCAGAACCTGGCATGGGTGAGTGATATTTCCTTTGTACTCAATGTCAGCATTTCCTTTTCATCCAAGTTTTATAGCAGGATTTTCCCTCTATTTTCAAAATCATTTCAGTTTAAACTGGTAGAGTGCTGGGATTCTGGCACCGGCCAGATCACACCTCACTCCACCACACAGAAACGGACTCTGCTCATTCCTCATTCTCAAGGCAGAAGGCGGGCCAGCCTGCTGCCCTCCTCTCAGGAGGCCTTCCAGGTTGGCGCATGCTTCTCTGCAGTGCCCTGCCTGTGGTGCTGTTTGAACCAGACAGCTAACAAGCCCAAGGTGGTTCAGAACTTCCTTCCAAGAAGAGTATCTCCAGAAACGCAACCGTTCAGATTTAGCATTCTCATCTTTGGTGCAGCAGAACCCAATTACTCACTCTTGGTTTGAGTCCTCAGAGTGTCGAGCTGGTGGGGGCCAAGGTACAATTATGGCAACTAAATTTTAATCAACAGTTTCAGTAACAATATTGCATTTGAAAGTTACTAGCTACTAGTTAAAGCATGGCTTAGCGTGTACATGGGCAAATCAGTCTTTCTGTGGTGATTAACATCTATTCAGAACAGAGCATGTATTATGGGTACTAAATTATCATAGGAATTAATGCAGTCTTTTTAAAGGGCTTAAAATATGTTAATAAATACAGTATTTCAGCACCTGCAGCTCAAGGAACCAAAGTCATTAAAGATGGATATAATTATATTTATTATTGCAGGGATCTAGATGGGGGGAAAAACAGTTTAATGAGCATGAATGAAACAGGGGTTCTTTATTTAAAACTTCTTACCTAAAGAAATTGTTCCCTTTGAGGAGTGGAATTATTTCATAGAATCACTGAATGAAAGAAAGATACAGAAAGTAAACCAGGGATAATTTTCCAGTCTCTGGGCAAGAACTTCAGGGGCCCACTGTGGACACTGCAAACCTCCACTTCCTTCATGTTGAACTTAGCGTGGGATTCCACCTTTCCACCTCCCTGCCATGCTCAGTAGGGTGACTTTGATGCCTGCTACTCTATCACCTGCAGTTTTCACCACCTTCTCACCCATGCTCCACCAGAGAGAGTCACAGTCTCCTCGCAGTTTCTCAAATTCACCAGCCTCTCTCCTACCTCAGGGTCTTAGCACATCTTTCGCCTCTGCATAACCTTTATCTTGCAGCCACTCCAGGAACAGCCAGGCTTTGTTAAGTATTAGCTAATTTAATCCTCACAACAGCCTTGTGTTTAGGTTCATTCTCATCCCCATGTTATGGAGGAGGAAGGCGCATCAGAAGGGAGGGGTTAAGTAACTTGCTCCCAGTCTTGCTAACTTGACTCCTGCTCACTGCAAGGCTCTGCTGCTTCTTCATAGGACCAGCCACTGCCTTTCCTCGAATCTCAGTTCAGGTTCCCTGACCCTTTTAGCTAGTCACCCCTTTACCTATGTCTCTCTTTCAGAATCCAGTTTATCCATCACAACACCTGCCATTTATTTATTTATTCATCTTAGAGAGAATTTTTTTCCTATAGGGCATGGAGAGACAGAGAGAGAAAGACAGAGACAGAAAGTGAGAAATCACTGCCCATGGGAGGAGATGGCCACGCCGCAACCCCTCCATTCTCCTCTCTGGATTTTGGGCATGCACACACACATGCCCAGCGTGAGTTTCAGGCTGCTGGTCCAGGATCTGAACCACAGTTGGCCATGTGGGTGTCCAGAAACATAACCATTACACCATCTGCTGGTCCCAGTAACCTGCAATTTAAAACAATTGTATGTATGTGTCTTTTTAGTTATTATTTCCTATATCTTGTCCTAAAATCATGCCCATAAAGGTAGTAACTGTTTTTGTTTAACACTGTATCCCCAGCTCTATTAAAGTAACTGACACTTAATAAATATTGAATAAATATTTGTTTAATGGGTTCTTGAACTCATGTTTGCCATTTGCTCTCTGTAGCCAGAAGGAATATTTTTTTTCTAGACAGATAGTTGGAAGATAGATATATACATATATCTATCTATCTATCTATCTATCTACCTATATATATATCTTCCAACTATCTGATGAATAAAATATAACTTTATTAGGAACAATAACCCTCAATTTTTGTAAATTTTTTATTTATTAAATGAGAGAAAGAGCACAAAAGAGAAGCAGGCACCTCCAACAAGGTCTCGTCAGAGCATGATCACCCACACGGCCTTCTAGCCGGCTGGAACATGGACACAGTGGGCATGTCTGAGTGCTTCAGGGCCACCTGGATTCCACACCACAGTCCACATTGTGGCTCAGCATTGCAGAGTGGCACCCCACTGACTGCCAGCAGAGCAGGACCAACCCTCCCGTTTGTGATTAAACATTTTGTGATTAAAAATGGCAGCTTGGTATAACCATGGTTATACTGAATCTGGGCCCTTCTGCGTTAGAGGTTGGGAACTGATAGGTATGACTCTTATTTGAAAGGCAGGACTCGAAAAGCCTGAGCGAGAAAGCCACATGCTCACAGAGCAGGGCTCGATAGCAAAGGCTAGTTCTCGTCACTGGGGCCAGTGCTGTTTCTGCCCAGCCACCTTGCTTGGACAGTTGCTCACAGAGCAGGGCTCGATAGCAAAGGCTAGTTCTCGTCACTGGGGCCAGTGCTGTTTCTACCCGGCCGCCTTGCTCGGACAGTTGCCTGTGGAGATAGTATCTGGAGAACCCCTCAGACACAGAGACGCTTTTCCGACAGGCTCTTGCTGCTCCTGAAAATGTTGTGCTTGGCAGGTCAGGAGCAGTACACTGAAGCTCTCTTATTTTCTTAAATCCTGGGGGTGTTCGAGGTGAAAATTAACTGTCTGCCTATCTCTGTGGTGGAATGCATTCGAAATGCTATTTCCCCTTATGAGATAGAAGAGAAATAAACAAACACACATTGTGTGGAATTACAAATGGAGGTCTTGTAGTTGTGTTATGCTTACGGTGAGAAACCAGCCGTAGAGACACTGCCCTGTGCTTCTGGCTTGCCAGCTTGTTGAAGCTGCAGCCTGACTACCGAAAGCCCCAGCACCATGGTTCTGTTACCATACAGGAGCCATGGACCACACTGAGAGTCTGATGGAAGCTGCAGGCTCTATATCCCCAGGGAAACAGAGAATGCACAAACAGAGGACAGTCTGAAAATTATTTCAAGGATCTTATGGATACTCTTTTGTCCATTTCATGGATCTCTATAGGACCATAGGTTCTATTTTAAGAATCCCTGATAACACATAGCACCAAGTATTATGAATTAGAATAGCTAATATTTATGAAGTTCTTACTATGTGTCAAACACATGGTTTTTCCTTCACTTTTCAGATATTACAATTATTTTCAAGTTATAGATGAGGAAACTGAAACTCAGAAAAGCTAAAGAAATCAGGAAGTGTTGGATCCTGGATTAGAACACAGGTGATAAAAGCCGGTATCACACAAAGAGAGGAGTAAGAAGTTTGCATAACGTAGGCCCTCACTGGGTGAGAAGTTGGCATCGAGTAGGCCCTCACTGGCTTGCATGCCATACCACAGTGAGTCACAAGGTGGGAGAAGGGGGCTAAGCAGGACACCTTAGGAGTGTCAGGAAGGGCAGCAAAAGACTAGTGACTTCATGCTCCAAGTCTTTCAGCTGCCATGGTCAGGCAATGGGCATGGCCATAAGCTATTCCTTCTTTCCAATAATTGCCCTTTAATCTCCTGTATGTTGAGGGACTGGAAAAGGAAATCCCAAAGGTCTTTACATCTTTAAGACACTAGACTGGAGCTAGTAGTTCTTGGGGTTTTATTGTGCCTGCCTTCAGAAAACTTTCAATTTAACAGTGTCTGTGCTTACATGGGCAGGTGGGCTCCATCTGAATGTGGATAGCTCTTGCAGATACTCAAAACCAACCGTGTTGTCAGGGCCAAGGGGTGGCACAGTGTAGAATGTGATGTTCTTCAAGGTAGACCCACAGGGAAGAGTTTTCATCTGGAGAGCTCCTTGGCACAGCAGGTACACTTGTGCTCATGATCCAGGCTGCCTAGAACTGGGGGTGGATCTCTGTGTCAAGACCCTGTGTACTGGGGGAGCTCATCTCTCTCTCTCTTCCCCCCTCCTTCCCTCCCTCCGCCTCCTTCTGCCCCCTCTATCTCTCACTCATGGAATATATAAACTTTTTTTAAAAACCAGCTGAGTTGTCTACACATTCTATAAGAGACTATTAGCATGAAATATGTTCGATTATTTCTTTTATTCCTTGAGAGATAAAACAGTGAACCCATTAGAAGCTGTTTGAGAATGCTCTTTCGACCATTTTTTCCTTCCATTTTTAAAGAAAGCAGAAATCATTTTCACTTAGATATGGGTCTTATTTATCAAGGTAGAACTAATAACTTTAATGGAGTTAAATATCTCTAAATGTTTTCTTTTTATTCATTGGGATTTATTTAGCTGCTTTACTTTATAATTCATTTCTTAAGAACATGCTGTGTTCTAGGCCCTTGGCTGAGCACAGAGAGGACAGAGGGAATAAAGCCAGGCTCTGACCTCAAGGAGTTTTCAGTCTAACAGGACAGCAACTGAGCATCAGGAACCACGGAGACTGGCAGGACAGGCAGTGTAGTAAGCGGACCAAAGACAGTGTTCAGCTCAGGTTCAGATGTTTACCAGCTTCAAGTACAGACTTAGAGAAGCAGTTAGGAAATCTATACTCTCTAGAACAGTGGGTATCAGAATCCCCTAGAAAGCTTATTAAACACAGATTGTGGGGACCAGCAGATGACATAATGGTTCCACTGCTGAACTCCCACATAGTCAACCATGGTTCAAGTCCTGGACCCAGTGACTTAAAACTCATGCCAGGCACGTGTGTGCATGCATGCCCAAAATCTCGAGAGGACAATGGAGGAGAAGGGACTGTGGTATGGTCATTCACCCTGGCGGGGTGGGGGGGAGGGTGAGGATGATTTCTCACTTTCTATCTCCAGCAAGCGCACACGCCCTATAGCAATAATCTCTCTCTAAAAACAGACAACAGCAAAAACAGATTGTGGAGCTGGACAATAATGCAGTAGTAAAATGTGACACTCTGCAAGGCTGACCCACCCATATAGAAGGGTTCATATGCAGAGACCTGAGTACATTGGACAGATGTGTGCCCATAATCCAGGGCAGGTCGAGGCTGAGGGTAGATGGTCTCAAGACCCTGCTATCTCTCTGCCTCTCTCTCTGTCTCTAACACTCATGGAAGAAATAAATAAATAAATAAATAAACAAACTTAAAAATAAGTAGATTGATGGACCCCAAGTGCAGTGTCTGACTCAGCAAGTCCAGATAGACTCCCTAAATTTGCATTTCTAATAACCTCTCAGAGGCCGATGATGTAGCTGATTGCTCAGGGCACACTGAAACCAGTGTTTTCATTTCCCAGAGGAATGATAATAAGAAAACGCTTTGTGTCATTTCCATATTTTTAATCCCTTTGATTCTGAAATATTTAATGTTACCCTCTCCCTATCTTGTTCCATGTTATGAATTTCCATATGAATGTATGTGCTCTGTTCTCTCCATTGAAAATACAGCTCCGTCTTTTTCTGCAGGTTTTCTCTTTTCTTCTTTTAAGTACGTGCCTCTGACCTCTGACAGGTAGGAATGGCGTAGTGCTAAGAAAAACTATACGCCACACACGAGTTAGGAGTTATGTAACGTCACGTGGATGTGGCTCTATGGGTAGGAGTTGATTCTGAAGCCAACACTGTGTGGTTGGCATTGTGGCATTGTTCCTCACAAACTTGTGTCTCCCGAAACACACGGAACCCAAAGTAGCCAAGTGCCAGATCCTTTCTCAGTTCCTCTCAGACCGATCGGGCCCACTACAAGAAAATAAAGGGAGAGTCAGGAGAGAAGGGGGGCCCCCCAAGCAAATTGAAATCACTTGCAAAACAGTTAAACGCTATTTTTCACAATACTATAGTCTTTTCATAAACAGCATCACGTTTTTGGTCAAATGAGATGGAAAACATGATCTCAGGTCAGAAAACAATACCAAGTCCTTATATTAATGATTCTTACTCTTTTCCTTTATTCTTTTGATCCATTTTGCACAGGAAATAAGAACCTTGTGGACAGAAAGATCACCATTTGTCAATCCTTTTGCAGCAATTTCCCCAACAGTTCTCGCAGCTCTAAATGCTTTCAAGCATCTGTCAGTATCATGTAATAGCCTTAATGGGAGGGAAAACAACAATAACAACTATTTGCTGCATAAGAATGAGTTGAGTGAGTGGCTCTGTCCTTCCTGGACCACAGTGAAAATGACTGTCCTGTCCATATGTGGATTTGCACACGCAGCTGGGCTGTTATTGTTTGCACTTAGACCTTACGTTGTCTATAATTTTTATGTGTATAGGAATGATGCCAATTGAAAGAGAGAATGGACCAAAAAAAAAAATATTTAGCAACTCTGAGATGAGACAAGTCAATAAACAGCTTGATTACTAATTCATTCAGGAACAAAAATAATGGCTTTCTAAACTGAAACGACCAAATCCAATAACTAACTGTTTGTCAGGGAAGTAATAATGGTATTTGTATCTCTTTTAATTGGCTTTAACCTTTCCCTTCATGTGTGCAGTATTAAAAAATTAAAGAGGAAAGTATTTAGAGGCATAGATTTACGGCACTGCGTGGATTACATGCTTTTAATGAGGTCAGGACAATAAACCATCTGAGCAGAACCTGCTGCCCAATGATGAATTACTCCCTTTTACAATAGATAGACTACAGCAAGTGTGTGTGCACACGCATGCTCGCAGGCGCACAGGCTCATCTGTGTAGACCCAGTAAAAGATTCCCAGCTTTGCTGTTCAGCTGTTTGCAGTTACAAGGAGTGTTAAGAAAGTTTTAAACACAAAGCTGCAATACATTATGTGGAAACAGGAAAGTTGTGAACAAAATGCACAATGCTTGTGTAAGAAGTTGGGGCATGTATGGCAATAGATAGATAGATGGATAGATAGATAGATAGATAGATAGATAGATAGATAGATAGATAAATCATAGATAGAGATAGATAAGTAGAGGATAGAGATAGATAGATAGATAGATAGATAGATAGATAGATAGATAGATAGATAGATGCAGATAGATGGAGGGAGGTAAGTGCAGAGGTAAAAGAACTCCCTCCCTAGGGCCCGCTGAAGATCACTGATGGCAGGCATCTTTGTAAGAGCAATGGCACGCAGATTTATTTTAACCTACGCACATGTACACATGAGTCTTACAAAGTGGGGTTCAAAGAGGGCCCGGAAGATTGTGGCTTAAATACCCCTCGTAGGAGAGAGAGGTAAAAGGGATGGCGGGGGGAAGATGAATAGGTTCAATGTTCAGGTAATGGTTGTGAATTATTTTCTTTGGAAGCTGAGTGAGACCAACAAGCTACTAGAAAGTGAGAAATAAGGGTGAAACTGCACAGAAACACAGATTGTCTTCTTAGGCAGAGAAAGCTTTTTAAGTAATTTCAGGAAGTTGCCTGCAGAAGAACAGGCATCATGAATGTGGAGGCCTTTCTTCTTTTCATCTCACATTGCTTGATGAGATTTCTAGAGAGGAGGTTTAAGAAAACTGCAACTCTGGGGCTGACAGGTGGTGTGACGGTTAAGGCACTGGACTCCTACGAAGCCAGCCATGGTCTGAATCCTGGATCCGGTGGCTTGCTTTCTCACTTTCTCTCTGTCTTTCTGTCGTCTCTCTCTGGTATTCTCCAAGTACCTTATAGCAAATTAAAAGATAATAGTAGTAACAAAGTTAAATAAACAATTCTTTAAAAAAAAAATAAAGACAATTGCAATTCTATTAGCAATTCTCAGTCAAGTAAGTAAATTCATGGGAGAGCACTCTTTGCACGTGGAGGAAAAGAAACGAGATTACAGAGACCCTGATTCTGTTTCTAAAACCGGTTAGCATGTCATGCCAGTCTTTAGGGTATTGGCTTCTGAGCCCCAGCAAAAGTAAGGAAAGAAGAGAGGAATGGTAGAAGGAGAAAGAAAGTAAAGAAAGAAAGGAAGGAAGGAAGGAAAGGGAAAGAAGAGAGGGGGGAAGGGGGAAAAGGGAGATGAGAGAAAGGAAGAGAGCAAGAAAAAAGAGGAAGACATACAGGTAATGGAGAGGACTCAAAGCAGCATGCCTGAGCCAGCTTGCCTGCTTCTAAAGGCCGACTATACAATATGCCTTCCCAGTTCCACCATAACATTGTAGAGGTGAGAGTATTTACACAGAAATTAGAAAACGCTACAACCAGGACTTTTTATTGGAGAGTTGACTGCCAAGCCCATATCAGCACATCTCTGGATGTGCATCAAGCCGTTCAATGTGGTCACATTTAGAAAAAGGGTTTACTAGGAGAAGGAGAGGGAGATAAAGCAAGAGGGTCGAGAAAGGGAAACAATTTTTTCCCTCTTTTGTTTATACATTTATTTATTGTTTGAAATTTTTATCAATCATACAAATTTTATAATAAAACATAAACACTTTATTTTATTCAAATTAGTCCACAGATATTATTAAAACTTTTTCATAGTAATGCAATAAATGACTTTTACTTTGTTAAGTCAGATACACACCATTTATGTATACAAAGAAGCAAAATTCAAACAAATGATAGACTAAAATGGCTAAAGGATTTAAGAGTCAGCCAGAAGTGTGTCCTTTAATGGTGAAAACATCCTCAGTCTTCCAGAGCAAAAGGCACATGCATAAACAAAAGGTTAATGTAGATCAGTCCAGCAGACTGGCATGTGGACTGTCAGATCCCATCCTACCCTGATTCTAGTGATGGAGGTCACGTGGTACCTCCAAAGCTCATCTGCAAGCCCATTGGTTAACCCAAATCTTATGACAGTCTCAGCAGAAACAGCAGCCTAGAGTTGGCAGTGTGAAAGGTGTATCGTGAAGAGAAACGCACTCCACTCCAGATAATAGAGCTGCAGTGTTATCCCAAGTGCACCATCCTTGGGGATCAGTCAGTCAACCACCAAAGAAAAGTTGATGCTTCCTTTTTGCTGCTTTGAGATGTTCCTGTCTCTTATCAGCTTCATTCCCCTGATGAATGTGGCAACCCTGTATGTAGCCTAGGGGTTAACAGAGCCAATCCACATGGCTGACTCTGGTTAAAATTCTGGCCCTTGTGATTTGAGTGCCCCAAATCCCCACAGGATGGAGAAATGAAGGGATTACAACACGAGCTCGCCCCAATGGGAGGTGCTTTCTCCTCCCTCTCTTTCTCTCTCTCTATCTGTCTCTCTCTGGTGAGTACAAGTGCCATTTGGCAATTAAAGAAAGAAAGATGGGAATAAAGGATACCCATTGTTTTCCTCCTTTTACCAAATGCTTGTTGTTTATCTCAGGTGTTCTGTCTCCCTTGCAGCCACCAGCCCCACATGGCCTCATTGCCCTCCTTCCCTACAGTCTTGCAGATGGAAATCCCATACCTAGAAACCTGTAGCTGAACTGTTTATGAAAGCAGATCCTCGATTTTACAAATATTCACCATTCATTAAGCGACTATTCGTAGGCCCAGGGTACATATGGAGGCACAGTGGTCAACATGTCAGACAAGGACCTTGCGTTCATGGAACTGACACTCCAGTAAGCAGAAACTAACATACACAGGGAAACCAGTTAAAAGTATCAGAGCATGAGTAACATTTGAGAAACAGAAAACAGGTGGATACAATAGAGAGTAACAAGTATTTCACACCTTCTATAGTAGAGAGGCAGGAAGGGATAACATTTCTGAGGAGGTGAACTTGGAAATGTGAAGTGAATGACAGGAGGAAGCCAGCTGTGTGTAGATCTTAGCACAAAATGTATGTCTTAATGTTCTGTATGGGGGTTTTCACCCCACAGAAACCTTTTAAGACACTAAGTTGATGAAGGACAGACAGTAAATGCCTTCTTTCTTTCCTGGTGACTGTTTCAAAGCTAGCTCAGCAGTTATCACAGCTGCAAGTACTTCTGGGAAATGTTCAAAATTGGGAGTGTGTGTGTGCGTGTGTGTGTATTCCATGTGCTTAACTATCCCTAAAATTGTTTACTGGGCAGTGTTTTGGGTAACATGGTTTCTATGAGAGAAAAAAATGGGGAAGTTTTATGTTGAATTGTCCGAAATTGTGACATCTCATAGTTGTGTCTGTACAGTTTCAACCAAGAGACAGTGTTGGAAGAGGATGTGTATAAACTTTGGATGAAGAAATATCTGGGTCCAAATCCCAGCGCTTTATTTAATTTTACCACTGCCCTATGAAGTGGGCCTTTTTCTGACCCCATGATACAGCTGAGCACACTAAATGCTCAGAGAGGGCCCATACTGTGCTTGGGCTGGAAATGAAATAAGAGCATGTCTATAGAGTTTCAGGCTCAGATGGCTAGAGCATCCTCAGAGAACTTTCTGTAGAAATTTTACTGAACTGGAAGTCACTAGAGTGAGACTCTCACCGTGTGGGAACAGGGAGAACTCATGCATCTTCGCATCTTTCTGTTGGATGCAAAGATGCAGTTTGAGCATTGAAGTTGCACCAGACATTTTCTGATTGGGCAAGAAAATCAAGAATGTGGCTGTCCTTTTTTTTCAGTGTGATCTATTACAGAACACAAAAGCAGCATTTGAGTTGGGTCCATGAGAAGAGAGAGAAGCCTATTCCTTAATGCTTTGCTTAGTTAAGAGTTACCCTCTGCCCTTCCCTTGCTGTTTTTCTTCCCCCTTGCTTCTTGTGGTCCTTTTTGAAACTCCAGAAAGAAAGCTTGGAACCAACTGGACAAAGTCCTGGAATCACACCACAGTGCCGTACGGTTTGTATAGCAAACTCTGTGCACTACGGTTTATACAGCAAACTGCAGCACCTGGGAATAGAATTGTAAGGGCATGCATGAAAGCTGACTACATTCCTAGGGGTAAAGGAAGCTGTAGATGAATATAAAAACATGTTTAAATCTAAAACCTTGAGAGATAAATAAATGCGACAGAAGCAGCAAGATAATGTGTTTATGTTTTCGCCTTTAATTGACTAGAAATATCAATACAACATATTCCTTGGACAATCTCCCCATCCTCCCTCCCCTTTTCGTGGAAGCGAGGAGAGGTTTGGGAGAAAGAACACTCACTGAATTGATAAAACAGTGGTTACCCTTGGGAAGCGTGAGGAGAAGCCCAGAGAAAAGTTGCATTTTTTATTTTATACGCATGCACATTGTTTGATTTTTCTTTTGAACCAGCCCACACTATCTTTTTTAATTAAAAATATACTTTAAAAAAAATAACTCATGGAGCAGAGAGAAGAGTTACTTTCTATACAAGAGAGCTCGTTGTTTTTAAGTAAGTTTTATTAACAAGTGACAATTACTTTTTTATGATACATTTAAGATAGTGAATTATGAATGACTGAAAATCCCCTCCAGCCTAATTGAGAACCATTATGTCTGGTAATTGCCACTGATTTCTGCAAACAGTCATTTTTCTCTGGCCTATTAACATAATTTAAATTTTTAATTGCCCTTCATAATTGTCTGTTGGAGTTAACAAACAGTCCATTCACCAAAGGGTTTCAGACTAGACCCTGCTCCCAGGAAGCTCACACTGGAAACATCTCAAACCATGTGAGGATACCATTAGGACTTTGTGGACTGTCAAATTGAGGTGGCAGCCACTGTGACAAATGTGACATCTTTTTAAACATCCACCCAGCTGTGGGATAATGTATTTTCAGACTTCTGCATCATTGAATTTGTGCACTTTGCTCTGAAGCCACCTCACCAAAAAAAAAAAAAAAAAGACTATCACACTTTGAACATTTTAACAATGTTAACCATGACTTTCAATATAATGCCTTTTCTGTAGTTCTGTGTTAAGTGTGAATATTCTAGAAGAAGAATGTCATGTGTTCATTTTCTTTAGGACCCATGGCATAATGAACTCAGTGACATCAAAAAGGGGGCAGGATTCCCAATAAGGAGATATATAGAGATATTCTCAGTAAAGAGAATGTGTATACATAGATATGTACATATGCATATGTACACATATACATACATACTTATCGCTCTGTAATCGTTTTTCTAAGTTGGATAAATTCAGTTATAAATATAAAAATGCAAAGAGGAAAAATGACCTCCAATCCACCAACAGTATATGTTATACAAAAGTAAATATACATCGTTGTGTAGTGTTTCATACTGTATTTTTTCACACAATTTCATAATCTCTTAAAATATTGTCAAGAACTACATATGATTTAATACATGGACTCACCACAGGTTATTTAAGCATTACACTCCTGCTGGATATTTAGTTTCTCAGGTTTTATTGCTATTGGGTTGTCAGAAAAGTCATGACACATTTTTTGCATAGAAAAACAGAAAACTATGACATGACTTTTCCATCAACCCAATACAAAAATGCAAGTGAGCTACCTTGTATATGTCGTAAGCATCTTTGATAACTGTCTCAAGAAAGTGTCCTAGAAGGGAGTGTTTCAAGAATGTGAACATACTCCTCAAATAGCCTGTCCCCAAAAAGTTATGTTTAACATACTATGTTAAAGGATGACTTTCACTTTAGTACAGAACACTAGATTTTCTAAACCTTCCCAGGATTAGATATTAACATTTATTAATGTGCTGATCTAGTGGCTAAGTTTTAAAAATGGCATCCTTTTATTTTTGAAAGTTGCGTTTATTTGATCAATGGTGTAGACAAACATCTTTTTAAGTAATAACGCATGCATGGGTGTACATTTGTAAATGACACATTTACCTCCAGCCCACCCATTTTTCTATTAAGGTGTCCATCATTTTCTTATTGACACACTCAAGATTTTAAAGTCTTTATGCTTTTTCTAATTACATCTCTGAGGATTGCTTTGCCTCAAGCCACCAGGTGTTCAGTGCCGAAGAATCAGACTCTGACCACACAACTGGTTCCCGTGTTAGAAGGAGGGCTTGTTTTTTTCTGCCACCTTCAAGCTCTTACGCATTTGCAGGAGGTGGGAGGGATAGGCCATCCCTCAGTGCGACATGTGAAACCATAAACAAAACTCTCCCATGGCTGTCTTCCGCTTCCCAGGGCCCCTGACCCTGTGTTGGTTCCTCTCAGAAAGTCCCAGTGAAGCCTTTTGGAAACCCCCACCTGGTTTAGTATTGAGGTAAATAGGAAACTCCCAGAAGAAATACAGGCTTGAGGTCTGAAATAGTAAATGACAAGCAATTCTCTGTATATGTTTGTAGCATCCAACACAAAGCAATGCCTAATCATTATATTGATGAGGAATCAGAAGCTTTGTGGTAGAACTGAAGCCACAGAAGTAGTCAGCACTTCCAACGTGAATTTCTGATTACATGGCTCAAATCTGCTTCCAAAGTTGAGAACTCCAGGGTCCACTTAGGCCCCTTTACGCAGCTGAGATATTTATGGGATAGGCTGCAGGCAGCTGACTTGCAGGAGGGAAGTCCAAAGCTGAGATATTTGTCCTCACTTGAAATCCGCTGGTACTATTTGTATGAATGTGTTCAACGTAGTCATGTGTCTTCATAACTTTTCAGACGAGGTCAACAGGGACATCAGGCAATGATGCAAAACTAATTCCTACAGAGAGGCTTCCAGTGTTTCATGTTTGCTTGTGACTCTGAGGAAGACATTGATTATAAAAATAGCAACAGTTAGTTATCATGGCTGACACACCCCATGCTTTCAAATGGAAAGTAATAAGCTTATGACTCTTTTTTTCCTCATCTCTCTCCCAAGAAACTCCAATGATTGCACAATCTTCTGTGATTCCCATCTTAGCTGGTTCTTTGCATATTTTGCATACTTTGTTCAAGCGTGGTTTTTCAGAGAGGGAGCCCTGGAAAATCTGCTTTATTCATCATCTAGACAGGGGGAAAGAGGATTAGTTAAGTTTGAAAGTAAAATTGTGGATCAGGGTTTCAACCATTAACTTGGGCTCTTGGGCTCTTTTCTTTTTAAAGCTTAAATAATATGTGAGAACTTCTCTGAGAAAATGTAGTTTCCTTTGAGGAAATCTACAGACACATGATAGTTGAGAGGCCAAATTCAGAGTCAAAAAACAGGTTTGAGGTCTGGATTTGCCGCGTTCTAACTTACGGGTGCTGTTTTGAGTTAAATGGGTGTAGAAAAATTGGGTTGCCATTAACATCAAATGAAATTATGTAGGTGCACAGTACATGATCCATAAGAGGTTATTAGTACTATCAGTATTATTCAAACTTGACGAAAATTATTTTACTTGGGGGCCAGCAGGTGGTGTGATGGTTATGTCACTGGACTCCCACATGGCTGACATGGTTCGAGTCCTGGACCCTGTGACTTGAAACATGCCAGGTACAGATGCACATGTGTGTGCGTGCCCAAAATCCCAGGATGAGAATGGGGGAGAGTGGATTATAGCATGGCCATCCTTCCTGGGGGTAGATTTCTCATTTTTCTTGTCATCGTCTCTCTCTGTCTTTCCAGCAAGTGCACGCACCCTATGGCACAAAACCTTAAAACCATATATTTTATTCAACATTCAGGACATCTGTGGTTCTAAGGTTTCTCTGCTTTCTCTACTTCTCAGTGACATGTACATTCTCAGTTGATTCTTGCAGGCCAGTCCTGCTTTTTGTAAAAATAGTAATGAAAATATGGGATGACTTCAAAGATACCAGATGAATCTTTGCCCCGAAGCCAAGTGTTTATTCAGCTCATTCAACTAACAAATAATTTCACTGGTGATTTATTATTTCCTCGGTGAAATTTTCCTTCATACATCCATAATTAAAAAGGGTGCAGAACAGTAAATCGGTGAACCTGTCATATAACATTTGTTAGCATCGAAAACCAAGACATCATAGCTTTCAAAGAAGGAAAAAGAAGAGGTTAGATAGAATCTGAGATATGGATTTTTTTAAACTAGCTATTATTTTAGAAATGAAAGACTGTGGAGTGTGTGTGTGTGTGTGTGTTTAAAGAATTGAGCCTGAACTCCAAAATGAATGTAACGCCATATCTTCCAATGTCGTCTCATTGATATTGAAAATATACTCATTAGCAATGAGCACGTGCAATATTTGTAGTGTCTCTTAGGGAGGAAAAAAAGAAATTTATGTTTTCATTTTTGTTCCTTTTGAAAAAAAAATGTATTTTTTTTTATTGTTAGAAAGTGTGTGCACTGGCCAGAGAGAAAATACTCCCTAAAGGAGCATTGTCCCACCACAATTCTTTTCCTCTATTTCTCCTTCCCATGGTGACTTTGATTACACATGCATATGCACCTGATGTTTATCAAGCCACCAGGGCCAGGATTCAAATGCTGATTACCCATGTGGAATCAAACATTGGCTACCCATGTGGGCTCCCGCTCTCTTAACCTTTGACCTATGGAGCTGATTTGTTTATTTTTTTAATAACGGAATAGTTTCCAAAGTTTGCAAAGAGATTGAATTACCTACCTAATTTACAAGGTGTCCTTATATAAAGCAGATGCAACAGCTACTTTGCCTGTAAGGCAGAGCTAAAAGTAGCGGCATTCGAATCTAAGAATGTGATTGCAGAGAAAGAAACATTTCTCTTCAGCAGAGTTCAGAGCTGAAAAAGTAGAGGTTGGACCCTGATTTTAATGCTGAGTTAACACATGGCTTTGGAATTCTGCTGTACAATGTGACATATGGATCTAATAATGACACTTCATAAAATGTTGTAAAAGAAATGAGAGCATATTTAAGAGATGTTTGTTTCTATGGATTTCGCTATAACTGAATGTTGCTCTTTGGCAAATTCTACGGGCATAAAAATGAACTTGATACAAACTACAATTGTTAGATTCATCCCGGGGCATCTTACCTCTTCTCCCCTCCCTCCCTCTCCCCTCCCTCCCTCGCCCCTCTGTGTTAGCTGAAAACCTGATAAATCAGCAAACAATGTAGAAGCCTCATTAAGCCTCCAAGCAGTGCCTGTCTCACAAGAGAATAGCATTTTGAAGGAGACAGAGAGTAACAACAGATATAATCATGAGGAAGAAAAACACCAGAATAAAAGAAACATCAATAAAATATAGCATGCACCATTAAGGACCACCCTGAGATAAGATACTCAGCATGGCAGTAAAGATCACAAATGAATTAATGTCAAAAAAAGAATGTTTGGTCTATCAGGCTCTGTCAGACGGGGTTGAAAATCACGGCTCCTAGGGAACCGTGGAGCGCTCCCGGTCCTCCAGGGGAGGGGAAACCGTGCCGGTGACTGACTGCTGACGGACACCTTGTGGCATCACTTCTCTCTGCCCAAAACACCCAATTTGTTGGAGCCACCGTGTGCCACCCAGTCGGGCTGCCCATTTGTTTAAAGAACAGGTCACTTCTATTCACAAATTGACAGCCCCATTTTTGTATCTTTTGGGTACGATTTCAAGGTTACAGAAGTAGTAGAAAGAACACTCCTGGACCCTTTACCCAGATTCGCCGGTGGTCTGTATTTGCGCCCCCAGCATTGGCTTTCTCATTCTCTCCCAGCCCTCACACATGCACATGTACACACACAGTGCGTAATATAGTTTTCTGCACCAATGAAGAGTAAGATGGCCCCCTCATTCTTCTGTGTCCCAAATACTTCAGTGTACACTTTTTTTTTAAATGGTCATTAAATAGGTATTTTTTAATATATTTTTTTTAATTTCAAGGAAAGCAGTTTTAACTTGAATAAATCAAAGATATTCTAAGGAACTTTGCTTAAAACTTAAAGCCAGAAAACAGGTTAGGTACTTCTTAAGAACAAGGACATTCTCTTATATAACCACAGCAAAATGACCAGAACCAGGAAATTTAGCATTGCTGTATTATCTAATTCTTAATTCATATTAGGATTTCATCACTTACTCCAGTGGTGTCCTATATAGCCCCCCCCTTTTTTTTTCCAATCCAGTGTTCATTTCAGGACTGCATGTTGCATTTAGTTAGGACATCTCTTTAGACTGTGACACAGTTCCTCTGCCTGGGCTTTTTCTGATTTTTATAATCATGAGGAAGAAAAACACCAGAATAAAAGAAACATCAATAAAATATAGCATGCACCATTAAGGACCACCCTGAGATAAGATACTCAGCATGGCAGTAAAGATCACAAATGAATTAATGTCAAAAAAAGAATGTTTGGTCTATCAGGCTCTGTCAGACGGGGTTGAAAATCACGGCTCCTAGGGAACCGTGGAGCGCTCCCGGTCCTCCAGGGGAGGGGAAACCGTGCCGGTGACTGACTGCTGACGGACACCTTGTGGCATCACTTCTCTCTGCCCAAAACACCCAATTTGTTGGAGCCACCGTGTGCCACCCAGTCGGGCTGCCCATTTGTTTAAAGAACAGGTCACTTCTATTCACAAATTGACAGCCCCATTTTTGTATCTTTTGGGTACGATTTCAAGGTTACAGAAGTAGTAGAAAGAACACTCCTGGACCCTTTACCCAGATTCGCCGGTGGTCTGTATTTGCGCCCCCAGCATTGGCTTTCTCATTCTCTCCCAGCCCTCACACATGCACATGTACACACACAGTGCGTAATATAGTTTTCTGCACCAATGAAGAGTAAGATGGCCCCCTCATTCTTCTGTGTCCCAAATACTTCAGTGTACACTTTTTTTTTAAATGGTCATTAAATAGGTATTTTTTAATATATTTTTTTTAATTTCAAGGAAAGCAGTTTTAACTTGAATAAATCAAAGACATGCTAAGGAACTTTGCTTAAAACTTAAAGCCAGAAAACAGGTTAGGTACTTCTTAAGAACAAGGACATTCTCTTATATAACCACAGCAAAATGACCAGAACCAGGAAATTTAGCATTGCTGTATTATCTAATTCTTAATTCATATTAGGATTTCATCACTTACTCCAGTGGTGTCCTATATAGCCCCCCCCTTTTTTTTTCCAATCCAGTGTTCATTTCAGGACTGCATGTTGCATTTAGTTAGGACATCTCTTTAGACTGTGACACAGTTCCTCTGCCTGGGCTTTTTCTGATTTTTTGTTTTTGTTTTTGTTTGTTTGTTCTTTTTCTTAAGAGAGCGAGAGCAGGAGGTGGAGAGACAGGTAGGTATTTCCAACAGTGTCTCACCACACTGCTGTTCCCCTGCCCCAGCCTCCCAGTAAGCAGGACCACAGGTGCATGACACAGCATCCTAAGTTGGGCCAGGAACTGGGCCAGAACCTCCCATGTAACCTCAGGCAACATGCAGTGGCTCCCTTTCACTCATGCCACACCAGCTGGGCCTGTGTGTCCTTTTTCCCCCATGACATTTTCTAACATTTTATTAACATGTTTGTGTCCATGTGCGTGTGCAAGAACCATCTCTAAAACTTTAGGGGTGAATATATACACACAGATATATATTTACAAATATGTAATAAATGTACCCGCCAATACATTTTCCATAGACTGAACACACCCATGTTACCAAATCTAGAGCAAAAGTAAAACATACCCAAGCACCACAGAAGGCTCCTCAGCAGTTAGACCTCTATAACCAAAAGACATGCGGGTTCTTTTTGGCCAAATTCAGCTCTGTCATTCTGCAACACCTCATGACCCATGGCCCATGACCCATGACCATGCGTCTGCGTTCCACTGTTCTCACTACCCAGCCATCTTGCTGCCAACTCAGACCGAGAAGCTGGAGGCATTTCTTTGGGTGCTTTAAAAAAGCCAGGCATTTGGCTTAGTAAATGTTAGCCATTGGAATGATGTTGTTTACATGTCCAGGGAAGAATGTCTAGATCCGTCTGTGATTAAGTCCCTTTCACCTCCTAATTTATCAAGGGCCATTTGTAGATGGTCCTTCTACACGTGTGTGGTTTGCACTGATGTGACTCCCCATGCGAGGCTGCCATTACCCAGAGTGAACTACCACCGTCAGAGAGCCGAGTCTACTAATCAATGTCCAGCTGCTATAAAAGTTTCTAGCCATTTGCTTTCCACTTCTGTATTTCTCTCATCAGGTACTCAGTAGATCAGACCAGTGGACCACACTTTAAACAACACCAGACGAGCACAGCTAATTCCTGCCCTGCCTGTCAGCGTTCAGCTCCAGGTTTACATCGCCAGGAGCAATTCCTAATTTCCCCAGTCTGCTTTAGGCCACCATTAAATGCCTCCTGTGCAGCACTTATTGCCGTTTACAGCTGTACTCCTCTTTGTGAGATCATTTCATTATTGTCCACTACTCGGACCCAACTCAGGGCTCCATGAAACGAAGACTCTCTCGATTTTGCCCACCTTCGGGTCCTTGGTGCTGGTGCAGAGTAGACACTCTATAGGTGACTGACTGTCTGATGGAACAGGGAATACATCAGCAGTGGCTTCTGACCAATAAAGCAACAGAAAAGACCATGAGCTACGCCATGGTGCATGTAAGCCACCAACATTGCATTTGACAGTAAAGGGCTGGGGATGCTTCCTGCTCTGATCACTTAGGGTCTTCTGTTTGCATGTGTGTTTTAGTTTCAAATGGGGAAGGGATCACAGTTTTGAAAGCACTAAGGTGTATCTTCTCTATACATAGTAGGCACTTAAAGAGAAGCCACTTCTAATTAATCATTTTGACAGCATAGCCCAACCTCAGCAGTTAGGCTGCATGTGACTATTTTGCAGAAAATTCTGTATTTCTCCAACTGCATTTCTCTTTCTTTGAGAGTCACCTTTAGCCAGGGTTCATCTCAGGGTGTATTCCTAAACATTCATCGAAGAAGGGTATGAAAAGTAATATTTTCCTAAACAATCCGAACTTGATTTATTCATAAAAAATAAAGATTCCAGATGACTTTCCAGGCATGGGGAGGGGGGCTTAAAGCAAAACCTACGAGCAGATTGTTTTCAAGACCTTCCACAGGCTCAGCTGCTGCTGCTTCTCTACTTTTCTCCTTCCCTGAGTGAAACGATAATGACGATAAAGGTTTGCACTCGACTCATTAAAACAACGGGGCCTGTCACCAAAATGGCCTAAAACTTCAAACCGCTTGGTCTAGTCCCTAGGATAAACACTTGAAATTGTGTTATCAAGTTCTGATGCTTGGAAATACAGTGTGAATTCTGAGTTACTGTTTATTCAGTCTCAAATTAGGGCAGAAAAATGGTAGGCAAGAAAGCCAGGAGGACCCTTTCATTGGTTAGGCATCTCCACTGGCTGAGTGAAGCTTTTATAGAAAGGTATGTATCACACATCTGTTCCCTGACCACCTCCTCAACTTAGTTTTTTTTCAGTCGCTAGGTGGCTTCCATTATGACTTATAACTCAAGGATGACATTTTAGGAGAACCAGTGGGGGGAAAGGTAGTATAAATGTAAATGTAAAAGATACAGCTCATTCTGGCTTTGAAATTGTTGGTGTGAAAAGAGCTCAACAGTGTTTTATTTAAACAAGGTCGGCTTTGACCTTGATTGACTTGCAGTAAATTGCCTAGTACAAGAGGCAAAAGGAAGGGGAGAGAAAAATGGCAATCAGTACCAAATGTTTCACATATTGATTGACAAGCACCAGAGATGTGCTGGAGTAAGATAAATTGGCCAACAGGGCCCATCTTGACAGCTCCTGAGATGGGAAAATTGTTCTTGTTAATTTGCTGCGGGAACCTTGTCATTTATGGAATGTGCACGTGAGTGTCCCCTAATTGTGTAAACAAAGTTCAGATTCCTATGCTGCCTCGTTCTGTTATTGGGTTTGGTAATTTTTTGGTCTGCATCACCAGGATGCATTTATAAATGGCTTTCAAATTGGGAGAATAAAAGGGACGCAGTGCACCTGCCTTAAGCTGGCATTTTCAACTGAAATATAGCGAATTACTTGGCAGACATTTTCCATTTGACGATAGCATTCAAGCAAACCCACGTGTGTCAGTCCTTCTTCCATCCATGTTCCACGATCCTCTAAAGGCATAAGCTGGATCTAATTGGCTTTATCTTGTTCAGATTTGAGTTCATGACTTCGGGGTATGTAAATTTTACTTGATGGATTTGGTCGTAGCCCCAAAACTCCTTCTTGTCCTTCAGTGTTTATACCCTTCTCTTCCAGGCTTTGCCTAATTACCTCTCTAGCATTCTATATACTTCTCTTGGTCCCCTCCTGCCACCATGCTGAATTAGTGGATGTCTGTCATCTCTCAGCCACCTCCTTACAACTCTTTCTGTAAAATAAACTTATCTTGAACCAGATAGTGGGCAGCCTACCAAAAAGATTCATCTAAAAGTCAACTTTTAATCTTAATGATTTTTTTCTAAATTAGTTAATTATTTTTTAATAATTTGCCACAGTGTGCATGTGCTCACTGGAGAGAGAGAGAGAGTTGGAAAGTAAGAAAGCATCCTGCCCATGAGGGATGGCCATACCACAATCCCTTCTCATCCATTTCTCCCTGTTTTAGGGATTTGGGGCACACATGCACATGTGTGTTCTTCAAGTCTTTGGGCTGGTACTCGAACTGCATAGTCAGCCAAGTGGGATCCAGCCACCTTAACTGCCAGACCTGGAGAGAGGTACACAGGAACCCATGTTTACCACTTCACACTGGAAATGGGGGTACCCAAAATCCACCTTAACTTCTTAGATGGAGGCTGGAAAAGAGCCCTAGACAGCTAGCTCTGGCTGCTTCTCTGGTGGCCTTTCTACTCGTTACCTTTTTACCTACTTGGTGTTGCCCAAGACCTCCTTCCAACCTCATCCTTTCACCTCCATTTAACTAGCATTGCCTCATTCTAAAACCATCTTCTTTCTCCTGTTTTCAGTCAACCTCTTCTTCCCAAGCAGAGTTAACCATGCCCTCTTCCAGATCTCATACCACTTAAGCAGATTCCCTTACTGGCAGTTACCATGTTGAAAGCAGAGTCACCTGCTTGTTCAAGGCCAGCAGCTGGGTCTGATCCCATGTTATGTCCTTCTATGGAGTACAGCTCTTGCACATGGTCAGCCCTGATTCCTGGTTGAGTGGATGTGAAACGTGACTATACTCACGTGACATGACTGCGCTCACATGACAAAATGACTGTACTCGCATAACAGCATAACTATATTCACATGATGACACAACAAGAGAAGGATTGGATCCAGCATCCCCGTCTGCAGGTCTCCACAGTACCTGACTGTCCAATCATTTGATTTAGCAATTACCCCCAATCGTGAAAGAATATTCCTAGAGCTTCAGCAGAACTTCACTAGAAAGCTTTTGTCTCCAGGTAGCCTGAAAGTGCTAGGGAGTCTCTGATAGAATGCTCACGTGTTGTTTATTTGCTGACAAGACCCTTTTAAAAAGTTGAAAATTGACAAAGCCAGAGAAAAATGCTACAAGTAACATTGAAAACTTAAAGACTAGCATATTTTGGGTTTCTTGATTAACAAATTAATAGCCTGGGACATGCATATGAACCGCATTCCCAAGACCAAGAGACTAATTTATTCGGAGAGAAAGTCTTTTTGGATTCTCCCTAAGTGACATCTTTGCTTCACTTAGATGAACTTGGTTTCTCCCTTTCTACCTCCTCCAGAGTCAGATTATGCAAATTAAAATTCACAACATTTCTGACACCAGATTCTGATGCAAAGAAAAAAATGTTTCTTTCTACTCATACTCAACACATGGTACACTTCTGGTCACCATAAAGTGTGGTGATCTCTGTCCATCCATGACCAGTCAGTTCTGCAGCAAACACCAGCAGTGTGGCCTTTCATTTTGTTCACCTCACCTCTGACATTGTCTACGTGGAGGTGATGTCAGAGCCCACAAGCTATGGGCTTGGTTCCACAAGGCTGTCCCCCACGTCAGATGCAAATCATTAGGTGTAACTTGTCCTTCTGACTTACTGGCTCTAAGTAGGGGTTTCCATGATCCTCTCCTTGGGTTTCGTTAATTTGTTAAAGCTACTTAGAAAACTCAGAGGAATACTTTACTTGCATTTACCCATTTATTAGAAAGGATATTTATTACGTAGGATACAGATGAGCAAACAAATGGAAGAATGCATAGTGCAAGGAATGGGAGAAGGGACGTGGCACTGCCACACTGCCTCCTGAAGTGCCACCCTCCAGGAGCTTCCACAGGTTGGATTATCTAAAAGCACCCTAAACTCTGGTCTTGGAAGTTATTGTGGATGATTTGCTACTTAGGCATGATCGATCATTAAGCATTGGTGAGCAATTTAACCGTTAGCCCCTTTATCTGCTTTGAGGTAAGTCCCAGCCTTCTAATCATGCCTTGGTCTTTCTGGTGCCCAACCCCCAACCTAAAGCCATCCTGGGGACCCCAGTCACCAGTTAGCTCATTAGAATACAAGACACTCTCATTACTCTGGAGATTCTAAGAGTTTTAGGAGTGGTATACCAGGAAATAAAATGTATCTGATTTTATTTAGGAATGAAATTCATTCAGGTACATATTCATAGGTTCCAGGAACTAGAACATGGGTGATATTGGGGGTCATTATTGATTATTGTACCTACTACACACATTCGAACTGAATTACCACAAGGCCAGGTAGAAGAACCAAAGGAGGAGGGAAGAAGCACTCCTCTCTGTCATCTTAATTCTAACTCACCCTCTGAAGCTGAGGTGACGGAGTGAGGAGAACTCAATGAGGAGGGAGATTCCACTTGGACTTAGGTGACAGGCCCAGTCTCTGTGCTAAGCTAGAATGTACGGCAGACAGGGGAGATGGAGCTGATCCCATTAGTTCATGATTTCAAATGAGCCAGACAGTGATGTGGCATTAAAATGCAGCATGCGGTGAAGCAGATCAACATGGGAGGGTTCCAGGTTCCGTCCAGAGACTTTTCTGAGTGCATGGGGCATGCATGGACCTGTGACTGGCAGCTGGCTAGAGCTGACAGTGTCAAGGGCCTGTCAGGGGTGCTCTTCCCCCTCTCTCTCTATCTCAAGAAGTGAATGAATAAACTTCTAAAAACTTTTTTTTTAATTAAAATAAGGTATTTTTTTCTCCTCCCACATTTATCCCAGATATGACATAGCCCAGCTTCTGAGAGTAAGCAAAACAATAAATAGAAACGAAAAACACCTGTAAATAACTTCCTGGCGCTAGTCTGGGAGATGGAGGCTGTGAGGTTAAGATTTTCTTGAAGCTTCTCCTCTTCAAAGTACCTGGACTGTGAGGAGATGGCAAGAGACCTAGACCTTCACCCAGACCCTGAGAGCTGACTTCCTTTAGTTTTCCCCCATCAGCTTGCAGGGAGTTCATCGTAGCTCTGTAGTGCTGGGTTCCAGGATTGGTGTGAAGGGAGACAAGGCTTGGCATTAAAAATGCTAAATAATTACAGCCCTGAATTTTCTCATGTTCGTTCACAAAGGTGTGATCTTTCCCGCCTAGTGCTATCACTCTGAGTGCATGAATCACTAATTGTTGCCCTAATCCCAGGAGACACATTTCTCCACGGAGCCCAACAGCAAAGGGCAAAACCTTGAAACCTACTTAAGAAATGTGGCAGCCTTCGTGGAGATTTCCACTTTCCTGCTTGGAAATTGTGTTGATTAGAGTAAGTGGAAGCTTCAGTAGGGGGTTGTTGATCGGTGTGATAGTCCGCTAGGTGGGGGTGGAGAGAATAAACTCAGAGGGAGAGCCAATTTTATCTTAGTGCTTCCTCTGACTCAAGAAATCTGAGTCCTGATATGTTTTTTTGTCTTTAAAGAGAGAAAGCTAGATTAGTGCTTGTGTGCATAGTCAATTTTTAATTAAAAAATAGGGAAGAAATATACACACACACACACATTTATCCTATTCAGTAAGGATTTTAAACAAGATCTTATAGTTCTAAGCACTATGGAACTGTTTCCTAAGATGAGAAAACTTGTTATCTACCTCCATTCCAGAAGATATTTGTCTTACTGTTTTAGGGTATAAAATGTTTCCCTGAGGGACCAGCAGTTAGCGTAATGGCTACGTTGCTGGACTACCATGTAGTCGACCGTGGCTCGAGTAACGGACCCGGTTGCTTAAACTCACACTAGGCATGTGTGCATGCATCCCCAAGATCCCAAGAGGAGAGTGGAGAAGGGATTATGGCGTGGCCATTTCCCCTGAGGGGTGATTTCTTGCTTTCTGTCTCTGTCTGTCTCTTTCTGGCGAGCTCACGTGCCCTATAGCAAAAACCTCTCCAAAAATAAAAGTTTCCCTGAAAGGCTCCCAGTTTTGGCCTTGGATGTAAAAAGGCTACTGGTCAAGGGTAGACTTTTCACCATAAAGAATAAAACATTTCTGGGGCTTAAGTTTTGATGGAGGATGTTTCTGTCTGCATGGGAAGCA
>NW_006159712.1:3915483-3917771 GCF_000334495.1 Tupaia belangeri chinensis | reverse complement strand
ATGAAGTCAGGCCCCAGGGATCATGGTGGTGGTTAAGGCTCTGGATCCCACACGGCTGACTCTGGTTTGAATACCTGACCCAGTAGCTTGGAAATCACTTTGCATGTGTGTCTGTGCATGCATCCCCAGTGTCTGGAGAGAAGAATGGTGAAGGGAGTGCAGCCTGGCCATCCCCTCTGGAGGAAGGGGGGATTTCTCAATTCCCTTCTTTCTGTGTCTCTGCTATAATTCTTCCCCCTCCCCATTCCTCCCACATGAGAAAAGAAAACAAGGAGTTATTGTCTCTTTTAAGAACTTCTCAGACTCTTGAGTGTTACATCAGTTGATATTGTCTTAATTGACCTTACAGTTTAAAAAATAGAGAAGAATATTAGCCGTTTATTTCCTATGTCTTTACTGTACAGGGAATTTTCTTCTCTCCATAATTTTCATCCCTTACCATTGCCATGTCTTAGATAAACTTCATTGAGAACCAAGAGTAAGGAAAACTTAAAATCATATTTAAATTATTTGGGAAAGGTTTCCAGTTAAGCTATTGGTAAGTGTGTTTGTGTGTGTCTGTGTGTGTGTGTGTGTGTGTGTGTGTGTCTGTGTGTCTGTGTGTCTGTGTAAAAACTGTAGGTAGTTGGTTTACTTCCATTTTTATAGGGTTTTGTGAGTCTAAACCACTCAAGTCAAAAGTAGAACTAATAAAGCACAATTGAACTTCATATATTATGTCAGAATGTACAGTAACAAATTATTGTTTTTCAACTCTGAAGATATCATTAAGCATATGTCAAGCAATCAGTGTATGACTGTAATAGGTTCGTGAAGGAAAGGCTTTTTCTAATCGTATTCAGTGGTGTTTTTTCCCAAGACAGCAACAGCTTTTATAAAATGATGGTTATATCTCCTCATTATAGAATCTAATCTCCCCAAAAGACATTCAGCAGCTGCAAAATGCTGGCATCTTTTAGTTGTAAATTGTTTTTTATTATTTATCCCTATTTAACTAAAGAAGAAACGGCCATCAGATCATTTAACAAGATGAGAATTTAGTGGTTTTACCATTTGACAGAGCCCAATTGATCTCTTTAGATCTAGGCTTAATGGTAATTTGTGGGGTTTTTTTGTTTGTTTGTTTGTTTGCTGTTTGGGGGGGTTGTTTTTTGGTTTTTAGGGTTTTTTTTTTTTTTTTGCTTTCATGCCTCTACAGTATAAGCTGAGTGTGAATCTCTCATAAAGCAGATCTGCATGGTCAGCTTTTCTATCTCTCTTTCACCCAGAATTGGAAGTTGTGTGCATTTCTCATGGAATTTAAGAAACTTGAATACTAGACAAGAAGAAACACATGGGTGTCCTGTTGTAAGTCAGATTTGGATCACAAATGTCATTACGAGCTGTACTGGTTACTCACCGCATGATACAGGAGAGCCAGAGGATGGAAATCTCTGAGTGATGAGTATTATGATGTACTTGGGCGCATCCCATTGCAAATGATGCTCCACAGCGGGGCCCAATTTTAGGTGCTTAGGAAAGTGATCATGCTCTGTTTGAGACTGTTCTGTGGAATTTAAAAATAAAATGGCACTAATGAGTTTTCACATCACTCCGTTGGAAGAACTCTCAGGGGACAGCCAACCAATTTAAATAAATAAGGTTCCATAACCCATGGGAGCTTACAAGGGGGAGACATCCCTTGTAATCGAGACTCAGTTTGAGAAGAGGAAATTTCACTCATAACATACTTTTAAGTAGATAGCTGCAAAGCGATTTCGTGGTGATGTTTCCTTTGTTGCCATTTTAAGGCAAATGTTTGCTTTTCTTCATGGGTGTGGCATACTTTCCTGGAAAAGTTAAATCACTTTCCCCACCATTAATACCGCTTGCCTTTCTACACTGGCAGGCCACTCAGAACTGATTAAGCAACTATTTTATTCCATAAATAACTGCAGCTTGCTTTTCACTTACTGTATACAGACCAAAATTGTATCTAGGTGGCCATTTCCTATCCATATTTTAGATTTTCAACTTCAGAGAGAGAAATATTTCTTCCAGTTTGGGAACCAGCAGTTAGCGTAATGGCTATGTCGCTGGACTCCCACGTAGTCGACTGCGGTTCACGTCCCGGACCCAGTGGCTTAAAACTCACACTGGGCGCATGTGCATGCGTGCCCAAGATCCTGAGAGGAGAATGGAGGAGAAGGGATTGCAGCGTGACCATCCCCCCTGGGGGGTGATTTCTCGCTTTCTGTCTCTCTGTCTCTCTCTGTCTGGCTGGCGAGCGCACGCACCCTATAGTGAAA
>NW_006159712.1:3900096-3915405 GCF_000334495.1 Tupaia belangeri chinensis | reverse complement strand
TCCCCCCTGGGGGATGATTTCTCGCTTTCTGTCTCTCTGTCTCTCTCTGTCTGTCCGGCCAGCACATGCGCCCTATAGTGAAAAACCTCTCCAAAAAAAAAAGAAAAGAAAAAAAAAGACACAGAAATATTTCTTCCAGTTTTATGATAAAATAGCTCTACAATGGCAAGGTTTGAGGAAATAAACAAAGAAAAGAAAAGAAAACTTATTAAGCTTTACGTAAACAGCCACTTCCTTATCGTGATAACAGCTAGTAAACCTGTGCCGTTGTGAATCTACATTTCTACTTATTCCATAATTGTACCTTTCATGCTGTTCATCATTTCATTTGTATTATTTATATATCAACCAAAGGGTATGAAAACTAAAAAATAATTTCTCATCACCTATCTTCCATTTCTTTTTATTTTAAAAGCCCTGAAGATATAGTTCCCCTATAAATAATAATAAAAAAGGACTGTATTAATATTTCAGCAAAGATCTCCATCTGCTCGCACACTTGCAAATACGTATTCTCTAATATATACACACACCCCTCCCTACAAATTAACTGTGCCTGGGGCTTGCAAGAAAATCAGGTCAAGCTAAAGGAGAAATAAGAGAACAGGACCAAAATTAATTTACTGCTCTGTACCACATGTGAATATGAGTTTGCAGAGTGGGGAGGAGGATGGCTTACTTTCTGGATCATTTCTATCCCTGTATATGTTGAAAGCTTTTAACTCTGAGGTATGTACAATATTGTCTTATCTGGACAAAGATGAAAGTTCAACTCTCTCAGCTTAGATTTTATTAAATTTCCTACGTCGGATAAAAGAGTAGGCTGCCTTGTCACTTCTGTTCCACCTTCTGCACCTCTTTATTTCAGAAGGGTATTGTTTTTGCTAAAATTGTAAATAAGTCATCATTTGCCTACTTAAGAAGGGTTTTTTTCCTAAGTAACAATTAGCGTCATTTCCATAGATTTAGAGTGGGTTTTAATCCAGCATGTCTCCTTCTTACGGGATGTGGTAAAGCGAGCATGTAGCATACATATGAAAACACAGTAAGACAGATGCCTCTGTACCTGTGCTTACTCATGGATCATTTCTGGTTCCTTTTTCTCATACCTGAAGTAATGCATCAGCTAAACATACTGGCTTTGCCTAAAATGTGTCTAGATTCTAATCTTGTTCACTTCTGTCCCTGCTACCAGCACCCCTGTCTAATCTCAATCATCTCTGACCTGGATTATTGAAACCACCTTCTACTGGGTCTCCCAGCTTCTGTCTGTGACTCTCAGAGTTATTCTTAACACAGCTACCAAAGCCATCTTGCTAAACCATGGATCAGATCATGTCACTCCCACTTCAGAACCCTCTGTCAGCTTTCCATCTCAACCAGAATGAAAGCCAAAGACCTCACAGTGGCTTGTGAGGCCTCCTTCCCATCTCTCATTCCATTCCAGGCTCAGTGACCTGCTTTGTTATTCACAGCCACACCAAGCACACAGCTCAGAGCTCGTGTTGTGCTACTCCAGTGTCTAGAATGTGATTTCCCCTAGATATCAGCTCATCTCTCTCCCTGGCTTCCCTTGGGTCCCTGTGCAAATGTTATCTTCACTGGGGCTGGGGAGGTGTCTTCCCAATGACCTTATATTAAGTAGCACTCACCTCTTGATCCAACTGTGCCATTCACAATTCCCCCACCTTCTTATTTCCCCTGTAGCGTATAGATCTGTATTTACCTCTATAGCCAAATCTATGTCCGTATCTCTATCTATGCACACTTATGTGTGTTCATAGTATATGTGTGTCCATGAATATATGGCTTTTATTTGTTAGTTTTGCTATTACTTGTTGGTTGGTTGTCCCCTTTTTCCTTCAGAATATAAGCTCCAAGAAGGTCAGGATTGGGATGTTTTACTTTGTGCCCCTAGTCCATACAGAAGAGCTGACATGTATTAGACACTCAAAGAAGACATGTTAAAAAAAAATTTGAATGAGTAAGGAAAGGAGTTCAAGAAGTTCTTTGCTATGATAGTTTGGGGATTCTGATGGACATTTCTTACTAGTTCTTTTATCCTCAACATAATCATTTATTTTGACTTCTTTACTGTATAGAGACTATTTTAGTTTAGATACCTACATGCCAACTCTTTGCTTAATATTGTGACTGATTTACAGGAATTATGAGAAGATCTCAGTAGGAATGGGGAGCCCACCATTCTAGTTTCTGCCTGGACATTGGCCACTTTGCCAAATGAGCCTAGAAATGCATTCTGACCTCCCAGGTGAACATTAATTACTATTCACCCCACACTTTGAGATCCACAGATGAAAGCAGTCATAAAAGCAAAAAGTATTATTACATTGGGAATGGTTATAGACTCTCATTTAGCCCTGGAAACTGATCAAGCAGGGATGTTGAATCATGAGACTAAGGTTGGCCAAATATTACACTTGTTATAATTAATTTGAGCTTAAGCTTCAACACAGTGACATGTTTCCTTTAAATAAAGTGAAGCCCTCTAAGGATGCATGAATCTATATGGGTCTCGATTTTCAGCTGGGAACTGAAATTTTTCATATATTCAGAAGGCAAGAAAGTAAATGTGTCTCTGACTTCTGGTGGGCAGGGAGAATATCTGGGATAACCGCTTGCTTTTGAGACATCTTTTAAATGGCTCGTCGTCTCCTTTATCTCATAAGATAGTGGCAAGAAAAATTACAGAATTACAGAGATTTAGAGCTGAAACCGAATTAAAGGGCCTACAATCCTACTTCTCTCAGAATGCCCGAACTTGTCTGTAGCCTTGCTGATGAGGGCTGTCCAAGGCCACTGAAATAACTCCCGTGATGAGGACCTTATCCCTGTGCAAGGATGCACAAGGATGCTACTTAGCAGCTCTTGTTAGAAATCTCTCTGCGTGCTTATCTGTTTTGTCAACAAGTTTTTATTAATCAGTTTCTATGCACCAGTATTCTGTTAGGTGCTTTTGGAAATGGAAAGATTATAAACAACCACACTGCTGATTCTACAGCCACCTAGCGCAATGCCCTAGCCTAGAATAGTCTGAAATGTAGTCGTTATTCAAAAATGTCTGTGGAGTGACTGAATGAATAAGGAGATTACACTCTAGAAAGAAAGATAAAGCCCATGCCTAAGGAATCATCATACCAGGTATTACTTATACAAAAGAGAGGCATAGATAAATGTCATCTACATCAAGTTGAATCAGCTGTCTTTAACTTTCACCATTCCTAGTCCTAACATCTGAACTGACTTATGAAAAGTACATTTTTTCTTCCATGGGTCCTGGCTCAATTATTTGAAGGCTATGACAACTTCCCTTACCTCTTTCTCAGGTTCCAGAGATACGGGCTCTTAAACCTATTGAATTATTTCTAGTGCCCATATCAGTCTGAATTTCCTTCCCTTAGCAAATCAGTGTCTCAACTAGGTTCTTTTTTTTAAAATTATTATTTATTTAATTTTATTTATTCATTCATTTATTTTAATTTAACCAGAGAGAGACACAAAGAGAGAGAGAGGGAAGTGGAGAAAGGAAGCCGCCAAGTCCGGGACTCGAACCATGGTCGGCCATGTGGGAGTGTCTGGCAACTTAACCACCATGCCACCTGCTGGTCCCCAAACTAGGTTCTTTTTGAAAAATTAATTTTATTGTTATTATTTTTTTAGTTAGAGGGTGCATGTGCTCCCCAGAGAGAGACAGAGAGAAGTGGAGAGAGAGAGGAGAAAGTACCCCCCATGGGACATGATCATACCACAATTCTTTCTCCTCTGTCTTTCCCTCCTTTTGGGATTTTGTCCATGCACACATACATGCACCTGTTATGTTTTTCAAGCTACCAGGTCCAAGACTTGAAATGCATGGTCAGCCATGAGGAAGCAGTGCCTTAATGATGAAGGTATAGAGCTGGTTCTCAACTGGGTTCTTTTTTTTATTTTTATTTTTTCATTTTTTGGAGAGGTTTTGCTATAGGGTGCATGTACTCGCCAGAGAGACAGAGAGACAGAAAGCGAGAAATCACCCCCCACCCCCAATGGCCATGCCACTGTCCCTTCTCCTCTTCTCCTCTCAGGATCTTGGGCATACACATACACACACCTGGCATAAGCCACCAGGTGTGGAACTCAAACCACGGTTGACTACAGGGGAATCCAGCGACATAGTCATTATGCCATCTGCTGGTCCCTCAACTGGGTTATTACGAGGTTAACCTAGAATTAACTGGAAAACCAATACCAATGTGCTCATACCAGCATGGAGTATATGGGGTCTTTGCTACCTTATGGACGCGATTTTCATACCTTCTCATTCTGCATAATCTCCTTGACCCTGGAGCCATTCTTTCCTTGGGTGCATATTCTCATCTTAGGAATGCTCAATGTTTCAAAGACCTTATTTGGAAAATAAGATTCTGATGTCACATGCAGGATTGCTGTGGGGGGGAGGCATATTTGTTTTACATCTCTTGAGTTAGAATTATAAAAATATATATCCTACAAAATAACTTGCTCTAAAGCCAACTTTTTCTTATCCTAACATGAGTTTGGGATTTTCTGTTTGTCCTCCAACTTGAATATTGGAGAAGAGTCTTACTTAGTGAACAGAGCCTCAGTCTGGTTATTAACTTGCTGTGTGGTTTGGGGAAAACGTGTTCTCTTTCTGCACCACGGTTTTGTCATCTGCCAAGTTTCCTGCCAAAGCTAGCACTCGACAGAGTTTAGCCAGGGCTTTCTTTGACTTTAAATAGATCGCTCTATGAATGTTGATCATCAGAGGAAAAGAGCAAGTGATAGCCAGAAAGCTGTTCTATTGTAAACAGAAGCGTTCCAAAGGGAAGAGGCAGCAGGTCACCCTGCTCCAATTCTAGCCCCAACTTCTGAGACTTATTTAATGTGGCAGAACTGTATAAACTGTGAAACAAATGTGAGCTCCTAGCCACAGTTGTCTTTGTTCTGCATCTGTAGAATGTGGCAAGTTTTCATGAGAAAAGAAGAAGCCCGGGCACTTCTGCATGTGTTAACTAATGCTGGCACTTCAATCACATCATTTCTGCCCTGATGGGGTTTGCCCATTGCCCACATAAACCTGTTTGTTCACACCCAGAATGGTACCTGAAGGCATCACCTGACACACACGGTCCGCACTCGCTATAAGGCTTCCAGCATTTCAACCCTGGTTAGTGGTGGCTTCTTTCTTGCTAACTATGATTATCTGAAAACAACATCAAAACAAATCCTTTCCCTTTTTCACCCTCTGATTATCACTTGGCGGCACAGCCTGTTCCGGGTCTCTGCCCGTGTCTCTATTTACTCCTTCACCCTTTTCTCTCTCTTCCAGCAAGTTGGGCAGACACATCTTAGGGTTGGGAAGAAAGAGTCGTGTTCTAGTGCAAGCTGATGTTTCAGAACCACGGAGAGCGGTGCCCGGTAAGGGGACCAGGGAAGATTCCATTTTAGACAACCTTGGCCTGTGATTTTTGAGGCCCCACTTGGAACCTCGCAGGTGGTGGAAATGACCACACTCTACAAAGAAGCTTTGCAGTAGGAAACATTCTCCCCAGAGCTTAGGAACCGAGCCTTACATCGTCACATGAAAAGAACAGATCACATCTGGGCCCTGGTGCCTGTCCTAACATCAGCCTGCTTGGCATTTACCTTTCTTTCCCGGGCTGACCTCTGAGGATGGGGGCAAGCTCTGGGAGCATCGTTCTAACCGTGCAAATGCCGTGGCCATTGTGTCGGCCTGGGAGAGCTGCCGGTTCCTTTCCAGCCCAGCGCTGTAATTTTATCAACTCTGGCTCAGAGAAACCTATATTTATAATGCTAATTAGGAGGGCACACATTTAATTTGAGTGGAAGACTGTTTGTATCTCGCTGAGCCTGATAGCACAGGGCTCAAGCGACAACAGTGAGAGGCAAAGCAGGCCTTTCTCCCTTCTCCAAGTATTTGAAACAGGGCTTACTCTTGCCAAACAATTTCTCTGTTGGATTAAAGAGAGAGAGAGAGGCAGAGTGCTGAATATGCTGGAGCTCAGAAAACTTTGCGTTTATCTCCTGCCTGCATAATATATTTCTCTGTGCACTGAGAAAACATGCCTCTTATGTTATCTAATTGTTTCCTGACACATTTAGCAACATTTCACACTCTTTAAAGTGACATTAACATTGCTGACAGTGGAGGTACTTTCATTAGATGGGCTTTGAATTGTAGCCAGGATGCACTGCAGGTCTTCAAACAGGCTCGTAAAAGGCGAGAAAGGCATTATTTATGAAAATAAAGACTTGGCCAACAGTGCCCTGTGGGTGTGCACTAATTTTGCTGACGCTAGTCAACTTAGTGTGTGTATGTCTGCGTGCATATGCATGCACACGTGCATACATGTATATGCACGTGCATGTGAACATATGCACACACAAAATAACTTTTTATGAGCCAAACGAAGACTACTTTATCATTGAGCCAATCACTAAGCTGCATGGGTTTCATGGAGGCTCCCAAAATATCTCTCCATCCTCAGCTCTTCAGCCACAACTAAACAATATGTGGTTTTAGATACACCTCAGTCACTCCGCACCCAGTTCTGTGGCCAAGACCAAGTGGCTGCTATGTGAAGTAGGCATGACTGTCATGCTCCCAGCTGTGAAGTTAATCTTCTCCCTCAGTGCCTCCTTGGCACCCAAAGGCTGCTTTCTTCATGTCTCTGGCTGTCTGCATTGATGCATAGTTATCCCTGGAGATTGTTCTAAGTGAGCCATCAGAGGACAATACCCTGCAAGCACCTGTCTCCATTGGGCTTGAAGAGAGAAATGTGAAAGTTCATTCTTACCTTGAAGAAAGTAAGCTAGACTTGGAGAAGGTGGGAACGTTTTAAGTCAGATTGTGAATTCCTGCTAGGACACAACTTCACATGGAATCTTGGGCCGGATCAGGTCTCCTTATTTGTTGTAAGATACAATAATATTTAGAAATTGTGGAAATGTTAAGGCAGAGAAGAAAGCTCACTGTAGATCATCTAAGCACTGCCACACTGCTGACCTTCTCTGTTGGTATTCCCACTTTACCCGGATACAGGCTGACACACTGCTCTCTCACACCTCGAGCACTGCAAGTATTCTGTGTGGTCACAGACACTTAATCAGGGAAGCATGAGTTAATATCTTAGCTTTTCAGGGACCAGCAGTTGGCATAATGGCTATGTCACTGGACTCCCACATAGTTGACCACGGTTCAAGTCCTGGACCCAGTAGCTTAAGCTCACTCCGGGCGTGTGTGCATGCGTGCCCAAGATCCTGAGAGGAGAATGGAGGAGAAGGGATTGTAGCATGGCCATTCCCCCCTGGGGGGTGATTTCTCACTTTCTGTCTCTTTGTCTTTGTCTTTCTGGCAAGTGTGTGTGCCCCATAGCAAAAACCTCTCAAAAAAAAAAAAAAGAAAAAGAAAAAATCTTAGCTTTGCCCACTACTTAGCATATGACCTTTGTCAAGTTTCTTGATTTTTCAAGCCTCAATTTACTCATCTATCAAAGAGGGATAACAGGGGCCAGCAAGTGGTGTGGTGCTTAAAGAGCTGCATTCCCACATGGCTTACCACAGTTCAAGTCCCAGACCTGGTGGCTTAAAAATAATCTTGCCATGGGTACATGTGCATGTGTGCCTAAAATTCCAAGAGGAGGAAGGAGGAAAAGAGATTGGGGTGTGGCCAACTTCCCTGGGCCCTGGGCGGGGGGGGAGGGTGATTTTCACTGTCATTCTCTGGTAAGTGTACATACCCTGTGGAAAAAAACTAAGAAAAAAAATATAAAGGATAATAATAGTCAGGTAGTACTGTTGGGTGGATTACATAAATTACCAACCATGACAAGTGCAAAGCATATTACCTTTGACATTGCACATGCTCAAGAAATGTTAGTGAATATTGGCCCTTTCCATTGCAATGTGGGGGCTCCCTTGTAGCTGAAACCATGTTATCCCATTTTTAAAAAGTGCCAGGAGCTGTGCAACAATGTTGTGCGTATCAGCTGAGGACTACAGAGAATAAGACCTTTGCTGTAAATCACACAACGAACTAGCAGTGAGGTAGCCACAATAAGTGGTCTCCTAACTCCTAATCCAGTATTGGGGTCCTAACTCCTGGTCTCCTAACTTCTAATCCAGTACTCTTTCTCATATTACTAGTAGAGATTGTTCAGATTTGAGGCAATGACTTTCAAACAATTGTTAGGAAAGACATAAACTTCTACATATGATATCTATGTAATGACATTCATGTCTTCTCAGCAAACTAGACCCGTTATCCATTTAATTTACAATTTCAATTCTAGTTCCAAGAGGTATCTGCATATTTGAAGAGAACTTCTCAAGCCTTTGGATTGGCTAGGGATGGGAAGACTCCCAGGACCATGCAATGAGGAAGGTGCAGGGTATTCCAAATGTGGGTAGCAAAGAGATGAAACAGTTCAAACATCTGCCACCTCTAGGTGGGCTCTAGTCCACGTTTTATCTTTGTTGTCTCAAAAGCTCATAGCAAAACATAGACTTACAGTTGAGAACTGTTTGCTCTCTGCAGGCAGAGCCTGTGCACAGGAAAGCTTCCAAAATGAGGATGGAAACAGTTCCACATTTTACCATTATCGGTGTACTTTCATATAAGTAATTATTAAAGGGAGTAAGACACCTATCTCTGACCCTTTTTATATGTGAGAGTAATACTTGCCATGTACTTTGGAAAGATTATAAAAAGAGCTCATTTAATACTTGTACTATCAAGTGAGTATGTGCACACATTTTGCTTATCAAACGATCGAGCATAGGAAAGTTGGTGACTTACTCAAAGTCATCCAGTGACTCAGTGGCAGAACCAAAATTTGAGCTTCAATCTGACTCCAGTGCCAATCATACTGTCACATTAGCAGTTGGTACTTTGTCATTACAAAGGCTAATTAAAATCCATTATCATTTCTGATGCAGTGTGGCATGAGCTCTAGAGCCAGAATACCTGGGTTCAAAAATCTTCTTTCCACCCTACCCTTATCCCTTCCGTAGTTAAATTCCTTTATCTTTAAAACAGGGATAACATTACCTATCCTAAAGGGTTCTTGTGAGATCAAATACAGTAATATATGTAGAGGGCTTGCAAATGATGTCTGGTATATTGTAGGAGTTCAACCAATTTCAGCGATGATCAATACTGCTGTTTCCAGGTACCCGGAATCTCAAGAAGTGAATGTAATGATGGGTAAGAGAGATTCTCTTGCATCATGAAAGATTTGGTTTACAAGAAAGCCCTTTGAAAATTAAGTTTTGGTGTGGGCATAGAAGATTCTTTTAAAATCTTTTTTCTAGCATTTTTTCCTGCAACTAATCTCTTCTGGCAGTGCAATATCGGTGTCAGGGGGACAAAGAAACAGCCTGACTTGTCTTCTAATGTTCCTGGGTGTGGAGACAACTCGGAAAGTAACTGCCTTGGCTCCACAGTTGAGCACTTTCATCTTGTGTAGTGTTAGGTCACATCTCCCAAGTAGTTCCCCGGGGCGAGAAGCTTTCATAATTAGAGTGGAATCACATCTTATATTGGGATTAGGTTCCAAACTCTGAAGGTGAGCCAAAATACATGGTCACGCCACCCTTGAAAATCCATTATAAAGGTGCTTTGGAGACTGATATGTTTTTCCTTAATAATTTTTTAAAAGTTTATTTACTGATATCTTTCATGAATGTGAGACCTAGAGACACAGAAAGATAGCACTCTCAACAGGGCCTTGCTGTTGCATCCACTCCCAGCCTCAGCCCACCCTGGCTCCTGGACACATCCTTGTACATGCACACATCAAGGAGTCTCCAGCAACCACCCATCACCAACTGGTAATGCTTCACCCTGGAGGAGCTGAGCTGCAAATAAGCCATGTTGTCAAGCAACGAGGAGGGTCAGAACATTTTACAGATCCATCTCCTCTATGTGGCTAGTTGTGTCACCACAGAATCATGGGTTTGTGTCATCATGAGAGGAAGTGGCACTGCATTTCGCCTCATGAATAGGAAAGAGGTAATATTCAAAAATTATAGGAATCAGGAACCAACAGATGGCATAGTGGTTATGTCACTGGACTCCCATGTAGTCAACTATGGTTCAAGTCCCAGACACGGCAATTTAAAACTCATGCTGGGAGTATGGACATGCATGCCCGAAATCCTGAGAGAAGAATGGAGGAGAAGGAATTGCAGTGTGACCATCCCCCCAGGGGGGGGTGATTTCTCGCTTTCTGTCTCTCTGTCTCTCTCTTTCTCTCTGATGAGCACACGTGCCCTATTAAGAAGAAAAAAAAAAAAAAACCTCACTAAAAAAAAATAAAGAAAAAACTATAGAAATCATATTTCAGAAATAAATATGTACTAGAGTTACCACTAGTGGTAAATACTCTACTCTCCAACTATCACCTTATCTATATTTGACACCTTCCAAAGTGCAGTGCTATCCAGAAGATGCCGTATGTAAATATGCAGGTTGTGAGATGCAGGAACAACACCCAGCCCCGTAAAGCCCCCAGACTGTGACGACGGATCCTGCCCAAGCACCTGCAAGAGGCCCTTTAAATGGGCACTCCCAACAGCCCGCCACCCTTCCCATAAATTGTGTATAATATGTGTGTGAAATCGGGATAGTTTTGCCAGGGCCATCTGAAAACGATTTGTTTTCAAGAAAATGCTTAACTGGGCTTTCGTGAGTTGGGTGAGGTGTGAGTGAAGAGGGCAATTAGGTCTTCTGCTATAAAAATAGAAACTTTAAACGGGGCGATGTGGAATAGAGCAGCCTCATTGAGAAGCCATAGGAGGGCATAATGAAAATTCCTCGGGGGAGGTTGAATAGCCTAACAGTGAGTTGGAACTCTCTCCCCTGGACATCCTGCCTCTGGAAAGGCAGCCGGACTCTCTCTTGACAAACAGGTTTCTCCCACCTCTGGAGAAAGGCCTGCTGTAACTTTCCTCGGTGACTAATTAGACTTGCTTTGAGAAACCTTGCCTCTAACTCAAATATCCCAATGAAAATTTTAGTTTATTTGCCTGGCGTTTTCTTAAAGGAGGGGAAAGAGCTGACTGAATCAAAAATTTCACTTCAAATATCTACCCAACACTTACCAATTAGGGGAAAAAAAAAAAAGAAGAGCTACTTAAAAATTGACCAGGAAGGACCAACCCCTAATGAGGCAGCTGGAACCCATATGGATGGCTGTGTGGTTCAAATCCTAGGCCTGGAATTAAGAATCGTGCCAGGTGCATGCACATGCATGGCCAAAATCCCAAAGGAGGGGAGGTGGAGGGGACGGTATCACGGGTTGCCCAGGCCCCACGGGAGATGGTTTGTCATTTGTGCTCTTTCTCTTCCTCTGTCTCTCCCTGGCAAGTGCAGATGCCTTTTTTTCTTTCTGCCTCTTTTTCTGGCCAAATTTTTCTTTTAAAAATGACCATACAATAGAAAGTCTGCAGATCAAAAGCCATCGCAGATGCCAGCCCAGGGTTTCTTGGCCAGGGTTGACACTGGGGGCTGAGTAATTCCTCGCTGTAGGAAATTGTCCTGTCAGCACATGTGTTTGGCAGCACCCATGACCATCTCTACCTACTAGATGTCAGTAGTACCCTTCCTCCTCACTCTGCACAATGTGACAACCAAGTGTTTCCAGATGCTCCAGGGGAGCAGAATTTTCCTGGTTGGGATGACCAACCCCGCCTGAGATGAGACTGATGTACCACTAATACTAGCAGCATGTTATAAGGAATATAGATAGGTAGATCAGTAGATAGAGAGAAAGAAAGAAAAATACATAGACTATATAATGTGATATAAATATGCACATATAAGGAATAAAATCTAAATATATAATATATACCTGTATTTGGGAACAGCAGATGGCATAATGACTATGTCACTGGACTCCTATGTAGTCAACTACAGTTCAAGTGCTAGACCCCGAGGCTTAAACTCACACCGGGTACGTGTGCGTGTGTGCCCAGGATCCCGAGAGGAGAATGGAGGAGAAGGGATTGCGGCATGGCCATCCCCTCTTGGGGAGGGGGTGATTTCTCGCTTTCTGTCTCTTTGTCTCTCTCTGTCTTTCTGGCGAGCACACGCCCCCTATAGCAAAAACCTCTCAAAAAATATATATATATATATATGTATATATGTACCTGTATTTTAATTTTAAAATATCATACTAGGAAACTCCAAAAAGTTTATGGAAAATGAAATTAAAGTAAGAGTTTATTTTAGTGCAAGATTTTTTTTTTAAATCCACACTTACATTTTTCATAATATACATGTTCTGTGAACTTTAAATTAAAAAAATATGCCAGAGCATGTGTGCAGTCACAAGAGAGAGTGAGAGATAAAATTACCTCCAAAGAAGGCCTTGTCAATGTCACAATACTTTTTCCTCCAGTTCTCTACCTCAAGAGGAGCCTGAGTCCATGAACAGTGTGTGGTCAATGTGCTGTGATGCCACTGGGCCAGGTCTCAAACCTTGGTCAGCCTTGTGAGATCCAGTTTCTTCAGTGCACCCTTAACTTTCTTCTGGGCTCCAGGGCTGGCCCATCTATGCACTGTTGGAAGACTCCCTACTATTTATTTAGGGGTTATTTTGCATTCTACAACTGTGATTAAAACTACTATTCTTTTTTTCTTTTTTTTTCATTGAAGAGGCAGGCAAGAAATGGAGTATCCTAAGATCAGCAACCATAGACCCAACCAGTACAAAAGTCTGAGTATCAGTTAGAAGGTGTCCTCAATTCTTCTCCAGTGTGGAGAATAGAAAACTACTATTGTAGGTCAGCTGGTGGCACAGTGCTTAAGGCAGCTGGATCCCACATGGTTGTCTCCGAGATTCAAGTCCTGGACCCAGTGACTTGCAAAAACACAACAGGGAGGTATGCGTGCATGCCCAAAACTCAGAGAGGAGAATGAAGGAGGGATTGAGGCATGGCCATCCTGCCTGGGGGATGCTTTCTTGCCCTCTGACCTTCCCCTCCCTCCAGAAAGTGCACATTCTATATAACATTAAAAAACAAAAGCTGCCCTAGTGGTTGCTTGCCTGATAACAAGTAGGCTGCCATCTGCCTGCCCTTCTTCCCCACTCTTGGATGCCTGCACTATTCCTATGAATAGACTAGATACCTCCCACAATAAGTAGTTTCTCTAGGCCCCTACGTGTTTTAAATCTCATGATTTAGCAGAAAGGGAATTAACTTAAAGAAAATAGAAATTTTATACTTCTGGATGCAGAAGACCGGAAGTCTATCTCCACTTCTATGTGGCATTGGCCAAGTCATTTTCTCACTTTGACTGAGTTATCAGTTTTAGCCAAGATACTTTGAGTTCTAAGTGACAAAAATCAATCCAAACTAGCTTAAAGGAAAAAAGACAGAGAGAACAAGATAGAGAATAAGTTGATTCATGTATTGAAAAGATCAAGGGCAGGGTTGCTTCAGGCATGGCTGAATCCAATACTCTAATGATGTCATTAGGCATATCTCTCCCATCATTTCCCTTCACGTCTGAGCTTTCCTGCCTGTTGACTCCATGCTCAGGAGACCTCCCCTTGAATGGCAAGATGGATGCAACTGTTCCAGTCTCACCATCTCACAGATTCAGCCCCAGTGGGAAAAAAATTACCACTCCCCTACCTGTGGCACAGCCATGCACACACGGGAGGTGCTTGTGAACCAACTGGAACCAATGAGCTAACAAGTCTCATTAACTCCATCAGGGTCCCCTGCATCTGCTGTATGTCAAGCACAGTCCTATGGGCCTTAACTATAACATCTCCTTTTGTCACAACCTCATGCAGAGTTTGTATTAGTATCATCTGAGAGGTGAACTAAGATGCTCAGGCTTAAAAGTGGGAGTAAATGGCAGAGATTGGTCTCTCTGGTTCCGAAGTCTGTGCCCTCCCTGTTCTTCCCTTGGATTTTGGAGAACAGATAAAATTGAAGAGGTCAAGAAGTTGGGAATGGAGGGGAACCAGCAGTTAGCGTAATGGCTATGTCGCTGGATTCCCACGTAGTCGACCGCGGTTCGTGTCCCGGACCCGGTGGCTTAAAACTCACGCCGGGCGCGTGTGCGTGCGTGCCCAAGATCCCGAGAGGAGAATGGAGGAGAAGAGATTGTGGCGTGACCATCCCCCCTGGGGGGTGATTTCACTTAAAAGTGGGAGTAAATGGCAGAGATTGGTCTCTGGTTCCGAAGTCTGTGCCCTCCCTGTTCTTCCCTTGGATTTTGGAGAACAGATAAAATTGAAGAGGTCAAGAAGTTGGGAATGGATTGCACAGGACAGGGTCAGTCATAAGACAGCCTAAAGGCAGAAATGAACATTTGCAAGGTAGGATTAGGTGATTGCATCCATTGGATCCCAGAGGTTCATCTGGGGCAGAGCATAAAGTGGCTAGGGTTGTCATGATGAAATCAACAAATAGGTGAATTTGAGGTCAAGGCAGCTCTAGGTTTAGAACTAATCCATTGTATTTGGTGGCAACATAGACACCTGAGTTCAGATCTCAGTTCTGACTGTTGGTAATGTTATTCGTGTCCCCAGGTCTCTGCACTTGTTCAGCAGCTAACAGTACTGTGATCATCATGGAAGGAGCATAAATAAAATCACTGAGCCTGTCGTTTAGCACATAAAATAGTCAGAACAGATGGGCTGTGGCTTCATCCACCTCCCCAGTGGTGGCAAATATGACTAGCTGGAGGCTGGGAGTCCAGCTAAGGGTGTCATCTGGGTCCCTTGTACAACCGCAGTAGTAGCATGGCCACCATGCCCCTGTGCTCCACTGATGCCCACTAGACCTTGACAAAAATGTCCTATCACATGGCTGGTTGCAAGTATCATGTATGGAGCTAGACAGAACTTGGAAAACCTGGTGCACTTTTCTGAAGAATATTTTTCTTCTCGATGATGAGTAGAACCGTATTTAAAAAAAAATAAAAACATTGAATGCAAACAAAAGGAGGGTAATATCTCAGGTATTCAAATTACTTCTGACTACATAAAATAGTATTTTTTCACTTTTAGCACCTTCAAAAATAGGTGGTTCACAAATCTCAAACATTTGGGGGGAAAAGTGGAGGATTTAGTCAAACATCTGAATTAATAGCACTTATTGGGAAATATCGTTAGGACAGCTTTTAAATCTTTGAATCAACAGTTTTGCCTATGTTGACACAGTTCTTTTTCAGTACTCAACATTAACACAAAAGTCGTTTTTTGTTCCTTTTTTTTTTTTTTTTTTTTTTTATCCTTTTAATTTCTA
>NW_006159712.1:3894644-3899750 GCF_000334495.1 Tupaia belangeri chinensis | reverse complement strand
CACAATAAAACAAAAATCGTTTTTTTTTTCTTTTTTTTTTTTTTTTTTTTTTTTACACCTTCAAATTCATAAATCCACAGAGGATTTTCAGTGTTTAACTCAGGAGTTTCTTTTTCTCCCTACAAATTACATACTCTGCGTAAGTGATTGCTGCAGCTGTTTCTAGAAGGAGCCTTGTTCTGCCAAGGGTTGATGACCTCTTCTGCGATGCACTCCAAGGGGCATTCCAGAAGAGAACCCATAAGTTTGGGATTCATATCCTGGCCGTTTCTTAGCAATTGCTCTTGTCTAATGTGGAAAATAAAAGAATGAATGATTTAAGACTTGGGCTTTGGAGTCAGACTATCTGGGTTCAAATCCCAATTCTGCTACTTGCTATCAGAGCCAGATGAGGAAAGTTAGTCCATCTAAGTCTCAGTTTCTTTACCTACAAATGGGGATAAAATTGGCAGTTCATTCATTAAAAAATTGTGAATGCTAAGAGGGAAAAAATACATGTGAAATAATTAGCTCAGGTCTTAGCACAAGACAGGATCACATTTATAATTGGTAATAAGATCCTCACACTTATAATTTTGGATTTAGTTATTCTTGGTACGGATTTTTGCTTTTTCTTTGTTTGTTCTGCTGTCTCCTGAGCATGTCTTTCTGCTCCACCAAGTAGCCTGACACCCTGTCACTATATAAATCAATTATGCATTGCCTACAGAACATTTTAATATCTGCTTGCCATGAATCTCTTGAATGGAAAAGAACCAGTTGTTTTAAGTGAATTTGGGGGATTGATCTGCAACATGCCCTCTATCATAAATTAGTGAATATATTAAAAATGCTTGGGCAGAGCAGCAATTTCACCGATAATATTTACTGCGTTCGAATAGAGGGATGGTAGCCCTTTGATCTAGAACTAAGTCTGATTCAAACAAGTTTAAGGAGCAAAATGGTGCTACATTCAGCAGAGACGATGAGGTTCAGAGTACTGTGGCTTCAGCCACAGATGGTGTACCATACAACTCTCAGGTATGAGGGCAGTAGGTGGTGTGGTAGTAGGGCACTGGACTCCCATATGGCCTACTGTGGTTCAAATCCTGGACCCAGTGGCTTAAAATCACGCTGAGTGTGTGTGCACGCAGGTCCAAGATCCGAGGAAGAGAGTGGAGGAGAAGGGATTGTGGCATGGTCATCCTCCATGGGGGAAGATCTCTCACTTTCCTTCTCACTATCTCTGTCTCTTTCTCTCTGGCAAATGCATGTGTCTTATAGCAAAATAATCTCTAGGAAAAGAAAACCTACTACAAAATCTTGCTCATTTCTAAGAGATAAGTTAGCAGAATTTGAATTATTCTCTATGTTTAATGTTGTAAGGAATTCAACTAACAGATAAGTAGACTTTGATTTACACAAGTATCCTGGAAAACACACCACACATAACACAAGACCATGTGAGTTTCATGAATGACATATTGCTCTCTTTGCGTGTTTCCTTTTGCTTTTTAATAGATAGATGAAATCTATTTTCCTATATATTTGCTAGGGACTCTATACCCGTTCAAAATGGGAGCTTCAGCAGTAGTTTGGGGTTCCAGGGGATCTTGCAGTGCTTAAGTGGGAGCCAGGAAAGTGCCTATCTCCTGGTTACATGCCCACCTCACACTACGGCTTTCTGCAAGTAATCACAGTCTATAAAGTGAGCCTGCAGAAGCTCCAGCTTTCTCCCCTGTTCTTTGGAACCTATTTGTGTCTGTACAGATGGTCTCTGTCAGTTGGAATAGTCAGGGGGGAAAATGTAGCCTAAATGAGCAAAATTAGCAAACGCCACAGCAAATAAAGAACAGGGTACCATTTAATTGGGGGCAAATCTAGGGACTGAGAAATTTCCCAAGAAATGGTAGGGACCAGCCAGCAGAGTTGAAGAGCTACCAAAGCATGGATCTAAAGGGGGAAGGAAGATAACAGGAATGCGACAGCTGTGTGATGTGTTCTCTCAATGCACTGAAGTAACCCCGTGCTTTCATTGTGTTATGACTGCACTTCCGTTGTCTGTATTTGTATAAATTAAAAAGCAGTTCTGTCTGTACTGTATGAAATGAATTCATGCTGAACAAAATTTCAAAAAGTTCATGTAAAGAATGATTTCACAGCAACTATCATATCAGGCTCCTGGAAAATTGCACTTGAACTTCAGTTCCACCTCAGTCACTCAAAGGAATTTGAAAACTGGCTTGCAGCCATTCTTGTTCTTCAACATACAGTTTCAGATATGCCTCAACAACACAGGCTTTAAAGCCTATTGATTATGAGTTAAAATCTGTTCCTACCAGAGCCTTACTGCTAAGTGGACGTCAACGCTGACTTCACAGTCCCTTGGTCAGGATTCTTCTGAGTTCAAGAGCCTCGAAGAGGTGGAGGGTACATTGCCATGGAAGAGTCACTTTGAACTTCTCAATGAAATTATGAGGAAGACTGTCATTGTCAGATGATAGCTGCTATAAATGGTTTTTTAAAGAAGTGTTTTTTTTTTTTTATTTTAAATCTGGGAGGTGCCTTGAGTTTGTGAGATGAGAACCTTGAACCATGACCTTCTATAAATCACTCCCTACCTTTTATGTCACTTTCTTCCTTTTTTTTTTTTTTTAAATCTGGGAGGTGCCTTGAGTTTGTGAGATGAGAACCTTGAACCATGACCTTCTATAAATCACTCCCTACCTTTTATGTCACTTTCTTCCTTTTTTTTTTTTTTAAATCTGGGAGGTGCCTTGAGTTTGTGAGATGAGAACCTTGAACCATGACCTTCTATAAATCACTCCCTACCTTTTATGTCACTTTCTTCCTTTTTTTTTTTTTTAAATCTGGGAGGTGCCTTGAGTTTGTGAGATGAGAACCTTGAACCATGACCTTCTATAAATCACTCCCTACCTTTTATGTCACTTTCTTCCTTTTTTTTTTTTTTAAATCTGGGAGGTGCCTTGAGTTTGTGAGATGAGAACCTTGAACCATGACCTTCTATAAATCACTCCCTACCTTTTATGTCACTTTCTTCCTTTTTTTTTTTTTTAAATCTGGGAGGTGCCTTGAGTTTGTGAGATGAGAACCTTGAACCATGACCTTCTATAAATCACTCCCTACCTTTTATGTCACTTTCTTCCTTTTTTTTTTTTTTTAACATGCCTTTTTTGGCACGCACCATGTGGAGTGATTAGAGAATGAATTCTGTAATAGATAAACCCAAGTCTGACTCCTGGACCCTAGTTACCTAGCTGTGCAGTTGAGCCTCAGTTTCCTCACCTATCAAATGGGAATATGTTATTCTGTCATTTTATGCAAACATGCAATAATTCTAACTGCATAGGATTGTTTCAATGGATTAAATTAGATAATACATGGAAAGAGACTAGCACAGTTAGTGGCAGACAGTCACGGTACAATAAACGGTAGCTGTAAAAACACTAATAAGGATCATTATTATTATTATTAGAAGGAGACCTGTGGGAGAAGGCGTTGATTAAATGTTAGCACCGAATTTCTGATGTGTTCAGTCTACATTTGTGAGCGCATGTGGCAAGAATGTCCTGGCTTGCACGGCTCCCAAACAGGTGTGATTGAATTGGATTTTTCAAATCAAACTCCACTTATCCATTGATCTAGTTCAGGGACGATTTGTCTTCATTTCGATTGTGTTACTAAACAGGGTTCTCTAACATTTAAGCTCTAAGAGCATCTCGCCTCCTACCTTTTCCTGCCACTCCCATCCTCAAAAAAGGGCAATAGGCTAGTGGTTTGGTGCCTCTGTGCTACTTGTTGTTCAGTTTGTCTTCTCTTCCTAGAAGTCACTTTCCTTTGGAGGTTTGCTCAGGCTTCATCTTTCCCAGGAATCCTTGTTGACTCTCCACACGAACTCTTCACCCTGCCTGTTCAGGCTGGACCAAGTGGTCCTTTTCTTTCCCTCGTAGTACAGTGTCATTGTACGTCACCACCCTGTTCTTTATCATGTGGCACTGAAATGGCATATTTGCCTGTCCGTCTCCCCATTGGACTATGAGTTCTCTGAGGGCAGGATGGTGTCTCTCTTAGGGTTTGGCCCTCAGTGTGTAATAAGGTGCACATACACTTCATTGAACTAAACCAATCCTTACCCAAAATGTAATGCACTGAATAATCAATGATGAAATACAGTCATGAACCTGACAACAGAAGCTGGCATCCTATTGAGGTGTCTGGATATGTCTGTGCATCTAGTATACCTCAGAGTAGGAAAGCACATGTCCTCAGGCCCAGCTACTCTTTCTGTGAATTGAAACACTAGCCTGCTTCACAAGGTGCCTTTCCCCGCGTACTGCCCTGCCCTCTGCAACCCCTGCTTGAGGGCATATCCCACAGGCTGACAGTCTCAGCTAACTTTCCTGAGCTTCCCAAACAAACACACCAGCAGGCAAGCAATTGCAAAGACCCCAAGATGGAAGGGTGAAGCAGGTGAAAGTGTACATGGTGATTATCCTTACTCAGCAATTTTCTTGCCCTGTTAAACAGAGGTGGCGGTAGCCTTCCGCATTGGAGAACTTCGTTTTTTTGATTATCCTTACTCAGCAATTTTCTTGCCCTGTAAAACAGAGGTGGCGATAGCCTTCCGCATTGGAGAACTTCATTTTTTTTTTGTTTTTTGGGGGGTTTTTTTGAGAGGTTTTTGCTATAGGGCGCGTGCGCTCACCAGACAGACAGAGAGAGACAGAGAGATAGAAATCACCCCCCCCCAGGGGGATGGCCATACCGCAATCCCTTCTCCTCCATTCTCCTCTCGGGATCTTGGGCACGCACTCACATGCGCCCAGCGTGAGTTTAAGCCACCGGGTCCGGGATGCAAACCGTGGTCGACTACGTGGGAGTCCAGTGACATAGCCATTACGCTAACTGCTGGTCCCCGCGTTGGAGAACTTCTTGACCCAAGGGCAGTGCTGAGTCACTACCCACCCTCTGCTAGCCTAGCCACTCCTCCTCACGGCTGGGGGTGTCTATACTTCTTTTTGCAGGGATTTTGTCATGATGTCCAGAAAAAAATCACACGACGGAGTGCGAGAGGGGCATTGGCCACCTCTGGGATGAAAATGTGCC
>NW_006159712.1:3869747-3894574 GCF_000334495.1 Tupaia belangeri chinensis | reverse complement strand
CAGCAGGAACTATTCTTTTCGAAGGCATTGGGGATGCAAGGGTGAATAAAATAGACAAAGTACTTACCTTCAGATAGTAATAAGGGCAATAAAGACATCTAAACAAACTAAAAGGCTGGAGCAGGAAGGTGAGGGACTTCCAAGAAGGCAAACATAGAAGATGCCATTGGAGAGGAGCAGGCTTGAGAATATTGGCAAGGTAGTGGGGGCATAGGAAAGTGTTCCACATAGATAGGGCAGTGACAAAAATAAAGATATACTCATCAGCTGGAGAATAAGGAGTGAAGAAGAGAGCTGTAAGGGTCACCATTAGCGGTGAGGTCAGAGAGGTAGCTATGGGCTCCTGTAAGCAGGACATGTACATCCTCCCATATGTTCAAAATTTCTTTCTACGTGTGATAGGAAGCCATTGGAGAATGTGAAGCAGTGTGCTATGACCTGATTCATATCTTTAAAATATCATTCTGGCTGCCATGGAAAAGGAATAAGGACCATGGGAGTAAATAGGTAATGTGGCAAGAGTGGAAGCGAGGAGACCTGCAAGGAGCTAGTTCAGGGAGAAATGATGATGACTTAGATCAGGGCTGAGCAGAGGGGATGGGAAGAACTGACTGGTTTCACCTCAGATGTGTAGAGGGACACTTGTGCTCATGCCCCTTTCTAAAATATGCAACAACGTGTAGCATGAATTTAGACTTTTGAAGAAACATCAAACCACTCTATAAAGCACATCTGGAGCATTTCATTTTTTTTTAATAGTTGTATTATGAGCTGTTTTCAATGTAACTTTCTTGGGATGCTCTCATGACACTCATTACTGACCTTTGACCCCTCTGTCCTCTTTCCCAGGTCGTCCCATTCCACCTACATCCTCGTCTAGCCTCCTCCCATCTGCTCAGCTGCCTAGCTCCCATAATCCTCCACCAGTTAGCTGCCAGATGCCATTGCTAGACAGCAACACCTCCCATCAAATCATGGACACCAACCCTGATGAGGAATTCTCCCCCAATTCATACCTGCTCAGAGCATGCTCAGGGCCCCAGCAAGCCTCCAGCAGTGGTAAGGAAATTCTGTGGTGTCTGACTGTGTGGTGTTTTGTGCGTGCCATTGTTGATTCTCCAGCAAAATGACAATGCTGACTATAAGGGCTGGGGAGATGGTGGTATGGGGAGCATCGAGGTGAAATGCATTTGTCGCTTTGTGGTGTAGCAGTTCCAAGGTACGTTTGTTGAAGGTCACAGTTACTGAAGAGATTTTCCTTATCGTAACAGGGTTTGGGCCTCCTTCAGTGGAAGGAATTTGCCCATGGTTACACATGAGAGCACCTAGTCTCAAAGGCCAAGTGCAGAGAGACACTGGAATATTAAATTTGATATTACTACAATTCTGGTCATAGCCAACTGACCCTAGATGCCCTCACATACCCAATTTGTGTGCATGTCAAATCCCTTGTTTTCTGAGAGTTGGCTTCTGACTTTTTCTTCCTTGCTTATTTTGATGATTTTGCGATTAAAATGTGTTCCCCTGACATGAATATTGAGTATCTTGCCAAGCCCGAAGTGTTTAGGGAGTGACCTCGTCTATAACCCTCTACTCATGCCACTTCACTTGAATTTAACAAGCTGATCACATGATAATATGGTAAATACTGCCTCCTGAATCCATAGCTTTCTTTTGGGTTTTCACATTCACAAAATGGAGGAATTGGATACAAGGTTCTGTTCTACTTTTGGGGACTTTGTGGCCACTGCGTCAACTTCCAATCTAAATTTTAGGTGGAATTATCCTGGGCTCAGAAATAATCATGCCTTAGTTTGATTTCTCCTGTTGATGACATGTTCACATGGGCATTTGGAAATAGGGTTGGCACCATCTAGGGTTTAAGTATCCGTGATCTGAAGTGAGACATTTGCAGAAATAATTTGTTCTTGACTCAAAGTCTTTGGAGTTGTCTCCTGCACTGGCCAATCGTAGTGTTGAGTAACTGTCCTCTCAAAACCAAGACAGAGCTTTCCATGCCAGGACTGTTCCTTGAGGAGACTGTGTTTCGGCTCCATTCATGAGTATATGCCACCACTGGCCTCAGACTCTCCAATTAGAGAGGACTTCTTGAATACACTTAAGATGATTCATTCCAGGGGGGAAATGATGGACTGCCACTGATGATGGCCCATGCCCTTCTTCAAAGCCAGGCCTGATATATTTAGTAAACTCATATTCTTTTTCAAAAAAAATTACCTAATCAAATCTCTCATCAAATGAGCAATCCATTGTTGATATTATGAAGGCCTTTAATCTACCATAAATCTTTATTAGAACTCATCAGAGCTTCTAGTTTGAGAGAAATGTGATTATGGCACTCTTAAAATGACATTACATCATTGGGGTGATTGGTTTATCATTTGGAGAAGAGACATCAATCATAACTAGCATAACCACACAGTAAATGAATTCAACCTTTCTACCGCAGAACAATGACACTGTAATTGCTCAAAATCAGGCTTAAAATGAAATCAGAAAATGCTCTTTCTTCAAATATGATGTTAACTTAATGGAATATATTATGAAAAATCATGTTTGAGAAAATTCTATATAATTAAAAATATGTGGAAATACATTCCCTTTTTCTTTCATGGGAACCTGATTTTAGCTACAGAGCCTATTTTTTTTTTTTACTGTGGAGATTCTGTTGCACTTAATTGAACTACCCTCGCTTATGTTTTGGTGCTTTTTATTTCATACTATGTAATCGTGATGAATATTGTATTATGAAGGACAAGAGGCTTTTAAAATGAGGTGCACCTGCTGATAGCTTTTTAAAAACAGACAATTATTAGGGAGAAAATGAGCTTTTAAAAACTATATCCTTTTGTGCATACATGGATACCCAAGCAAAGATGATTTTGATTTCCATAAAAGAGGTCAGTTTATATCACGGGGCTACCTAGGATGTTTTCTTAGTGATAATGCAGTGAGTAATTTCTGTTCTTTTGGATGGTGTATTGAAACTTGTTGATAAGGCATGTTTGTTGGCTTTCTGCCTAATCAAGACTCATTGTAGTGGACTTACCATATCTGTGTGTTCAGTCTTACTTACCCATTTTTCATCATTCATACCAATTAGTTCAACTCACTTAAGACTGATAGAGATTTAAGCACAGTAACAGGAGAAAATACCAAAGAATATGTGCGGGTCCATTTTCATCTGAAACAAGAGCTGTGCAGCTATGAGTTTTTTCAACTGAGGGATAAGGACTCAGTTGCATTATACCCTTGTTTTCAGCGGGTACTCATGTGAGAGTTTGTTATAACTCCAGCCAACAAGCAGTCATTCCAAATTCTTGATTCCGGCTTAGCTAAAGTAAGAGCAAATTGAGTTCGAGTATGTGTGTGCTCGTGTCTCTGTGTGTGTGCACGTGTGTCTCTTGTGGAATGAATTTGGGGTCCCGAGCAAATTGGGAATTCTATCAAGATCTGAATGCAGTTGCCATGAATTTAAATTTGACATAAAGGATTGAAAATAGAGTTTGACACAGAAGATGCAAAGTGCAGAGCTATGCCTGAGTGTTTTGAATTGAGTTTGATGAAAGGGACTGAATTTTTCAGGCGATGTCATGGCACAAAACAAAGTGCCCACGTGTTTGGGTGTGTTCTGTTTAGCTGGTTAATTATGCAGAATTTTTTCAGTTGGTTTCTTGGCAATGACCTTGAGTTCCGAAAATCAGGTACGTGTTTGGTCCTTGTTTTTTGAACTAAAACAACTTCTGGCACAGGCAGCCCATCCAGGACAGTGAAAAATGATTTCCTGCTCTTTTCTTACTGTTGCTGTTATTAATTGACATCAGTGCGACTTATCACTAGGAGAGTCGCAGCACATATTCCCACCCAAGGACCTCCTATTCTGAAGAGACAGACTGGACATAAACTACAGTCACTAGAATGTTTTTGCCCCACATGAAAACCTCCTCAAAGCAACAACAAAGCTTCACCTTGGAGGCCAGACCGTCATTACTTTTGATGACTGTAGAACATTCTTGAGTGGACGGTACTAGAACCTCACCACCTTTGAGGCAAATTGCTGTAACCTGCAATCATGCCAATCAGCCAGGTGCCCAGGTACAGCTGCTGAGATGCTTACCAGAGCGGAGTTTCCCTTCCCCTCGAGCTTTTCCTCCCAGATAGCTAAGCTTCCGGGAGGGGCTCACCTTGTGCTCTGACCTTCTGCCAGCGCAGGTTGGCTCCAGAGGTGTTTCTTGTATATAGCAGCATCATTTCAAATCCTATGAAATAACTCACCTGGAAAAAAAAAATCTGGATCCCTGTGGCAGCATAATGGAGACCCCTGCAGATGGAAAAATGAGGCTATCATTCCAAATCGGAATAAGGTTTACAGATTGCGATCAGTACATGTGATAGAAAATATACATGCAGCCACTGTACAGTCAGAGAGCATCAGCTTGCCTACCCCACGCACGCACACACAGCCCACAGAAGGTTGGGTTTTAGTTTTCTTTGAAGTCTAAACAAAGAGGTTTAGAATACTCATTAGTAAAAATCCAACGAGGGACCAGCAGATGGCGTAATGGTTATGTTGGTGGACTCCCATGTAGTTGACATGGTTCAAGTCCCAGACCTGGCAGCTAAAACTCACACTGGGCATGTGTGTTTGTGCATGCCCCAAATCCCGAGAAGAGACTAGAGGAGAAGGGACTGTTGCATGGCCATCTGCCTTGGTGGGTGAGTTCTCACATTCTGTCTCTCTGTCTCTCTTTCTGTCTCTCCAGTGAGCACAATCACCCTATAACAAAAACCTCTCTTAAAAAAAAAATAAAATCTAACTATACATAAGAAATGTAATCAGGATGTGTCTGCCAGTAGCCTTTCAGTAGGTCCTATGTGGCAAAAACAAAAACAAAAACTGTCCCAGCCAGACAATCTCAGCTTGTAAATAAGAACATTAAAGTTCCCCTGACCCTTCTTAAAAAGCAGTGCCTCATTTAATTCTAAATGAAAAAGAGTACATCAAAACCAGCAATCTGGGCCGACAGGTAGTGTTGTTAAAGTGCTGGATCCCACATAGACAATTGTGCAGTTCGAGTCCTGGACCCAGCAGCCTGAAAAACACTTCCAGTGCATAAACATGTGTGTCCAAAATCCTAAGAGGAGAATAGAGTAGAAGTGATTGCAGTGTGACCATCCACCCAGGGAGAGTGATTTCTTACTTTTTCTCTCTCTTTCTCTCTGTCTCCTGTGGGCACACATGCCTTATGACAAAAAATCTAAATAAAACAAAACCAAAATCTCAGTCATCTTTAGATGGCCTAGGGTAGTCCAATTCAGTTGCCTGATCAATTTAAACATTGTCTAATTCTTCTGGCATCATAAAGCCAAAGAACTTTCATTCACTTCTTCCTTTTCTTGTACCACCCCTCAAATTTGTGATAGCTGATCATGATTGTTTCTAAAAACTTTAACACCATAATTAAGTAAGAGTAAAAAGAAAGAGTACTCCAATAAGAGTAAAGGAAAAGGTTGGGGGAAAGCATATGTACACTCAGATATATAAAGTCCAATTCCATTATTTAAGGTAGCATTCTTGGTACTAAACTTCCTAGTGACCAAAGCAAAAAAGGAAATAGAAAGAACAGGATGCATAACGCCCACAAAATTAAAAGCGCATCAACTGCTTCAGAGAAATTCTGTGGCTCCTCACAGTGAAACCAGAAAGGAGGGTCTCATAAAAGAGATCTGTGTGTATTCCAGATGACTGAACTCTCACTTACATCTAATAATACATATGCTAATTTACTCTCAGGATTTCCTGTAACCCTCCTCCAAAAAGCATAGAGAGCACTTCTAGTTTAAAAGCAATTCTAGGGACCAGCAGATGGTGTAATGGCTGTGTCGCTGGACTCCCAAGTAGTCAATCGCAGTTCGAGTCCCAGACCCGGTGGCTAAAACTCAGGCTGGGCGCATGTGCATGCGTGCTCAAGACCCTGAGAGGAGAGTGGAGGAGAAGGGATTGTGGCTTGACCATACCCCCTGGGGGATGATTTCTCGCTTTCTGTCTCTCTGTCTTTCTGGCAAACGCACGCACCCTATAGCAAAAACCTCTCCAAAAATAAAATAAAATAAAATAAAAACAATTCTATAAATACTTAAAATTTGCACAGCACGGGACCAGCAGGTGCCATGTTGGTTAAGGTGCTGAATACTCCCACATGGCTGACACAGTTCGAGTCCCAGACCTGGTGGTTTGCTTTCTCACTTCCTCTCTCTCTCTCTCTCTCCCTCTCTCTCGCTCTCTCCCTCTCTCCCTCTCTCTCTATGGGTGTCTATCTGTCATATTAAAAGATAAATGAATGAATAAATAAAATTAAATAAATAATTATTTTTTAAAAATTACACAGCGTAGGGGCCAGGTTTGATTTAATCCATAGATGATCCTTGGTTCTACTGAAAGACCATGCAAACCACGTGTCCTGTAGACAATAGGCCATAAGTGTCATGTCCGTAACTAAATTAGTACAGAAAAGAACAGACTTTGAGGTTACAGTCACCATCCAGAACTTGAACAGCAGCTGTTCTGTCACAAACTTGTCTTGACCTCCACATGGAGGTTGAAGTAGGTATCTTGTCATGAAAACAAAGTCACCTCTCCAGGGCAGTCTCACTTATTGGTCCCCTCCCACCATCCATGGGGCTGGATTTGGGATAGGGAAGAAGCAACCATAGAACTAGATTTTTCACATTAATGAAATGTCTTCTCCCTTAAATATCTTGACTAGTTAAAAGGTATTTCCCTTTGATAGTTTATACATTTTCTTGCCTTCCCCAGAAGTGCATGCTCACTGTAATTTAACTTAATTTAGGATTTCCTGAATAACAGTAATTAATATGTACTTTGATGATAGGACTATCCTGGTAATACTCTTTATATTCCATGAAGTTTTGTACATTGTGTGTTGGGGGGGTGGGGGGGTATTGATGCATGATCATCGTATATATTTATATGGTATATTTGATTTTTCAGTCTCTGAATACAGTGTGTAATGAGGAAATCAAGGTAGTTAGCATACCCATCATTTCAAACATGCATCAATAGTTGGTTGGGAACATTCAAACTTCTCTTCTAACTATTCTGAAATATGCATTAGAATAGTCTTAACTACAGTTACTCTATGGTGCTGTGGAACACTAGAACCTACTCTCTTATCTGTAATTCTCTATCTGTTAACCAACATCTTTTCTTTTTCTTTTTAAGATTTTTACCATAGGGTATGTGCACTTGCTAGAAACAGAGACAGAGGGAAAGTGAAAAATCACCCTCAACGAGTGGCTATACTATGATCCCTTCTCCTCCAGTCTTCTCGTGGGATTTTGGGCACATATACACACGTCTGGTGTTGTTTTCCAAGCCCCAGTGTCTGGGACTTGATCCACAGTTGGCCGTGTAGGAAGCCAGTGACTTAACCACCATGCCACCTGCTGGACCCCTATCCACACTTCTAATCACTATTCTAACTTTTACTTCTATGAAGTCAACTTTTTAGTTCCCACCTGTGAGTGAAAACATATTTTTTCTCTTTCTATGCCAGTGTTATTTAACTTAAAATTCATTCATGTTACCTCAAGTGACATAATTTTATCCTTTTTATTTATTTATTTATTTATTTATTTTTTGGCATGGCACGTGCACTCACCAGAGAGATGAAGAGAGGGGAATTGAGAGATCACACCTCCCCACACTGCAATCCCCTGACCACACTGTGATCCCTTCTTCTCCCTCTTGAAATTTGGGGCATACACTCACATACACATACCCAGTGTGTTTATCAGGCTGTCAGATTCAGGACTCGAACCACATAGTGGGCTGTGTAGGAACCAGCACCTTAGTCACTATGCCACCTGCTTGCTGAATTTTATCCTTTTTAATAAATGAATATTATTCCATTCTACAGCCCTCACTCTTGCCCAAGTTGCAGTTACATAGAACTTGGCTCTTTATCATGATACATATGGTAGCAAACTCATAATAAATGCTCAATAAATATTTAGTAAATGAATGATTAATTTTTAGTAACCACCTTCAATTTTATTAATATACTGTTTTTCTGTGTGCATGATGAACAATAATGGATAATGACAGTGAAGGCGGATATACTAGAATGTCCTGGTAGCATGGTAGTTGAGGTGGTTAGATCTCACATGGCTGGTTGCATGGTTTAAGTCCCAGACCCAATGACCAGAAAAACTCACCAGGCATGTGAGCATGTGCTCAAAACCCTAAAAGGAAGGAGAAATGAGGGGAAGGGATTGCAGTGTGACCATCCACTATGGGGGTGTTTTCTCACTTGCCCTCTTTCTCCGTCTGTCTCTCTCTGGTGAGCTCGTGTGCCTTCTGGCAAATTTTTTAAAAATGAAAGAATGTCCCAGTTTGAGAGAATATACTTATTTTATAAAACATATTGAGTGTATCTATTTTTCTGCTTTGTCTGTTTTTAGATACTCCATGTTTAAATAAGATTTGTGACATTTTTATCCATACCATGACAAGTAACGTGAGCCAATGAAAAGAGCCTGGTGGGTGTCCCTGAGTGGGGACCTTGTGCTATAGAGGCTGGACCTGAAAGGATGGGAGACAGCTCATTTTTCACTCTTGATTTTGGGGTCAGGAAATTAAGTTCAAACATCGCTCACTTTCCCAAGTTGGATTTGTGTTGTGTATAAGGTCTTTGATTCCAAGTTGTCCTTCAGGTCCTTGAGATGTCTGGGTCAGATGTTGAGAGATACCTGTCGCTGCTTCCTGGCACCCAGGCAGAGACTTGGCCCCAGCTGCCTCTACTCCAGAGGTGTCCTCCACCAGGCAGTGTGGACTGTCCAGGATGCTGTCTCCAGGCTATGGAGGACACAGAAACAGACTCACTCTTGCCTCAAATACAGAGCCACACAGAACATGGCTCTTGGCTGGTGGCCCTTTTCCTTCCTCAGGGGTCGTTAATATGCTAAGCACTTACTATGCCTTCTGCATTGACTTTAATCCTACTACATTCTAATGTCACAAGGGTTATCGTCATGCCCAGTTTATAGATGGAAAGACTGCGACCCTAATTAGAAATAAATTTACCAGTCACAAAACTGGGCAACGAGGAACTTTGGCTTCAAACCAAACCTTTCTAATTGCAATGACTTGTCTTTTATCCTTCTGTTAAATGTTAACCTCAAATGACTTGTCTGGTTTATTGAGATATATGACGGACAAGGAAGGCGGCACACTGAAGACCATGAATTACAATATTCTAGAAGTTAAAAAACTAAATACAGCATCACAAAATACCCTTTACCTGCACTACTCGGCAAGCTCACGTATCCCCAGGTGCTTGCCCTGGAGTTTCTGATTCTGGACATGCAGAAGGGGCTGAGAAACTCTGCTTTTAGTATTCCCTTCAGGTTTCTCTCACCAGGTTTCTTGGTACCTGGCAAGTTTGGGGAGCATTAATGTAGCAAGAAACTCTGAAGTAGAAATTGGAAAACTTGGGTTTTCTAAATTCTGTCCCTGATTCACAGCATGCTTGTCTTGGCAAATGGCTTAATCATCCTTGGCCTCAGTTTCCTTACATGTTAGGCTTGGTCATGGGCCTGAAAGGTGTCTAGGCTCCCTCCTTGCTCCAGCACTCTGTGTTTGTATGGGTTCCTTTGTATGACTGGACAAGGTTGGCCCAACGTCAAAAGCTCTCCATTCCCTACCCCCGGATAGTGTGGATTTACCCCATCATCAGCACCATTGTTAAAACAGATCTACACAGTCTTGCAAGGCACATCTTTGCATTGTACCTGCAGAAGTTGGGAAGCATGGTTTGGGATGTTGTGATACTTCATCGAAAATGTCAGTGGCAAGCATAACTCCACCAACACAGACCTGGGCTCCCAGAGACCCTTGCTCTGGTCTCCAAAACAAGGCCTCCCACTCCTAGAATTAGAGATGGACAGCCCTCAAAACTCAGCACTCCTGGCTTGCCCAGTCATGTGGCAAACAGATCTGACATTATCTTCTTTTCATTTCTGTCTCCTTGCAATGCACTTGTGCAAGCAACACACACACACGCACACACACAGACACACACATACTCACACACACATGTACTGACATTGTTGGTGGATCTAGCAATTTCCATCCCAGCTAGGATTGGGACCACTCTCCTGCACCATGGCGCAAATGAGCACACAGTCAAAATGGACAGCTAATTCCTTTGGAGATGCGCAGCGTGGAAGTGATAGACGGCAGAGAACTGCTTCTCCTCAGCAAATAATCTTGATATTGACAAGAATCTCAGGGTCGATAGGCATTGTGTACATTCTACCTCTCCATCTCTGTCCTGGCTTTTTGGTACATACAAAAGATGGCCTATGCAAGCCCAGGGACAGGAAGCAGCGTGTGATGTCTTAACAGTTTCCTGCCCTGACAGTTTTTACCCAGAATGTGAGCTTCTTCTGAATTCACTTAAAGGCTCTATGTATTTCTAACCCTTTTCCTACATAATATTCAAAAATCATTTATGAAAGTGGCCCCAGTTCCTTAGTAGAGATGTCTTAGTTCTCTGTTGAATCAAAAGATAGATTTATTTTACCAATGGCTAATTTCAACAGCAATGATAGCTTCAGCCCTGGTAAATCTCTTAGACCCATTCCCAAAATAGTAACTAAAAACCGTTACATTCTTCAGTGACTGTATTCTGAAGTGTGCACTACTTGGATTCAAATCATAGATAAGTCACTCTTTCTTATGCTATGATCTTAAACATCTTAATCTATGTCTCAGTATTTCTATGTGTAAAACAGTAATAAATGTCTCAGCTTCGGAAGTTATCAGTATTACATAACATTATCATTCATATAAATATTTTGATAATAGGTATAGGCCACTGAAGCAGAGATTGGATTTGGTATTATTGTCTTTTTTTTTTTTTTTTTTTTTTTTTAGAAGGGGAGGGGAGGGGGAAAAGTTTTTTGAGAGAGAGAGAAAGATTTTGCTATAGAGTGTGTGTGCTTGCCGGAGAGAGAGAGAGAGAGAGACAGAAACAGAAGGTGAAAAATCATCCTCCCTCCCCACAGGAGATGGCCATGCTGCAATCCTTTCTCTTCCACTCTCCTCTCGGAATTTTTAGCATGCACACATGTGTACCCGGCGAGAGTTTCAAGTTGCCACGTCTGGGACTCAGATTGCTGTCAACTATGTGAAGGTCCAGTGATATAACCATTATGTCATCTGCTGGTCCCATTGACTTTTTAATTCAAGAAGCACCTTCTGTTGTGGCAAAATATGTACAACTAACATAAACTGTACCACTTTTAAGTATACAGCTCTGTGGCATTAACTGTGTTCCCTTTATCGCACAACCATCACCATCACCCATGTCCAAAACATTTCATCTTCCCAACAGAAATTCTAACTGCCTTCCCCTCAGCCCCCACAACCACCATTTTATTTCTCTCTCTATGAATTTGACTTCTCTAGGAATTCTAAGTGGAAATACTGGATGGTCAGAAAAGTCATGACCCATTTTTACATAGGAAAAAATACGTCATGATTTTTCAACAATCCAATCGGCAATATTTGTTTTATTCTGATTGGTTTATTTCACTTAACATAGTGCTTTCAGGACTGGTCCATGTTACAACATGGGTCAACATCTCCTTCTTTTTAAGGTTGAGTAATATTCCTTTCTATGTATATACCACACTTGGTTCATTCACTCATCTGTCAGTAGACACGTGGATTATTTCTCCTTTTTAGCCATCCTAATATTGAGCTATGAGCATTGGTGTGTGCATGCATCTATTTGAGCGCCTGCTCTGATTTCTTTTGGACACATACCAAGAAACGGAATCGCTGAATCATACAGTGATTCCATGTTTAGTTTCTTGAGAAATCACCATGCTGTTTCCTACAGCAGCTGCACCAGATATGCATGAGAATTCCAATTTCTCTGTTGTCTCCCAGCACTTGCTATTTTGTGACTTATTTTTTTTTAATAATAGCCATCCTAATTGGTGTGAAGTAGTATCTCATTGTGGTTTTAATTTGCAGTTCCTTTATGATTAGTGATGTGGAGCATCCTTTCATGTGCTTATTGGCCATTTGTATATCTTCTTTGAAGAAATGTTTATTCAAGTTCTTTGCCCAATTTTTAATCAATTGTTTGTTTTTGGAAGTTACTGTTGAGTTAGAGGAATACTTTGTATATTCTGAGTATCAGTTGCTTATCAGATATATGATTTGCAAGTATTTTCTCCCATTTCACGAGTTGCCTTTTTAGTCTGTTGATATGCAAAAGTTTTTTTAAATTTTATTGTAGTCTAAATTCTCTATTTTGTCTTGCGTTGCTAAGCTTTTGATGTCGTATGACAAATACTTTTAGTGATTTACTCTATGACATTATTGTTCTAGTAGTTTTACAAATAGAAATTCATTTAGTTCTCACCACTGAGTAAGAAACAAGTAGTCCTTGATGCTGGGAACCACCAGACACTAACATCTAGGCTTAGGTATTGATAGAATCTGCCCTAGGTCACTCACAGCTAGGGCATGGTGTTCTCCCATTGAGCAAAGCAATTTTACAGAACACCAATAGTTGACAAGGCTACACCATGACTATGAAGTGAGATAAGGTGAAAACAAATGGTACAAAAACAAATGGAACAGAAACAAGGTCATTGTCCAAATCACTAAAACCAGAAATGGAAAATTATTGACTATAACATGCATGATTAAGTGACTGTGCAGTATATTCTGGATGGGAAATCACATTTTGTATGCTGTGATGATGCTTAGGGAGTGAATGTAAATCAATTTTTAAAAAATTTCAGAAATAAATAAAAATTCTTAACAACAACAACAAAGTCACTTAACACAAGCCCCTTCCAAGACTCACTGAAGCACCCCAGGACTCCCATTGTGAGTCTACTCCCTCACTGTGAGGAGCTAATGAACTTTGGCCATAGTGTGCTCCTTCCTGGTGGTGTTTTGTCTAGAGGACATGGACACCATAAGGCCGTGAGTTGGCATTATTGTTATCAGTTTTCCTCAGATGGGAAAACCATGGCACAGAGAACTCAGGTAACTTGTCTGAGGACGTATAGTTATTTAACTGTACAGTTAGAACTCTACCCAAAGAAATCAGTCTCCAGAGAGATAAATATATTAACATCTAAGTAAACTATAGAAAGACAGGTTCAAGGAAAAAATTGTTCAAGAAGTAATCATTATTTACTACATGGATCACCACTGAACAGCATTTGCATGGACCATCAAATGATGGTCTAAGCATTCTATCAGGAGGATAGGGGATGGAGAGGGACATATGCAGACTGGACAGGTAGAAAATAAAGCCTAGATCTGCTTCATCTAGAGTGGGAAGTTACTAGAAAATGCCTACAATTGAAGATGCAAAAAATAGCAACAAATCATGCTATTTATAGCACTGGAGATAAATACCAAAATAATCAGCTTAAAAAAAAAGGTAAATGTGGTTGCAGCTGGGAAGGAAGGAATTGGTGATGATGAGAAAAGATTGCTATTTTTTGAACCTTATGCTGTAGAACTATTTGATTCTTTACGTGCATTTTTGTTTTGATGAAAGGAAACCATTTTAAAAGAAAGTACAAGAGACTGGTGATGCACAACACTTAACATGATGTGAGAACCCCAAATGGTAGCTCTTTAATATTCATTCAACAAATATGAATATATTTTCACTCAACAAATGTGTATTGATTAGGGACAATGTGTTTGAAATGACATCAGGTGCTGTGAACTTGAACAGTCAGGCAGTGGAGCATGATGAGTCTGTATCTGCCGGTGTTGATTAGGGAGCCCTGTGGAGTTGTTAGGGCTTTCACTCTTTATCCCAACACAGCCCAGAATGGCACGAGAACAGAGGAGATACCATGACTACTGTTCCTCCTCATTACTAATCTATTATCCATCCAAGCACGGCCCCAGCTTTTCCCCAAAGCTTTCCCAACCAACACAGCCCAACTAAGCTTTCCCTTTTCAGAATCGCAGGACTATCTTATTGTCTGCCTTACTCAATTTAGCACCTCATTACATTCTGATTTGTAATATTCTCTTGGTGTTTCATGCATACAAGTCACTTGTGTCAACATTAAATTGTCACCACTTAAAGTCAAGGGTCATTTCTTTAGTCTTCTCATATCACTTAGCCTGTGCTAAGTTCAAGATACACTTACTGATCCAGCTTTGAAAGGACAGTAGTAGACCAGGGTGAGAAGTTGAACATACCCCTCTAAGGTCTTCATCTTACTTCTGTTGACTGAAGTCACTGTAATGTTTTTAAATCTGGGACTTTCTGTGATTATGAGTGAGAGCTTGAATACTTAGCAGGACTAGAAAAGATATCATGGGGTTTGATGAGAAAAGCTCTGCATTTGTGTACTCTGCTATCTTCTTTGGAAAGGACAGAGAGATGGGAATCTAAAGCAACAGGTCTGTCTTCATTCGTTTAGTAGCTGCTCTTTTGAGTTGATGGTGCCTTTGAGATAATTGCCTTCATTGATAATTTTTTGGAGACACAACCACAACCTAGGGATATATCCTAGGGAAACGCATGCCCTGAGCACCAGTATACTTTTCCAAGACTGCCCAACAAAGTCCAAAACCAAGATGTAGGCCCTCCTCACTCCTTCCAAATGCTCTAGGGAAGAGTCTCCCGGCCTCTCTTAGTTTCTTGTATTTGCTAGCAACCCTCAACATTCCTTGGTTGTGCCAGCGTTCCCTCAATCCTCATCTGCATCATCACATGGCCAACTTCTCCCTACTGGTCTGCAGGTCCCTGAACATCTTTTCTCAGAATGACACCAGTCATTGGATGGAGGGCTCACCCTACTCCAGAATAAGTTCGTTTAAGTTAATTCTGCAAATAAGGTCACAAAATCTAAATACAATCACATTCATGAATACGAGGGGTTAAGACTTCAACATATTTTTTTTTTTTTTTTTTTTTGGAGAGGTTTTCGCTATACGGCGCGTGCGCTCGCCAGACAGACAGAGAGAGACATAGAGACAGAAAGCAAGAAATCACCCCCCAGGGAGATGGTCACGTTGCATTCCCTTCTCCTCCATTCTCCTCTCGGGATCTTGGGCACGCACGCACACGCGCCCAGCATGAGTTTTAAGCTAGGACACGAACCACGGTCGACTACATGGGAGTCCAGCAACATAGCCATTACACTAACTGCTGGTTCCCAAGACTTCATATCTTGATGAGAGAATACAATATTGCCCACAACAGCATTTGCCTGAGTACTCAGCAAGATAGAGTGGCAGGATGTAGTGGTGGCCATGCCTCCTCTATTCCTGAACTCACCATGTTCTTTGTCTGCATTCACCATTAGATTTAAGATCTTTGAAGATAAAACCTTTCTCTCTCATTGAGCTAGCAATGAACCTGACACATAGCAGATGCTCAATAAATATTTCTGCGTTGTCAGAAAAGTCATGACCTATTTTTTCTATGTTTTTCTATACAAAATTGCATCATGACTTTTCCGACAACCAAAAAGGTGAGTAAACAAACAAATAGTACATAAAGTCAAAAATGGGGGAAAAGTAGGCAAAAGGTATTTTCATTTCCAAAAAAAAAAAAAAGGTTAAGAAAAGAGTGGAGATGGCCCCCAGCTCACAGACTGCCTGCTCACTCTGCAGTAGGAGAGATAAAGAATGAGGAAGCCATTTGCGGATAATAGAATAGCACAGCATGAATGACAAAGAAAGCCAGAAGCAAGCAAAGAAAACTAATAGAGTTAATATTTAAACTCTACAATCTGAATAAAATAGTAAAGCATAGGAAAACTATTTTGTGTGGTACTTTAAAATTCAACACCAGTCTTTTCTTTGATTCCCCAGGGCCAATACCAGCCCTCTCTTTTGCGTTTTACCATCAAATCTTTTGTTTTATGATTTCTGTTGGTTATTATCCTTATTCCTTTCTGGTGCTTATAAAGCCAAAGTTGAGGGGCACACACATTCTTGATACTGAATGAAGCGTTTAGGCAGTTATCACTTAAATGAATGTTTTCTGCTAGAGTTGTATTTTAGTGGAAAACAGTAATTGTTTCAAAGACAGCATCTTGGAGTTGAACCAATTCTATCAGTGAACGCTCAACCATGGGAAGCTAACCATAAAAGGCAGTGATCAATCGTTCTTTTCCCCTCTTCCAATCCAAAGGCAGACTTTGCCTCCCTTCTCTACAAAAAAGAAAGACACTGGTGGTATAGTATCGTTTTAGCACCTCAGCAGAACACACGTGTCCCTGTGGAGAAAGACCCCCTAGTTTATCTTTATCACCTCTTCCCACCCTCACCCTCACTTTGGATTCCCCAAGACGTTTTTGCTTAAGTTATGGCCTAGCAAGCCTCTGCTCTTGAATTGTGTTGCTGTCCAGCTGTGGCCTGAGGGTGGGGGACAGAACTCCTATTCCTTCATACCAGCTCCCCAAATAGTTCCACAATGCATTTGGTGGCATTCACACTTCACTGGCACCGCATTTCAATCTGTTCCATCCGATTGGGTCCTATGTTTCCTTCCCGTCTGTGGTAATGGAACACTCATTGCCTGTTCCCAAGGTTATTTTCATCTCAATGACCTTTTCCATCTCCCTGGGGTGCCTCACCATTACCCAGCTCCCTCTTAGGCTGCCTGCTTAGACATCACTTTACATATTACTCTTCCCGCCGTTAGGGTTGCCTTTGATACTTGTCTATCAGAAATTGTGTTGCCGCCCTGAAGAAGCAGTGATCTTTACCAGTTTACAACTCCGCCTCCTTCTCTGTGGATTCATCCTCTGGGCTTCCCACTTAGGTCAAGCAATTTGCTTTAAAAATCAGAACAAGAAGGGATGGGACACCACCTATTTAAGATATCAGGATGCTGATTTTATGATTTCTTTTGCTAACCTGTGCACCTTCTCATGAAGACCGAAAACTGGTTAGAAACAGGAGGCTGAGGATCTGTTGTGAAAATAATACACCGAGAAGAAAGAAAGTCATATTACGCTGGGAGGACTTGGCCTCTTTTACCTCTCTTTATTGATCTCAAATTGCTGAAAGCATTCAGGACATAGAAAGAACCTGTGAAACAAAGGGGGAAAAAAATCATAGTGAAGAAACAAAGAGCCCCGGAGATTGTGGGAGCCAGAGAGCCGGTCTGAGTCCTAATTCTACTTGGCATTCACTAGTCACCTGGGGCAGTCCCTTCTCATCATGAGCTCTCTGTTTCTTCTTTATAGTGTTGGGAGCATTGGGCCAGATGTTCTGAAAAGTCTTCTCCAACTTTGAAGTATCACAATTCTAGGAAAAGAAAGAGAACGGAGCACAACACACGGACTCTCCTTCCTTTTTCTTTCTTTCTTTCTTTCTTTCTTTCTTTCTTTCTTTCTTATCATCATAATCTTGTTTATATTACATTGAATCACATATAACTCTACAGTGTATTACATTTCTTTTTCCAGAAGGAATACCATGCATATAAGTCAATACAGAGACATTAAAATCCCCATTTCATCATCCAATAGCTTTTCATTATATTTCCTGACCATCATCATCATCATTATTATTACTATTCCAAATATGTTTTTAAACATTCAATCACTATTTCTCATTTTGCTTGTAAAAAGACTTTACCCAGCATGAAATTCTTCTCAGGCCAATCCAGTTGAGAATACTCTACACATCGTCATCAACACAGACTCCCCCTCCAATGGCAGGCTGAGTCCCAGAGTCTGTCCCATCTTTGGAAACACAGAAACTTCCCCCAACACCAAGCCAGGAAATGACGGCTGTTGTCCTTTTCTGTTTGGTGAGGATGATGATACCGACGTTGGTGATTATGAGGAGAGGATGATATTAAATCATCATCCTCATGTATGTTTGTACAACATTTTCTACTTTGAGGCGCAAGCTCATGTATTTTATCTCATCTTGCCCTTGGACAGATAAGCTTGCCAATCTATTTTATTTGTCTTCTCTGGTATTTTTTTTTTATAAATGCTTTTATTGAACTGGCAGTTTTAAAAATAAAGAGATTTTATGCAAGCATTTATAATTCTATCTTTCTCAAAGTGACAGCCTGCCTAGCAGTACCCACCTGCATTGTGTTGTGGCCACGAATAGCTGGAGTCCAAGAGAGACTGCCCGGTTCAGATAATGCAGGCTTTTCCTGTTTAGTTGTTTATGTGATTTTCCTGGTTTCTGCAGTGCTTGAACTTGTGATTCCAGTTCTCTGGTGGATCGTCAGAAGTCATGATGTATTTTTCTGTGTTTCTATGCAAAACTGTGTCATGACTTTTCTAATGACCCAGTAGTTTGTGGCAATGATGTTGCTACCACACTACAGTCATTAAGAATCATCTCCATGTTGCTATGGCATCCTCACTTTAGAAAACACGACCCTAGGCCAGACCAAGGTGCAATGGTAATGCAATGGGTCCTACGTGGGAGGTCCCGAATTTGTGTCCCAGGGCCTCTCGTTGCTACCACACTACAGTCATTAAGAATCATCTCCATGTTGCTATGACATCCTCACTTTAGAAAACACGACCCTAGGCCAGACCAAGGTGCAATGGTAATGCACCCACGTGGGAGGTCCCGAATTTGTGTCCTGGGGCCTCTCTGTATAGCCCAAGCATGCATGTGCCCTGATCCAGGCTGGCTGAGGTTGGAGGTGGGTTATGGTATGAGGACCCTATTGGGAGCAAGCAACACTACTTTCTCTAACTGAAGAAATTTAAAAAATAAAATAAACTGGAAAAAAAGCACTATAGTTAGAAGGGAGGAAAGGAGGCCATGAAAACATTAGGTGTGTTTTCAAGAAATTTGACCAAATATTCTGAAAACATAGCTAGGCTGTATATGGATCTGCTAAGGCCAGTGCTAAGGCAGCCAGAAGCAGAATTCACACTCGAGTTGTTGCTACTGTTGTTATTTCTGATACAGAAGTATATAATGTCTAAGAATGCCTGACCTCTGAGGTTGGTACTCGGAAGCCATGACTGTCAGCACATTATGGTGAAATATCCATGGCATGTCCACCGTGTCACAGGGGCTGGGCATCACCAGGGTTTGAAGATCCGCCATCACACCTGGGCTGTCCTTGGCTTCCTTCTGGCTTCTGTCTGACACTGATGAGTTCTACAGCCCTGAGACTCTGCTGGCCCCAACTTGCCCATTTCCTCTCCGCAGTATAAGATCATCAGGAGATCCCTTTTTTCAAAACAACCCAGAGGCTTCCAAGGCTCAATTGCACTCAAGCCTGCTTTGAAAAAGATTCCAACTCCACAAAGTGGAATTTCCTATGCTAAATGAATTCTGTTTAGATTTCCCTGTATTTTGTTGTCAGATGCCACGAGTCTTTCTGAACGGGGCTTGTGCTCGAAGTAAATGCACTTGATATATCTTGACTGTGGGATGATATTAATAGTCAGGATGCTATGGACTTAATTACAATATTTCACAGGAGGAAAGTCAATGCTACAGTAGATATGCACTTTATTCATAAAGCTATTTCCAGGAAAATTACAATGAAGAAATATTTTCCACAATGGAGGAACTATAGCACACACGGTCTTATAGGCTAACTACAGTTCTTTATAAACAAATGAAAGCTATTTGCCCAACTCATAACCATGTTTAGATTTTCATGTTTAGAACAGCCTGGATCAAATGAGGTCAGTCTTCTAAAGAATACCGTATTATGCCAGCAGATGGTGTAGCAGTTACGTCACTGGACTCTCATGTGGCCCACCATAGTTTGAGTCCCTGACCTGGTGGCTTGCAAACTATGCCATGCGCATGTGCGTGCGTGCCCAAGGTCCCGGGAGAAGAATGGAGGAGACGAGATTACAGCATGGCCATTCCCCCTGGGAGTGATTTCTTATGTTCCCTCTCACGGACTCTGTATCTGTCTCTCTCTAGTGAGCACATCCACCCTATGGCAAAAACCTCTAAAAAAAATCAATCAATCAATCAATAAAGCCTCAAGAATGCCATATTATGATGCAACCAAGCTTTCACCCTATGGCAAAAACCTCTAAAATAAATAAATAAATAAATAAATAAAGCCTCAAGAATGCCATATTACGATGCAACCAAGCTTTGGTGGAGCCTCAAGATAGAGGAACAGTTCTCCTTTGTGGGAGGAAATGTGGCACTCCCTGTAGACAGGGCGAAGTATCAACGCGGAGATTTTATGGAGAGGGCTTAAACCACCAGGGGTCATGGTAGTTACCAACCAGAGTCCATTGTGCAGCTTATTTGGGATGGTGATGTTTCCATTTTCAAAATGTATTACGTTTCAGAGGTCAAGCCTAGCAAGAGAACCCTATGTCCTCAGCAGGCTCGGGGAAAGATGGGAGCCCGTGCCCTTATTTTGTCTCCATCACAGTTCTGCAAAAACCCTCTCTTAAGAGCTCCAAAGTCTGTGCCTTATTCTCGTTTCCATTTAGACTATCATTACCCTGGGCAAGTTCTTTAATTAACTTCTCTGTGTTTTAGTTTCACCGTTTATAACACAGGGATAATTATACTTCGAGATAATGTGTGGAAAGAAATGCCTCTCGGTTGCACAGTGAGAGGCGGACATGCACGTTATCATTATTGTTTATTAATAGTAATGACACCCCCTGTGGACAGTGGGATGGGCCCTCTTCCCTGTAGAACTCAGAACCTTCATCCAGATGCCCTCATTAAAGTTGATGTCAACTCCAAGATTTCAGGGAGGCTCTGTACAGGTAGGGCATTATCTCTTTTCTGGGTTTCTTCCTCTCTTAGGGCCTTTTTCTTTCTTCATCAGTACCTCTACTAAACAAGTGGGGTTGGTCTACAAAGAGCCCCCTACCTGTAGGAAATGCAAGAGCAATTGAAGATGGATGGTAACTTAATAGCTATGCAGGCCAGAGGGTTGGCAGGTGATAGAGACTAATCACATACTTCACATTCATTCAGGGGTACCTGTGTTTCTGTGGCCCTACTTCCTCTAGTATGGATCCTTCAAAGTGGGTGAGAAGTGAGAAAATCCATTTTGGAGCAGTTCCAAGCCCATTTTAACTTCCTCCATTGTAGTAGAAAATTCCACTCATAAAACAACTAGGCACATGGATTGAGACCCCTGCTGTGTCCAATTAGACTTCTTTTAAAAGGAACAACCTCTTTAACTTTGTGAGTTTCTGGGGGCTGCTTATCTTTTCCTTTTGGCTTTTCACAACTCCTAAATTACCTTAGCATATGCTTCCTTGCTAGTATTTTTCTTTTTTTTTTTTTTTACTTTGCTATAGGAAACAAAACCAAAAAAAATAAGTTTTTCCTTTTTTTTTTTGAGAGGTTTTCACTATCGGGCACATGCGCTCACCAGACAGAGAGAGACATAGAGACAGAAAACAAGAAATCACCGCCCAGGGGGGATGGTCACACTGCAATGCCTTCTCCATTCTCCTCTCGGGATCTTGGGCATGCACTCACGCGCCTGGTGTGAGTTCTAAGCCACCGGGTCCGGGACGCAAACCGCGGTCGACTACGTGGGAATCCAGTGACATAGCCATTACATTAACTGCTGGTTCCCTAAAAAAAAAAATAAGTTTTTATAAGAGGCATGTGAAGAAAATGTTAGAGGGGGAAACACATTGGTTAATGAAATAAAGAAGGAAATACTTTCCAAAGGCTTTTAAAATGACAGGGTCGGACGATCAGTTGAGTATGGGATGAACCCATAGCAACAGTAGTCTGACGGGTGCAGAGGACCTAAGTTTTATGTGTCAGCTTTGAATACTTATACGCTAGTTCCTGTGCACCGTACAAATTTAGAATTCAAGCAATTATGCTTAGTATGTCTTTGAATGTGGTTTTAAAAAATAAAGCATGCTATGTAGTCAGTGAAGTACTGCAGTTTATTTCATGCCGAAGATTTGGCCCCGTTAGGCATATTGGCTCCCTGAGAAATAGGACTAGGTAGCGCAGTGCAACCCACATCTTCATTATGTGTCTTCCAAGCTTCTTTCACACTGCAAGGACTTTACTAGGTGATCAGTTTTTTAAGGATAAAAGCTTTGTCTTCCTTAGCTTTGCATCTTTGTTACCATTTTTAAGCACGGTATCTGGCACATCAGAAACCACAGATGACTTCTGGGTGGATAGATGATGGAGGAGAAAAAAAAAGAAAAAGAAAAAAAAGAAAAACTTGGTCTATGAAGTTTCTGTGTCTCAACATTGAAGATACAGAGAACAGAAGCATCCACAGGTCAGCCGGCTGGCGAGATGGTGAGGGCAGCTGGATCTGAGCGGTTGGTGTCCCAGGCTCAGTGGCTTGAGAGCTACACTGGGTATGTGCATGTGCATGCCCAAAACCCTGAAAGGAGAATGGAGAAGGCACTGTGGCATGGTCACCCCTGCTGTGGGGATGCGTTCTCCCTTTCTCTCTTTCTCTCTCACTGGTGAGTGCACACTCCCTATAGCAAAAAGAAAATAGCACATACATATCGCATACCTAAAAATCAGGGCAAATAAGCATATTTAGTAAGACATATGTTACTGCATTTAGAATGAAATCCAGGCTATTTATTGTGGCTAGTGTGTTGTGATTTAGCCAGAGCCTGACATTCGTAACTTGAACTCTCTCCATTCTCCTCACCTCTCCTTAGTCTGCAGTAACACTAGCCTACTACACATTGGTCAGAAACACCAAGCTCCCTGGGACAGCCCCGTGCCTCCTGCTCCATCTGCCCGGAATCTTTCCCCGTCTCTCTCACAATGACCTGGTCATTCACCTGACCCACATATCATCTCTTCAGATGATATTTGACAGCCCATCTGCCTCCAGATTTGCTTCCCTCCCCCTGGTCAGGATGTTCAGCACCTGAAAAGGTGCTTAGAACTTAGCATGTATGCAGAAATTATCTGCTGGGAGGTTGACAAACCATTATCTATATTTTCCACATATTCACTGTATTTCTATAAGAAACATTTTGAGGTTATTCTTCTTCCCAAACTTCAATTAAAAAGCAATCTGAAACCCCGATCTGAGGTAACAACTCTCCTTTTGTTTTACCCTCCTAATTAACCAAAAGCTAAGAGGTTCCTTCCTTCCACTCATGAAGGAAGGGAAAGGAAGGGAAAGGAAGGGAAGGGAAGGGAAGGGAAGGGAAGGGAAGGGAAGGGAAGAAGGAAGTGGAAGGAGGAGAGAGAAGTGGGGGAGGAAGGAAGAAAATATTGGGCAAGTTTGAAGAAAAAAAAAAGTTATAGGACTTTTCAGAGTCTTTAGTATGTTTATGCAAACTAAAACTTTCCATGGAAGCAGATGCCTTGTTTCTCAAAATGATTTGAACAAACAGTATTTCCTCTTTTCCGCTCTGTCCTCTGAATATTTGGGGGAGTAATCGTCAATGGCATACTTTTGGGAAAACAGTAATCTAGGAACCCGCATCTGCTGAACATTTAATGTACCCTAGGCACTATGCTGGGCATTCGAAGATTGTCATTTGCTTTAGTCCCCCTACCTTTTTATTAAGAAAGAAAATGAGCTTCATGGCGTTCACTAACCTGACCGAATTTGTGCAGCTGTCCAGTAGAGCAGAGCACCTAGCGTGTGAACCATGGCTACTGAATTCCAATGGCCTTGATGTTCTCACTGCTACTGATTCATACTACTTCCCAAAATACTGCTTCTAACCGTTTAGAGCAGAGGTTCTCAGTGGCATGCATCCAGAGATTCCTCACCCCTCTACCAGAAATCTAGACATTTTTTGATTCAATGGGTCTGAGTTGGGATCCAAAGCTTTTCATGTCTAAGATTCCCAGGTGACCCCCCAGCACTGGCCTGACACCCACATTTTCAGAACTGCTGGCTTACAGCTCTGCTGTCACTGTCTGATGTGTTTTCTAATAATGTTATTGGAGACTTAAGAAGCTAAAGACTCATTTGGGTAGTTTTGACTACCTTTAAATGACACAAATAAGCCAATTCCACAAATATGTATTGAACGTGTACTATTGTAGACATTACATAGACAAGTAACCAGAACTAAGACTAGATTCACCGCCGCCTTGGTGAGACTCGTAGTCAGTGGCAGCGTGAAGTAGGTGAGGCACTGAGGGGAACAAAGGCAAGCAGAAGGCTATGGTGCAGCAGGTCAGATGCTCTGGCAGATGTACACGTGCGGCTGGCATGGTGCAATGAGGCCCTCTCCACCTGGACTGGAGCTGAGGTGGGGGAAAGCTTTCCTACGGAGATGGCACCTGACTGGTATCAAATCATGGTTAGTAGTCAGCTGGGACTGGAAGGATTTCAGGAAATGCCAACAGCAAGTGCAAAGGCTTGGAGCCATCAAAGAGCATGGAGCCAAAGAGCATGGTGCATTCGGGACAAGCTTGATGCATGCAAGGAAAGGCTGGTGGGCAGATGTGCCTGGATTCAGGCAAGGCGGGGGTGATGGTTGGGAATGAGGCTGGAATCTGGCTGTGAAGGGCTTTGTCTGCATGCCACAGATTATAAACGGAAGTCAGAGAATTTTTTGAGAGAGCTCATGGTTAAGGCATGTGGCTACTAACCGAAACACACGGTATCTGCTATTCCATCAGGCATGCGTTCATTCCATAAATAGTTTTGAGACTGTGCTGGATGATGGGCCACTATGAAGAGAACTGAAATTCTGAATCTGTCCCCTCAGAAGAGAAATAAAGCACTTAGAATCTAAAATCCAACTCTAAGGTAGAAGCGTGCCCTTATTAAAAGGCATAGAGAGAGAGAATGAAAGTCCTGGAA
>NW_006159712.1:3855414-3869716 GCF_000334495.1 Tupaia belangeri chinensis | reverse complement strand
GGGAAAGAGGTCTCTTGCTGGGGGAATCATGCACGCTCCATTTGTAACTCTGGTAAGAGAGTCAGAGAGGGAGTCAAGCAGGTCCCTACTATCAGCCTCACAATAATTTTTATGGATATTTTTGTAGATGGTGCTCTAACTCACCTCAAAGACTATAGAGATAGAAGCTAGAAAGTGGGAACTCCAAAAGCAGTTAGAGAGGAATTGCCTTTAGAGTCATGCCTGCTTTTTCCTCCTTTCTAAACATCCAGAAAATAGCTAGCATGTGTGTTTCCCCAGCCTGATTAAAGGGTGGCTATGCAAGTCTCTAAATAATTGCTGCATGAATCTTTATAACCACCCGAAATGAGCTTAACTCGGATGGTCTACGATGGCAGAAAGGCTTATAATGTTAGGCTCATCATTCTATCATGCTTCAAAGAATGAGAGGCAGAAGCCCTGTTCCATTCTTCCTTTGCTTCCTGATTAATCCACACTTTTAGAATATGAGTAAGGACTGACTGATGAGCTGGTTTAGTTTAGCTTTGTAGGATTTTTCCCCCAATTTAGCAAGCAATGAGGACTGGCACTATTTCTACTCTTTCATTTGGCTCTTAAGTCTCATTTGTGCCATTAGCTGCACGAATACAGCTCTTGCTACGTTTTTTCTTCTTTTTTTTTTTTTCCCCCTGCTCAGAATTCAGAGGCTCGTCCTTCTCTTGTAATTATAAAGTGCTCACAGTCAAGACAGCCCTGGTAAACTTTGCTTTTCAGCACAAAAACAACATTAGCTAAAGAGCTAGTTGTAATACAGATGCTTAGAAAAATAGAAAAAAAAAAAAATCCTACCTTAAGAAGGTTTATAAATCCCAGTGGCCAGCAGGTGGCATGGTGGTTAAGGTACTGGATTCCCACATGGCTGAACATGATTTGAGTCCCAGACTCGGCAAATTGAAACCACAACAAATAAATAGATAAATAAATAAATGTTAAAAAAATTTTTATAAATCCCATTCCAGATTATATTCCTCATCTTTCTTGCTTGCTCTGAACTCTCAAGAATTTGGATAGAAATGCTATTTACAAAGATCCCTGTCAGGAAATGTTGAATATAGATTTTTCTGCCTGCCAGGTTACAATTACCTTTACAATCTAAATGAAATCAACAAGAAGAAGCTGCATTGCTCCTAGTAATGGGACATCCCACCAATAGCCTTGTTGACATCCATGTTTTCTGCCACGTGTGTGAGAGCTGACTCGAGTTCTTTTGAGGGTCCTTATTTTAGAAGCAAGGTAGAAATATGTAGATGGGTGAATGGGTGGATGGATGGGTAGGTAGACTGACCAGTGTATAGAAAGAAATAGGGTGATTTGTAGAGAGAAAAAAAGAGACAGAGAATGAAATTTATGAGCCTGGGGAACTCATTAGGAATTTTACTTGGGCAATCTGTTGTCATTTTCTTTCTTCCTTCTTTTTTTTTTTGTTGTTGTTTTTGTTTGTTTGTTTGTTTGTTTCTGCAAGACACGGGGCGTCACCCTGAATGCTGAAAGTGGAGTCAGAATATTAACTCCAGCCCTTTCAACAGGAGGCAGAGTAACTGGAGAGATAAGGAATGTACACCCAAGCCATGATTCCTCCCACCCCCCCACTGTTGGGGCATCTCCTGAGAGCCTTGTGCCATAGTATCACGCAGGACTTCTTAGGTTCCCCGAATGTCATAAGGTGCAGTTTTCCTCTCAATGAGCCACTTTCAGATCCTCCAATATAGACAGTAACTTAGAGCTGTGGTTCTCAAAGTCTGGTCCCTGCAGAGACCAGCAGCCTCAGCACCTTAGGAACCTGGTAGAAATGCAAACCCTCAATTCCTGCCTCCTCCTCCTCCTCCTTCCCCAGACCCAAGGATTCAGAAACTGCAGGGAGGAGGCCCAGTCATCAATGGTTTAACAAGCCCTCTGGTGAGTCTAAAATATGCTAAAGTTGGAGAAGCACTGCCCTAGGAGCTTGGACTTGCTTAGCTATTCCTTTAAGCTGAAGTTGGCTATCTGGGCTACAAATTGGAATCAGCTTGGGAGTTAGAAACAATGTGGACACAGGCGTGCAAACCTGGTACCAACCTGAAGATTCTGATGTGAGGGACCAGCAGGTGGTGTAATAGCTATTTTGCTGGACTCCCATGTAGTCAACCATGGTTCAAGTTCTGGACCCGATGGCTTAAGCGCATGCTGGGCGCGTGTGCATGCATGACCAAGATCCCAAGAGAAGAATGGAGGAAAAGGGATTGCAGCATGGCCATCCCCCTAGGGGGTGATTTCTCACTTTCTGTCTCTCTGTCTCTCTCTGTCTTTCTGGTGAGTGCACACATTCCCTATAGCAAAAAGCTCTCTTCCCCCCCCCCAAAAAAAAAGGGAGAGAAAGAGGGATTCTGGTGTGACAAGGCCAGGCAGCAGTCTGGGCTCCAGGGTGTTAAAAAGCTTCCCAGATGCTCTTGAGGAAGAGTTTGCAGGGAAGCAGGTGTAAGACAAGCTGCGGGGAGAGACTGAACATGTGCAGGAGCTAGCTGATTACTGCAAGATGCAGACCAGGCTCTCTGAAGTGAGAGGAGCTTCTTCAGGCTGCATCACTGTGGGCAGGAGATGCCAGGGGCTTGAAAGAAAGAACCTGCAGACCCTGTGCTAGGCCAATGTGGAGGGAAGAAGAAGGAAGAACCAAAGATAGCTCTGAGCTCTTGAGCAAAAACTGTTTTAGGAAAAACAAGAGTGGGGCTTGAAAGGGAAGGAGGTCTTTGTCAGGGAGAAGAAAATAAACTTGACATTGAGATGTGTGGATTGGCCAGATACTGATGTCCACTAGGCAGCTGGGAGTTTGGGTCCGGAGTTAGGGAGAGGAAGAAAGGGGGGAGGACACAGGAAAAGAGAATCAAGAGAGAACGAGAAACGTGGAGCGATCCTGGAAACCTGAGAGTGACTTTGCGTGTTGAATCCCATAGAGAGAATGCTGTTTCTGAGAGAAGAGCATTTTCTGCTAGGAGAAAGAAAGGCCTGAGGACAGAGCTGCCAGTAATGTCTACATGTGCAGGTAAAAGAAAAAAATAGAAGAAAGGGACCAGAGTTAGAAGAGTCACATGAATACGGCCATGTCAGAGCTAAGGACAGTGGGCAGGGAAATGCGTACAGGAAACCCTGGCAGTGGTATCCCGTGCTGAAGACAGGCAGCGTTGCAGGTAAGATGGCAGCTTGCAAAGCTATGGTAACAACGACAGTCACTGTTTACAATGGCTCGAGCATGGACCAGGCACTTGACTGAATACTTTATATAAACTCAACACCCCAGAACCTATTAGGGCTCCATTCTGCAGAGGAGGAAACTGAGGCACAGAGGTGTTAAGCATCTTGTAAAAGGTTACACAGAAGAAAAATAGTGGAGCCCTGAGCAGATTGAGGCAGTCCAGTTCCAGAGAGACATCTGGCCTCTCCGTGGAAACCAGCAGGACCCAGGTAGAGGGCAGCCTTCGTGTGGGTGGGAAAACCGGCAGGGACCTCATGTCCCTGTCCTGGTTGCTCCAGACAGAGTTCTTCTCTGCAGAAACCAGGTTCCCATTACGGAGAGACTGTCGCCGGGCAAATGAGCAAGCGACTATCAGGAGGAAGCGGAACGCGCTGCCGCCAGTTCTGACAAAAAGTTGACATTTGAACAAAGAGAATTAAATAAAAGAGAGTATGTTAAATTAATTTGAAAGGTCTTGTTTAAATCCACTCACGCAAAGGCGTTCTCAATTAAGGCTTTTATTCCACCCTTGGCTCACCTCCCCGAGCTTAGCGAGCGCGGCAGCTCTGCACACATTTCAGATGATGCCAAGAAAAGTTCATTTCACACCTGAAATGGTTAGACCTCATACGGTTCCTTGCAGTGTCTTTTCGTCTGTGCCCTCAACCCACTAAAAAAAAGAAGGGGGGGGGACAAAAGGAACGCTCCCTTCCTCTGGAAACATCACACCGAGGCAGACGTTTCACTTTGGTGCATTAGAGAGCCCTTAGATGTGAGCAGCCGGCGAGCTATGAAACAGCATTGGGACTTCCCGTGCAATTTTTTAAAAATCATCAAAGCGCTTTCCGTACATGAAACGACCGCCACTTAGGTGGAGGAGGAATTGCGATCCGTGTATCATGAAGGTGGAAATCGTGGCACTGAGGGTTAAATGCTATTCCCAGCAGGCGAGAGAGGGAACTTTGCCGGGCCTGGCATGAGAACTTCTCTGTTTGTTTGTTTGCTCATCAGGGCTGCTCTGATGGTCCAGACTAAAATTTGGAAATTGCAGGAATGATTTATCAGTGGAAGGATGGTAAAACAGCATTTCCCATGTCTGGAAGTGAAATGTGACTGTGAGAAATCACGGCCGACGAGCCTGCCTAGATGGGATGGACACGGATTCGTTTTTGAAGTGGAAGGATTGGCGGACTGGCCCTTGTTTTCATACTGTTAATTTTCTTGTTAATCACTGGGTTGGTTAATAACTACCTGGTTATGACCGTGGCAGAGAAAGATTGTCTGACATAGGTCAAAGCCGCAGTCAGCCTGGCGTGTCCCATCTTGATGGAAGACTCAGGAAGCAGGAAGCCCGGAGCATTGGGAGGGGCAGGTGTGGTGGGACTGATGGCACTGATGGGACGGCCGGCTCTGCCAGTGCGGGGAGGACAGCAGTGACAGCCCAGGGAACTTTCCTGTTGGAGATGGGTAATGCAAGGACACACTCACGGGGAATCCTGCAAAAGAGACAGGAGGGTAAAAAGGGTCTGAGCGGTCTTTTCTGAAATGAATGTGCCTTTTAATTCCCTGATATAATTTTTCATTAATGACATGAATTAGATTTTTTTCCTATAGTCTATGAACGTGAGAGAACAATGGAATATACAGACCGCATTTAAGAAGACAATAAAAACCACACAAGATTGCACATCCAAATAGCATCACTGTTAACCTTTCAAAATAATATATAGTAGCTTCCTTTTCTCTCTCTCTCTTTCTTCTAGTCTATCCTAATGTTCATGGCTGAATTGCTAGCACCTAGAATGGCTTCGAGCAAATAGTGGACAAATATTTGTTGATGTAAGGATGGGAAAATACAAGATGCTTATTTTTAATATATAATTATGTAATATATTACATACATAAGTACATATAATTACATCCTTTTACAAGCTAAACTGTTGCTTTTAAGGACTCTTCTTTCATATGGCAATAGACAGCGCCCTGAACCAGCACGCAATGGCGCCATGGTGAAGAGTTTGAGCTCTGAGGGGCCCGCAGGTGGCGTGGTGATTAAAGGCATTGTATTCTCACATGGCTGACCATGGTTCGAGTCCCAGATCTGGTGGCTTGCTTTCTCATTTCTCTCTCTCTCTCTCCCTCTCTCTCTCTCTCTCTGTGTGTGTGTATGTGTGTGTGTGTGTGTGTGTGTGCCTCTCTGGCCAAATTCAAATAAATTAATTAAATTAAATAATTCCTTAAAAAAAAAAGATTTTGAGTCAATCTGCTGGAGTTGAAAGACACACTCCCACACTTACTAGCAGTGTGACCTTGGAGAGTTACTTAATCTCTCCAGCTTCAGTTTCTTACACTTTGAAGTGACAGCAGTGACAGTACCCGTCTCATAATGTCCTTGGGAGAGGACATATGTTAGTGCACTTAATGTGCTTAGCGCCCTACCTGCCATGGTCATAACTGCTTGGTGAATAATTGTTACTAATATTATTGTATGTTAGGAAATATTACGAACATCCTATTAATGCTATTCCATCATGCTGCTATATCACCATTTATTTAAACCTATTCCCTTTTGTCAGTCATTTTTACCATTCTAAATGTTTGTTATTAAAAAGTATCACAAAACAGGGCCAGCGGGTGGTGTGGTGGTTAAGGCGTTGATTCCCACATGACCAGCTGTGGTTGGAATCCTGGACCCTGTTGCTTCAAAATCATGCCAGGCGTGAGTGTCTGCATGCCCAAAAACCCAAGTGGAGAATGGAGGAGAAGGGACTGTGTCATAGCCATTTCCCCTAGGGGGTGATTTCTCACTCTCCCTTTCTCTGTCTCTCTCCAGTGAATACATGCTCTCTACGGAAAAAAAAAAAATCACAGTGAAGATTATCCTTATGTAAAAATTACTGTGCGTCACTGCAATTATTTCTTTAGGATAAAACTGTAAAAGTAAAAATATAGTAACCTAGGCAATTAATCTTTTTATAACTTAACATAATACACTGCTCAGGAAATAAGGTCCCAGTGTAGAAACAGACAGCGTATAAGCATTCCCCACATTCCTAAGTACAGGGGTTCGCTTTGAAGAACAAGTACTCTTCCCATTCCTCTGGCTGTCTTGAGTTAGATCATGTGGCCTGTGGCTTCTAGCATGATAGTTCGCTTTGCTACCGATGGCACCACGCTGCAGACCCAGGTTTTACTTTAGCTATAGTGGAGTTATTGGTCAATTTTAAGCAGAGTGCGTCATGTTTAAATGTGCAGTTATTAAAGATCACTCTGGGGCCAGATAGTGGTGCAGAGGAGCTTGGCCAACAAGCAGTGGATTTTTGGGAATAGGTTCAAAGTGTGCATGCATGAGAGAGGAGGGGTGGGTGCAGAGGCTTGGACCTTCTGTCCCAAGAAGCTTCGGTAAATGGGAAAATGTCAAAAATGAACCAGATTGTCACCTTCTATAAATTTAAGTGCTCAAAGAAAAGTGCAGGAGGTGCACCACACATGTTAGAAAGGGCTTGGAAACCGCCTTCCCGGGGCATGGTCTGGAATTGGAATCTTGAAGGCTGGCTGGAAGAAAGAACTCTGCCTTGTCGGTGCATGCAGTAGCCTTGTCATGTTCATTTCCTTGCCCTTCTGCAGCTATTAGACTCAAGGCCACTGAAACCTCCTCGGCCTCCAGCGTGTGCCTCTGTGACACAGATAATATGACTCACTTCCTGGGGCTGCCCCGGTGTAAGAGGATTAATCCCTTCTACAGAGTTACCTCCTCAAGAGGGAAACTGATAAGATGGTTGTAAAACTCCTCGGAGAAATGAAATGAGTTGTATAAATAAAGTGTTATGGCAGCCGCCTCATCGAGAATGAGACCTGATGTCACTTAAATGTTTCGGCGCTCTCCGTATCTTATGAAGGGGAACCCGTTTTCATATTGCCAGGCCATGGCTCAGCCTGGAAAGTGATCGCGTGTGACAGTTTGCTTTTGTAGTCCCCCACTTGATAGGAAAGGAGCAGAGCATTTAGGTTGGCTGTATTTGTTACGAACAGGAAAACAAATCTGGCATTTTTACATATATTCTGTCCTCCTGGGAAAAATAGCTTTGGCAGCCTAAGGAAAATGCAGTTTAAATGGTAGCAATTCCCATGAATGTTTTGTTGCACTTAAAGTAAATGTGCCATAAATAATAAGTATTCGAGGCGATGAATATGTTAATTGGCTTGATTTAGTCATTCCACATCATCTACATATACCATGGCATCGCTTTGTACCCCATAAATACATACAATTAGGATCTGTCAATATTCGAAAAATTTGAAAGTGAGACTAGGAAAAAAGATATCTATATATAAAATAAAGATGCCTTAAGGCAAAAAAAAAAAAAAGTAAATCCAGTGTTTGAATAGATCATGCATCCATTCTACTGGATGGAAAATAATTGCATACCTACCTGAAGCTAGCACTTTCTAAAGCTCTGTGGACCCAGCAGTACCAAAGAAAGATGTAGACTCTGACCTCATGAAGCTTCTATTCTAAAGGGAATTTTTAAATTTGGGATTAGTCAAATTGTGATTACCAATATGCCTGCTATGCCAGAAACACACAGGTGGAAAATAATGTGAAGGCACCCAGTTTGCTAGATAGGACAAAAAAGGCTTCTGAGGAGGTGACTTTTTAGCTGAAAACTCAAAAGCAATATTGCAGTTACCAAGGGACAAGGTTTGGGTGACTGGGGTGTGGGTGAGAGGTCTTTCAGGCAAGGGGAATACTAAGATAATAGCAAGACAGGAAAGCTCTTGGTAATGTAGAGGCAGTAGAGGAATCTGTGTGTGCCTAGAGTATAACCGGCCAGAGAGAGAGGGCTGGGAAGAGACAGAGGGGCAGGCAGGCAGACCAGCAGCAGCAGGAGGTCCTGGAAGCAGAAGCTCCCTGAAGGCTGCAGCCAGACCTTCTGAATTAAGACCTTCGGGAGTTCACTAGAAGAGATCTCAGGTGTGTCATGGAAATACACGTTAACAGCTGAGAAGTCCTGATTCAAGCAGTGGGTCGAGGTTCAGGTTTTGTTTTATTTATCTGTTTATCTTTCATATATTGTGTATTTCTTTTTTGTTTATTTATGTTATTCATGATAACAGCAGATGTGCATGCCCGAGAGAGAGAGAGAGAGAGAGAGAAGCACCCTTGACAGGTCTCGTCATCCCAAGTCCCCTTTTCCCAGCCCTTCAGCCTGTCAGGATCTCAGAAACTCATATAGACACCAGGTATGTTTTCAAGCCAACCCAGGGATCTGAACCCACAGTCAGCCATGTGGCTCTCAGCACTACAGTTCAGTGTGATACTGGCAGTACCCTAAGGTTTATCTAACTGTAATGGAAAGCTATGAGTAAATTTTAAGCAGGGTGTGTCATGCTCAAACGTGTATCTTTTAAAATCACTTGAGGAGCCAGATGGTGGCACAGCAGTACACATGACACTCTATAAGTGTCAGACTCACATGGGAAGGTTCCCAGTTCAAGTCCAGAGACCCCCCCTGAGAACGCTGGACACATGCTTGCTCATTACCCAGGGCTAGCTGAAGGCACAGATCAGTGTCAAGACTCTGCGGGAGTCTCAGTCTCTCTCTCTCTCTTTCATTCTTGGAAGAAATAAGTAAATAAATTTAAATAAAAAATGATGGTAGGTGAATGCAGAAGGAGCAGAGCGTGGCAAGAATCAGGATGGGGGACTAATGAGGAGGCAGTGTGGTAGTGCATTGGAATGGCGAATACAGTCCAGACTGCGCTACGAGAAATCCCAAGCATCACTATGTGCCTGGGAAGTCTGCCTGCTGTTCCATGGGTATGAGGAAGCAAAGAAAAACATGCCTATCCACACCCCCCAGGCAGGGAAATAGAAAACTGTTTCCCCTAAATAAGACACTTTGTCTTGGGGTACTCTGAGGGTCCACACCATCAAGCAGCTAGATTAGCCACAGGGCCCTTTCTTTCCGGAGTGCCACCATGTGGTCAAGGTCATGGGCCATAGAGTCATCAGAGCTGCACCCCGGCGTGCCTCCCCCACATCCGACCTGGGCACGGGTGGGCAGGTTACTTAGACTCTCTACATCTTGGTAGAGAGTCTTGTACATCGCTGGTACAGAAGGATGTACATCTTGTACATCCCTGGTACAGAAGGAGAAAAGGAGCACCATGCGACCTCCTTAGTAAGCTGATGAGTGTATTCATAGAGAAAGCACAAATCAGTTACTTAGCTAAGTAATTTAATCAGGGCGGTATAAATGCGCTATTAATATTAGTAATATTATTTCACAAATCTGTGTGGCGCGCCTACCGCAGGCTGGATCCGGAGCAAGGTGCTGGCGCTTCCGTGAGAAACAACGCACAGCCTGCCTCACACGGAGGCCACAGGCGACCTGGGAGGACAGCAGCAGACTCTGATTAACTACAGCTTTGGGACAATGTTTTACCGATTCTTTCCCATTTTCTGCTGTGTATCTGTCTCATATTTTGGAAATCTATGAGCTTAAAAGGAGCCCCATGTATAAAACATATTTTATGTTTCCCAGCTCATAGAAAAGTTAATTGAATCATCAGGTAGGCGGGCCAGCCATTCCAGTTTGCCAGGACTGTCCTGGGGCTAGCACAGAAAATACCTTATCCTAGAAAGCTCTCAGGTCTGGTCAGAAAGGAACAGGTGGTCATCCTGATGGTGGGGACTGCAGTTAAGAAGAGCATCTCTCAGTTTAATTGCCACTGACTGGTGTAAAATCTTAGACCCCTCTGGTCTAGTCACTGGGGCACAGCAGCAGTGCAACTGCCCAAGGCTGGAAGCCATGAGGCCAGTCATGGGTCTGGATCCCTGGGTTGGCCTGTAACACAGCAGGTGCACACACACAGGTGTCTACCTCCCGAAGAGCTAGAGGGCTGGGAAAGGAGATGGCCACCTGATGTGACCCTGTCAAGGGCGCTTCTCTTTCTCTTTCACACACATGCATGTGCTATTATTAAAAAAAAAAAAAATTAAACCTAGGCAACTCTTTACACTTCACTAATACCTGTAAAAGTAGATATTAAGGGACCAGCAGTTAGTGTAATGGCTATGTTGCTGACCTCCCATGTAGTCAACCACAGTTTGAGTCCCGGGACCCTGTCAAGGGCGCTTCTCTTTCTCTTTCACACACATGCATGTGCTATTATTAAAAAAAAAAAAAAAAATTAAACCTAGGCAACTCTTTACACTTCACTAATACCTGTAAAAGTAGATATTAAGGGACCAGCAGTTAGTGTAATGGCTATGTTGCTGAACTCCCATGTAGTCAACCACAGTTTGAGTCCCGGGCCTGGTGGCTTAAACTCCCACCGGCCGCATGTGCATGTGTGCCCAAGATCTCGAGAGGAGAATGGAGAAGAAGAGATTGAGGCATGGCCATCCTCCCTGGGGGGTGATTGCTCGCTTTCTGTCTCTCTCTCTCTCTCTCTCTCTGTGTGTGTTTCTGGCGAGCGCACGCGCCCTATAGCAAAAACCTCTCCAAAAAAAAATAGATATTAATGCCTAGAATAAATTTCTGATTCTGGAGAGCGCACGCGCCCTATAGCAAAAACCTCTCCAAAAAAAAAAAATAGATATTAATGCCTAGTATGAATTTCTCAGGATATGGTTGTAGAATAAAACTGAATAGCATTCCCTACCATCTATCAACAGGTATGTTGAGTCCTTAAATGATTTCATGGCCAGGATCATTATTATTATTAGGGTGGTCATGTGTGAGAAAAATAGAGGTCAAAGCAAAAGCAAATCCCCAAATTCAAACAACTGGCTCCTAGACATCTTCTTTCAATGTGTCTATTCTGTTCCCAGACAGCTAGAAATACATAGGTGGCCTGAAAATTCAACTTTCAACCTCATCGTTTTGCGGTGAAAAGGGGACGAAGTGCTATTCAGAAGGCATTTAGGATACATCAAGTTACCGCTAATGAATCTTCATTGGGACGAGAGGTTAGACCTGTTGAATGAATAAAAATGAGCCGTCATGAATGATGATTACGAGCAGCTAACTTCACACCAGCGCATGGCAGTGCATGCGGCCGTGCCTGGGCCAAGACGGAGATTTTTCAATGAGAGCATCTGGCTTACAAACTCCACAGGAGGGGGTGGAGGAAGAAAATGCAAAAAAAAAATCCCTATGAGACCTTTTTTTAAATTTAGCACTCAAGGCACTAATATAAGACTATACCAGTGCGTGGATGAGAAAACGAGGGAGTCTTCACAAATAGGAGAATTTGGGATATCTGTGTTTGAGAAATTCTTTTGGACAAAAGTGGAGAAAATGACATTATCTGTAATTAGAAATAATACTGTGTAATTGGTTCATTTGCCATATTTCTACAGTTCTGATTTAGTTGAACAATGTGATCATTATGCCACCAGCTTTCAATAGAGGTGTCACAATGAAAAATAATTGCAATATTCCACAATATTAACTGCACCCTAATTGCAAAAGTTTTGAAATATAATTACCATGAAAGCTAATGCGACAGGGTACATTAAGCATAATTAGTGTTTTTTAAAAAAAGGAAAAACTGTTAGGAGCTTGTTATTGTCTAGTAAGGTAGCTTCAAATTAGCTGGCTGTAGAGCACTTTCATCTAGCTTTTCTATAATTTTCATTATTAGCACAGACTGTAATAAATTTATTTGACATAGCTCACACCTGCCAACCCTGCAGGAGATAACTCCTAATGTGTGCCAGCCCCAAGATTTCCCACTGAACCTGTCAGAGCTTCCTACAAGGAGGCAGCCAGGAGTGAGGTGATTTTTAAAAAAATAAAGTAAAATAAAACCCCTCAATTGCACATTACACAGTTCAGATTTAACACTTAAGCTGTGTTTTAAGTAATTTCCATAGAACGCCAGTGCTCTAGGAATGCAATTAAGAGCCTCTTGTGGGTGGTACTAAACAATCAAATCAGGGACCATTTCAAAGCGCTCCTAAGGTGCGAGCCGGCTCTCCAGTGGCTCCGAAGCCCCGCCAGGGAGCCGGCAATTAGCCTGTGCACCTGTTTGCCCAAGAGCAGCCCCTTGATTTTCTGAGAAAGGCACCGCTACCCACCAACCTCGAACCCAGTGGCCACGATCAAACCCCTCAATTTCTTCTTTGACAGAACTACTCAAGGTCAGCATTTCGAAGCAATCATCTGCACCTCCTACCCTCTCTGGCTTCAGCCTGTCTGTAATGAGGCTTAAGAGTCAGGGTCTTGGCTCCACGCGGACTGGCTGATGCAGGCGAAGAGGCTGCTCAGCACAGCGGGCGCGCAGCTCCAGGGGGCGCCAGTGTACAGTGGTGTGCTGGGAGTGTACCCGTGTGAACGGTAACCCTCACACCCCGTGGCTTTCTAGTTCTCTTTTTAGGCTCTCTGCTGATTGGGAAGGGAAAGCTAGAAACAGGAGAGAGAGAGATTGGGGCGTGAGTGTGGCCATAATCCAGGTTCGGTGAAAATGGGGGAGATAGCAGCGTCGGGGCTCTGTTGCGGTGCTGTCTCTCAGTCTCTGTCTCTCTTTGTTTCTCGGACTCATAAACTTACATAACCTTGCAAATCCTAGTTTGCAAAATACTACATCGGAAGATGAAAGTAGTCCCTTTTAATGGCATCGCTAATGACACCAACTCAATAACAAAAAGAAGTATAAAAAAGAGAAAGGGAAAAAATACTTTTTCTAGTCAAGATGGCCTTTCAGTGTTTAGAAATTTAGTTTAGATCATCCTAAATATAAAAATATATACTTTGGTAATTTCTGGTTGCATATTTTGGAACTAAGAATTGAGGAAGAGATGTTCTATCCTGTGGCTTCACTACAGAGATAAAAGTATCACCAATTTCATATTAATATTCAACCAATTTTTAAAAAAAAATTTTGCTAGAGAGCGCATGCACTCACTTGAGGGGAGAGACAGAAAAAAATGAAAAACGACCCTCCGTGGGGATTGGTCACACTGTAATCCCTTCTTCATTTCTCCTTTCAGGCATGTACACACAAACACCCAGCATGTTTTCTTTATTTTTTTTTTATTTTATTTTTTTGGTACAGGGCATATGTGCTTGCCAAAAAGAGAGACAGAAAGGGAGAAATCACCCAACCGGGGGGATGGCCACACCACAATTCCTTCTCCTTCTCTTGGGATTTGGGGCATGCACATATGTGTGCCCAGTGTGAGTTTTAAGTCACAGGTCCGGGACTCAAACCACAATCAACCATGTGGGAGTCCGTGCCATCTGCTGGTCCCACCCAGCATGTTTTTCAAGTTGCCGGGTCCAGGACTTGAACTGCACAGTAAGCCACATGAGAGCCTGCCCCCTTAACCACCACACCACTGGCTCTCGATTTTTTTTTTAAATGATGCTACGCTCACTTAGTTACATCTTTCAGAGCGAATGATATTGAAGTTCTTAGGAAGAGACTGGGTTCTCAGAGTCATAAAGACAGCGTGACGGGGCCAGCCCGTGGTGTGGCAGTAATGCTGCAGGCCCACAGGGGCGAAGTCCTGGGTTCACCTGTGGCATCTCCCTGGGCACACTGAGCTTGCATGTGCTGTGTCATTTGGCTGGCTTAGACTGGGATGAATAGCAGCGTAAAGTCCCCGCTGGTGACTCTCACTCTCTGTCCTCCCCCTCTGAAGAAATAAAGAAATAAAAACTTCCTTTAAAAAAAAAAATACTTTCACTCTTCGTATACCTCAGTTTCCTCGTTTGTAAAAGGGGATGTTCAAGTTGATGATCTTCGTCTGTTACGTTCAAGTCAGTTTTAGAGCACTTGTGCTGATTGCAGGCTTAGTACTTCCGGCCAGTTCCTGGTTCTCAGAATCACTGTGTTCTAGGCTTTCTTGTGTTAGAACTGCACATTCTATCAGCAACAGATGACCCAAGAAGTACTTCCTGGAGATGACTGGCAGGCTTCAGAGGTTGAAATCCTTGGAAAAGGAAGTTTTTCCTTTCCCTTCTTTCCTTTCATCTCTTTTTTTCTTTTTTCTTTCTTTCCATTGCTCTTTTCCTGCCTCACCTCTTCTCCCTCTACCTCACT
>NW_006159712.1:3853277-3855383 GCF_000334495.1 Tupaia belangeri chinensis | reverse complement strand
ACTCTTTCCTACACATCCTCAGCATGTAGGTTCTCATCAAATCCCTGATGAGAAAGGAGATAATGCTCCACTTTCCCAGGGTATTGCGTGCTTGGAGAGGAAGCCACCACGGATCGAGTTAACCTTTAGGTCCACGAGGTATGAGCATCTTAGGCGCTTCCCTTAGTTCAGCATTTGAGGCCCATAATCTGCTGAATACAGTACCTTTCAATTTATGGAAAGGGGTCATATATTTTAGTGGCTATGCATGACTTAAATAATGTTTAATGCTTATTATGATTCCTCAGTGTGACATTTCTGCTGAGTTTTATATTTTCGTTTTCTTTTTTTAAGTAAAAAAAAAGAAAGAACCAGTTTTATTCTCTTCCAAGGGAGAAAGTATCCCTTTCTAAAGGGAGAAGAGAAAACAAACTAAATACTCCCAGCATCGTTTTCAATGTTGGATGCACACAGAGGTTTGTCACTTTACCCTGCATTCCGAGTTTACAGTTGGACTTTTGAAAGGGACATGGACCAAGCATGTGAACGTGGCCGTACTTTCAAAATATTACCTACATTTCTTTGTCTTAGTGCATAAGGTAATCACGTGTGTTTAATCTCCCTTCTTTAGAGACTGAAGGATTATCAAAAGGATCATTGTGTTGCAATATCACTGTGAAATTATGATACTCTTAAAGAAACTGGAGACAGTGTGGAAAGAGGGTGGGAGAAGGGGGAGAAGTGTGAGGGAAGGAATCAAGGAGAAAAACAGAGAGGCAAGGCATTTATGGGACACAGAAACGAATGATTATCTGCTGATGATAACGTGTACAGTATCTTCAACTAGACTGGTGTGAAATGTATTCATGTTGGGTAAATTCACTTTACAAGCTAAGTGATGTGCAGTGATTGAATGTAGAATATACAGCACCGGTACTCAGCTCTAGCCCTTCATTTATAGTTGTGTGGTTGTTAATTCTTATTTGTTAGTACACGTTAAAATTTCTCTTAGAGGGACCAGCAGTTAGCGTAATGGCTATGTCGCTGGACTCCCATGTAGTCGACTGTGGTTCGAGTCCCAGACCTGGTGGCTTAAACTCACGCCAGGCACGTGTGTGTGTGCCCAAGATCCTGAGAGGAGAATGGAGGAGAAGGGATTGCAGCATGGCCATCCCCCCGGGGATGATTTCTCGCTTTCTGTCTTTCCGTCTCTCTGTCTTTCCGGCGAGCGCACGCGCCCTATAGCAAAAGCCTCTCAAAAAAAAAAAAATTCTCTTAGAGTTTTAACTTTATTTAATAATCACTCATCAAGTCTGCATTTGAAAATATTAGAAATTTTAATTCTACGTCAAACTGAAGAAAACCAATCATTGAGATTTGAACCCAAAGATTAAAGTTTTGCATTATCACTCAAATGTCTAGATTTTCATATGGAAATCAGAACTAGAATTTTGAACAAGTAATTTTATTTTGAAGAGGAGAAATAGAAATTTAATATAGCACTGTCATGAATGAAACCAAGGATGGACTATTAAAGTTATGTGTTTAGGGAAAAATTAAGCCTTCTGAAGTTAGTTAAAATTGAGTAAGACTTTTTTCCAGCACAAACATATTTGTACAAAATTCAAGTCTTTGGGTTAGTTAGTATATTTTTTTCAAAGGGAAGGTTAGGTTTATTATTACATACTACTGTCCTATGAAGTATCTTCTAAGACTCCAGATTTTGATTTCTATAAAAAGCTGGTCCATTTTTATGTGTAGTTTGATTTATCTATCTGCAATACCAACACAATGACATTTTTCTCTCCTAGTTTTGAAATTGTCTTTACTTTGGCAGACACTAAGCACACGTGCTACCACTTCTCATTCTTATACCCAGAGCAGACATCACTAATCGATCATAACCCTTCTTTCCTGCTGGGAACAGATGCAGCCTGCCGATACTTCTCAACAGTCCTCCCGGCAGCCACTACTAATCAATCAGAATTGGCATGCAAGATGAAATACCTTTTCCATTCAGGGCAATAATCACATAAAATGGCATTCTCACAGATGGGATTTCCTAGGGTAGCCAAAATGCCAAAACCTATTATAATTGCCCCTTCAAAATGTGTATTTAATATTCTC
>NW_006159712.1:3846149-3853252 GCF_000334495.1 Tupaia belangeri chinensis | reverse complement strand
AAAGTTATGCAAAGTATGTTCTGTTTGGGAGAAAAATTTCTTAACATCTTTGCATTTCTTTGTGACTCCAAAATTCAAACTGTTCTTGCACAAAAGGAGCCTTCATTGAAATCCACTAACTTATAGCTGAGTCCATATTCTTTTCTTCCCCCAAGAAGGAAAATACACCTTTATATAGTCCAATTTCACTTGCACAGGGAAGATACTTCTGAATGCTTAGCATTTTTCATCTTAAATACCGATACCAGTGTCCTTCCATAAAGTGACATGTTCTTATTCTTGAAAGAGTTATATTTATAGAGGAATAATGTATCCTAAGTTACATTAAAATAAGTAAATCCATGGCAGCACAGTTAAATTCATAAGAGCAAGAACCTATCATTACTTTCAGATTCTCTTTGGATCTCTGCTAAATTGAGGACTATGCAATTTATGAATACTTTTTTTTTTTTTTTGGTTAAACAAACCCTAGGAAAAAATCATGTTTATGCACCAAAAACCTATTATTAAGAGCTCAACATATCAACTCCTTATTAGAAGTTTTGATTTTTTTTCCCAACTGTAGCAATCTCTAGAATTAAGAGTGAGTTTATATTTCCTTTTATGGTAAGGCACTCTCATATCACACTGTAGTTGAGATGAATATAAGTGCATATGGTTCGAATTGTCTCCATAGAATCAATTGTTTCATAAAACATTGGCATAATGTTAACAAGGCGAGGCATCATAATGAGATCAGCAGATACCTGTTGGGCACCTATGCCAGGTGAGGCATCAGAACTGCACCTGCTGTAGCCCTGGCTCACCGAGGAAGGTGTCTCCAGGAAGGGGCGTGAACAGTTATGTGTGCAATGACTATTTATTGATGTTTGCTGTGTTCCAGGCAGTGTCCTTCCCCTCCAGGACTCTATCTGCCTGCAGAATTCTGTACCACCAGGAAGAGTGACTGACCACTTGTTAGTGATGCATTTTAACTTTCTCTCTTCTTCCCCCCGAATGGGTTTTTCTTCTATTTATTTTTAGTTGAAAAATAAAAGTCATATATATTTATGATGTACACATGATGTTTTGAAATATGTGTACGTTGTGAAATAGCTAAATCAAGCTAATTAGCATACCCATTGCCTTACATATTTATCATGGGTTTTTTTGGTGGTGAGAACACTTAAAATGCACTTTCTTAGCAATGTTCAAGTATACAACACATTGTTATTAACTATCATCACCATGCTGTGCAATAGATCTCTTGAACCTACTCTTCCTTCTAGCTGAAAGTTCGTATTGATGAACATCTCCCAATTTTCCCCACTTGCTCCCAACCCCTGTTAACTACGATGATACTCTCTGCTACTAATTTGATTTTTTGCATTCTACGTACAGGTAAGATGATGCAGTATTTGCCTTTCTGTACCTGGCTCATTTTACTTAACATAGTGTCCTTCAGGTTCATTCATATTTGTTGCAAATGACAGGATTTCCTTTTCTTTGAAGGCTAAATAGTAATCCAATCTGCATATATTTTCCTTATCCTTTTATTCATTAATGGCCACTTAGCTCTTGCCTTAATGAAGTTCCCTGGAACAGGGACTGTGGCTCTTTAATTCATCATTGACCCTAGCACAGAGTAGGCCCTCAATGAACACGCGTTGACTGAACCAGTTACACAAAGGGATCGGGAAGGGGCAGTAGGTGAATGAAATGTACTTTTTGCATGTTCCTTTTTGTAGACAGTGGGCTCCCCAAGGGCAAGGTATAAGTCTACCATCTCCGTGTTCTGAGATCCTGGCATCTCACGGGCACACACAAAAAAAATGTTTGTGGAATGACTTCAGAGGTACCCAAGGAACAAATTACAGCTAAGTTCAATTTTAGGGTGTAAAGCAAATGAAAAGGCCAAGGTGTAAGGTAATTTTTAGAAAGCTGTGATTTTGAAATACCAAGTACCCTCCCTTCTCTGCCGAGCAAGTGGAGAGAGAAGGTGATTACCTTGATGTGCACATTCTGTTCATCATCGTTCTTGGTGCCAGTCACTGACACACCGTGGGCAAAGACAGGGAAAGGAGAAGGCATTCCCAGGTGGAAAACGACCAGCCTAGCAGCAAGGAAGTTTCAGGCAGACGGAAGTGATGGATGTGGAGCTCTCTCTTAGAAGGCCTGGAGGCATTTATTCCTTAGCATCCCTGCATCCCAGAAAAATTATGTCGCAAGCTCAGCAAGATGGACCAGAGCCATCACAATCTGGAGAACCATGAGGGTGCTCACCAGGGCTCCCCGGCCAGCCGGCTAGTGGACCACTTTATCTCTGCCTCTTCTTGCCTGTTGCCTAACCCAACCTGGAGCCTAGTGGGTTGACTTCAACTTCTGTGCCTGGGATTTTAGGGTTGACTCTGTGCCACAGATTAGTGGGTTTTATAAACTTCAGTAATGCAGTAGAAGCAGCAAGTTTTACATACTGCCTCCCATCATATTTTTATATCAGGCAAGAAGAATAAGTTGAAGTGGTGTTACAAAGCATATTTCTTTATGCAGACGCTCTTTTTATCCTCTTCTCGACAGAATATTGGCACCACATTTGAAGTATGGGGAGAAAAGCAACATGTTCCCATTTCTCAATCCCCCAACTGCCAACTTGAATTGAAACTATCTTCAAGATTTGGAATGTCTTCAGTGTTGATCCCCTGCTAGTTTGTGGCAGAGAAATTGAAACAATAGAAGTCTTACGCTGAGATAGACAGCAACTCACAATGTACATTTCCTCTTCTGACTTTTTTTTAATTGAGAGAGAGAAAAGCACGCCCAGCAAGGTCCTCATGCCATAATCCACCCTCAGAGTTAACCAGCCTTGATCTTGGGCACATGCATACATATACAGGGTACTCCGGGATGCAAACTGGGGACTCTCCCATGAGAATACCATTGTGTTACCTCTGAACCACCATCAGACCTCTGTCCTGTCATTTTCACAGAGAGTAAAAAGAAAGAGATCTGTCCTCTTCTTCAGCTCTGTCTGGTCGTCACATCTCCAGGAGCCCATTCACTCCAGGAGCGTCTGTGATACTGCCTAGCTGCCATGTCTTTCTACTCTAGTCAGAACTTCACCCTTGACCATGTATGTAACCAAGGTCAAGTTACTTCTTCTCTCTTCCCTCTGTCTCCTCATCAGTCAAGTGGAGATAAGAACCGAGCCAGATACCTAAGGTTGTTGCAAGGGTAGAAAGAGATCATGTATATCAAGGCTAACAATGTTGCCTGCATCTGATGCCAATCAACACATGCTAGTGGCTGTTGTTATTACCACGCTAATTGTTGCATGTGTTCAGGGGAGATGATCATCTGTATGCCTTAAAGTGAAGGACCAGAAATATGCGAAGGGGAAGAGAGTGGAGCTCCACTGAGATTGAATTTTCCCATTTCCATCTATAATATCCTGGGTCTGGGGGACTCATGCCTCTCTATGTTTTACTTGTATAGTTCAGTGTGTTACCTCTCTGTAGTAGTTTTCTACAGCTGCTATTGCACTTTAAAAAAAGAAAAACACTATTTAGGGGTGAAAACAACACAAATTTATTATATTAGAGTTCTGAAAGTCTGAAGTATGATTTAGGGTTAAAAAATCAAGGTTTCAGGACATCATACAGGATAATCTGTTGAATCGTCAGAAAAGTTATGATGCGTTTTTCTATGCAAAAATGCATCCTGACTTTCCTGAAAACCCAGTATTCCCTTGCCCTTTTTAGCTTCTAGAGATGGCCTGCATTCCTTGGTTCATGGTCCCTTTATGTCCACAACCAGCACCATCAGGTCGAGTATGCTTCTATCGCTCTTGTTCTCTCTCTTCTGTCTTCCTCTTCCACTTATAAGGATGTATCAGATTACATTGGCTCACCAGGATACGCTGGGATTATCCCCACCTCTCAAAGTCAACTGATTGGCCATCTTAATTCTGTCTCCACCTGTGCTTCTCCCTTACCATTTATATTAGTTTCTAGGTTTGCCACAGCAAAGAAGCATAAACTAAAGGGCTTCAGGTAACATAAATGTATCGTCTCACAGTTCAAGAGATCAGAATTCCAAAATCAAGCTGACATCAGGGCCACACTGTGGGGTGTCCCATCGTCCCTGCCTCCTCCCGACTCCGGGTGGTTGCAGACCGTCTTTGGCATCCCCTGGCTTGCAGCTGCATAATTCCAGTCTCTGCCTGCATGGCCATATGACATCGCTCTATGTCCTATATCTTCACCTGGCCATCTGCTTATAAGGACATCAGTCATTTGGGTTAGGAGCCCACCCTGCTCCAGCACACCCTAATCTTAAGCAGTTACCACTGTAGCGTGTTCAGATGGGGTCACATTCTGAGGTGTTGAGGTTCAGGGATCAACCTGTTTTTGCGGAAAGGCACAACTCAGTCCGTAATATCATGGGATTTAACATGTTCACAGGTTTTAGAAATGAGAGGATAGACATTTTTTAGGGGGTCATTATTCCTATTAACACTTCCCTTCGAGTCACCCTCATTCCCACTGGCATGCGACAGTAAGATCACAGAGCATGAGAGCATCGAGAGGCTTGTTTGCCCCTGGCAGCAAGGTGCTCGCTCCCCAACGCCCGCGGATGCACGAAGAGGTAGACCCCACGCACATGGAGCATAGCTGACAGTTTTGTCGGGGGCTTTTAGCTCACAGCAGTAAGGAAGGGAGTTGGAGAGACAGGAGAAAAAGGAAGAAATTAAATCCCTGACAACATATGGTCAAATCTTATCCCAACCAAGCTTTCATTTAAGGTGTCTGAATCCATTCTTGGAAACGTCTTTTCCCCTCCTGTTCGGTGAAGTTTGCTCCATATTGAATTGCTTTTCTCTTGTACACCCCCACTACCCACCAGCTCCCTCCCTGATATTTGAAGTATGTGGCTGGGTCTCACTTGCCCAGAAAAATCTTCTCTTGCCCTGTATTGATTCACCAGTTAGTTATCCATCAAATCCCCACTCTCCAATCTCTCACCCCTTATAACAAAAACCAGTACAGAAATTAAAGGCATAAACCAAGAACACCAGAATACTTTCTGCCTTCACAGAATCCCAGAGAGAGAAAACCTACATCCTAGCAAGAAAGACTCTCTGTCCTTGTATTCTTCCATAGGAAAACAGACTCAGGATTTTTAACTTCTTAAAAAGATTGCGTTTCCTTCATTTGGATGGTACTGATGGTTCCAGAATGGACTCGACTCTTAGCTTGTCGTGTCCAGGAGACAAGCCTAGGTATACAGGTGAGAAGTGCAGGCTCAGAGTTTGCTCTGCGTGGGTTTGATTACCTGTGAGGCCATTGTATGTGGCCGGCCTCAGGTCGTGTACTGGCCTCCTTGGGCCTCAGTTTCCTTATGTGCAAGGTGAGGATGTTCAAAACTACCTAATTGTTGTCAGTTTGTGATGAATTTAAAGGTGCTAACAGTATAAACTGAGCACTTTCTCGGCCCTTCCCATGGATTAGCACGTGATGTTGTCTGACGGCCCTCAGAGAGGGCCTGGCACAGGGTAAAGTCAGTGAACTGTCACTGTTTCCGTTACTCCCCAGCTCTCTTCATCCAGCCTGCCACAGGAAGCTCAATATTCACACTGTCCTTTATGTGCACTCTCGGAACCAGCTCAGATTCCGCTGAAAGAGACCCCCTCCCCGCCCCAGTTTCTCCGGGGGTTCTTTTTGGACATTATTGTACGACAGTTTTTGTTCAACAAGTCAGAGCCAAAGGACTGGGTTGGTGAAAAATTTAAATGAGATCGGCGAGAGTCAGCAGTCTTCATCTCCCCCACTGTTCGGCTCTGCACCTTTGCCACCAGGTCAGGGAAATCACCAGTCCCGGGGAGCAACTACAAAGCTGTTTCCAGAGCCAATTTCCTGATGAACTGTGTGTTACACTCTTAGCAACATTCCAAAAATTATACTCACTTCAAAGCCAGCTTTGATCTGGCCCCCTCCCTTCCTGCTTCCCAGCCTGTGCCGAGAAGGACATCGCCAGGAGTAGAGTTCACCTTGAAAGGCTGAGATGCCTGTGAGCAGAGCTCGCATCTTCCTGAGAGGGCGGGAGGCCCAGGATCCAAAAAAAAAAAAAAAAAGAAGAAAAGGGAAGAAAAGAAAATCTGTGGGAGGCCTCACTTATTCTCAATGGCCGCTGCCCTTGACTGGGCAGCTGAGCTCCTCCTCAGGGTGAGCCACACCCCAAGCCTGGGCTCTGCGGTCTGAGTAGCAGTAGCGGTCTGAGTAGCAGTGGCGGTGGCTGATTTCTGCATTGCTGGGCACCTTTCTTGGGTGATTTTGCTTAAGCAGGGAGAGGGCAGGCTTTGTGGTCTAGTGGTTAGGGTGGTGGCATCCTACATGGCCAAGCATGTAGGTTGAGTCCTGAACCCGGTGGCTGGAACAGCACACTGGGTACCTGTGTGTGTGTGTGTGTGTGTCTGTGTGTGTGTTTAAAATGTCAGACAGAGGAAGAGATAGAGGAGAAGGGATTGGGCATGATCATCCCTGGGAGGAGAGAGGTAGGGTGCCTTTTCCTCTCTGGTGAGCACACATGCCCTTCATCACAAAAAAAAAAAAAAAAAAAAAAAAAAAAAAAAAAACAGGGAGACCCTGACATTTGATAATGGACGAATATGGAAGATTCAATGCTAAGCGAAGCAAGTTAGACTATGAAGGACAGGCTTCATATGTCCCCACTCAATAGATATGAATGCCTCTGCTCTATAGCAGAAACTGAAAGATTGGAGGTTTATAGTAGCGTGGAGGGCACCAGTAGACACTAGAGATAGTAAGAGAGGGGAGTAATAGGGGTTGGATAGCAGGGGGAGGGAAGTAGGGGAACAGAGAAAAACACATTTAATGAACACAAAAATGAAAAGTTATTTGCTGATGATAAGGTATATGGTAATGTCTTTGTCTTGACTGAAATGCACTCTATTCGTACTGAAAAAAACTATGTTGTACACCATAAAGAGGTTACAGTGATTAAATGTAAATAATAAATAAATACATAAAGATTAAATAAAAAAGAAAAAATAAGCAACAAAAACACACACAGAGCCACATCAAGCATCGAGTTTCTCACTCAGGCCC
>NW_006159712.1:3830015-3846118 GCF_000334495.1 Tupaia belangeri chinensis | reverse complement strand
GTGTAGGGATGTGTAACCTAACACAGGGTCGGAAGGGGCAGGAAAGGAAAGCTCTCTCTGAAACAGAGGTGCAGACCGGTGCTTTTCAGAGAGACCAGCCCCTTCGTTTGCTGCCAGTTGTCAGGCACACCGACAATTCTTTGAAAGAAGGAATTCTCACAGGGGCTTACTTTTCCTCCTTCTTCCCCCCTCTCCCTTCCCTTGCTCCTAAGTTAGAATGTGGAAACAGGTAGAGGAAGAGACTTGCTCACTAAACAAGTTGCCTGTGGAATCCAAGGTGATTTGCAAATCCCAGCATCTCTTACGAGAAACTTCTCTTGGAAGCCAAGCCGAGGTCATTGGTGCACATGCTTCATCTGTTGACGAGGGACTGAGTGCTCCAAATCCCATAGTGTTGATTTCTTTGGAGGTCTGGGATTCCTGGGCTTTCCCTAGGCATATAAGAGTGACCAGATTTAAGAAATTTGTTTCTACATCAGATAATGGAGAATGAAGAGGGATGTGGAATAACAGATACAGGTTCCTTGCCCATAAAATGGGCATTTGTGGGACCAGCAGTTGGCATAATGGCTATGTTGCTGGACTCCCATGTAGTTGACAGTGGTTCCAGTCCCAGACCCCGTGGCTTAAACTTATGTCAGGCACATGTACATGTGTGCCCAAGATCCCAAGAGGAGCATGGAAGAGAAGGGATTGCAGTGTGGCCATCACCTCGGGGAGTGATTTCTCACTTTCTGTCTCTCTGTCTCTCTCTGTCTTTCTGGCGAGCACACACACCCTATAGCTAACACATCTCTGCCCATAAAAAAAAAAAAAAAAAAAAAAAAAAAGGGCATTTTGTGATGAGACTAAACGACAAAAATCTATTCAAAGGATTTCTCCCAGTAACTGACACCATTTGGGCCCCACAAGTTTGCAGCCCAGTTGGAGCGACAGGCAACAAGGGAAGTCTTTACTGTGAAGTATCAGCTCTTGCCCATCTCCCTGTGCCCGGCACAATGTACAGAAACTCAGTACACATTGGTTAGATTGAGTAGACTTTCAATATCAATAACATTTCCATGTGTTGAAGACCCTCTCTATGAGGGAAGGTTGTGACAAATCATTTCGTAAAGTGAAACACATTCTTTCTGTAGCCACCCCAACAATATTCCATTAGTATTACTGTGCTCTGGATGGTGGTATTATTATTACTGGCTACACAAGACAACAATAGCAACTATTGTCTACTGATCTATAACACTTATGGCAGTATTTAGCACAAAAGTTAGGGCTCAATCAAAATTAAACAATAGCAAAACAGTCCACTGCCTGCCTTTTAAAACATTGACTTCTACATGCTTTTTTGGTAGGGCACCTGGGAGATAAAGAAGGGTTTATATTTCTCTTTCTCATAAAAGCTTAACAGTGAGGTTGAGTGAATAAACACAGTTACCACTGGCCCTTAAGAACGGCTCTGAGATCCGTGTTGAGTGAGCATGGAATATTTTGAGGATGTGGCCGATTCTGCGGGATCCACTGCATCATGCTGACTATACTTGTGACTAATAACCACCCTGACACTTGAGGCCCATCAGGAACGAGATGCTTCCCTAGTCTGGAGGACAGTGGGACACGTTACCACCTGCACACCCCCTCCATGCTCTGCCTGCCATATCAGCACGCTGCAGCTATTGTATTAGACAGAGCCACAGCTGAGCCCGCCGTTTGATTTTTGTCACCATAAAGGCAGGACCAGAACTGACATGAGAGTAATTAGGAACGAATTCTCGGATCTTGATTTATCAAGCACACTGCCAGGGAGGGAGGCAGGAGCCGTGTGGCAGCATTTTGGAAGCTGAGACGGTGACCTTGCAGGCTGACCTCACTCTTAATCTTTCTATCAGAAATACTAGTAAGCATTTGGCCAGAACCTCCTGTTAGCCTGGCACCCAGAGCAGTTCGTTTGGAGTTGGTTCCCCCCACACTTTTTGTTTTACCCCCCCCAAAAGCCTGTAGGCACTCAGAAGAAACCGAAGCCAATGTGGGAAGCAAAGTTACCACAGGGACAAAATGTTCTTCCAAGCAGCTTGAAATGAACATAATTTTGGAGAATTTCTGCAATAGCGGGTTAATTCATAATTGGGTTTGCTGAGCAATCCACAATGTGTCGCTTGTATTTTCATATGCTGGGAGCACATGACTCCGCGTGTGCGCGCCTGTGTTACGACGCTCCGGCACTCTGATACTTCACTAATGTGCAATCTCTATTTCTTGCTTTTGTCTGGGGGCCTCTCATATTACATTTAGATTGTATCCTTTATCATCCCAAATTGACATTTATGCTTTTACTTCTATTGTTTCCCTAGCTTCTCCCTGGTATGGATCAACAATTTGTTTTAATCTGTGTCTCTTCTCTTATCTCCCTCGACACAGAGGAGCAGTCATTTTGCACAGCCATCCGCCTACAGAGGTTGTGTTATCAAGAATGTGGTGGGGTCCCTCACCCTCTCCCCACTGTGGAAAGTGCTGGCGAATGTTAATTGCTTTTCCAGTTAGTTTATAAGAATGCAGAAACAGCTGAATGCAGCTTGACTGGTTTTGATGAAAGTAATGGGATGCTAGTGCCTATGAATAAATAAATGTGATTTACATAGAGGACTATTGTGGTGGTGGCTAGGAAGCCACTGAATGCAAGCAAATTATAGTTTAAGGACACATTATTCCTTGGCTTTTATTCTAAGTGAGAGAGAAGTGCTCAGGTTTCCTTGGGTTCCCAGACGGAGAGGGAGAGACGTGATCTCTTGGCCTGAGAGAAAAAATGCTTTCTAAGAGTAGAGGTGTTTTGAAATGTAAGGAGAATGTATTTCTGGATCTCATTTCCTGAAATCCCCTCACAGAAAGTATCACACATAGAAAGTGCTGAAGAATTTATGAGAAGGAAACTGAAAATATTTGGGTGAGTATCAGGTTGCAATGGCAATAGATCTGGCAAAGACTCTGGGAAGGAGACGGGATCACACCCATTTCTGTGTCGAGTTTGTTTGTTACTAAGTTCCCACAAGATTGTGGGGACCTGAAGTGGAATAAATCAAGACATACTATTTTCTGGTTTTTGTTCTTTGATGAGACAAGGCAAGCACAAGGTAGCACTCTCCTGTCTTAGTATGTGGCTCTCAGCTTGCTGCCGAGTTGTAAAGGTGGGAGATTTTCCTCCATTTGCAAGGTGGTAGAAGGAAGAACAATGTCGTCAGAGTGTCTACATTTCCAGGAGAGCTCGAAGATTGCTCTGGGACAGTCCATCTGACGGGAGAGGAGGAGCATATTAACCATTCAAGTAGACGCTTACACTAAACAGGAAGCAAAACGCTGCTTTAGAGTAACTCATTGGGTGACTTCTGATAAATGAGAATTAAACACCAAAATCCAGTCAGTCAAAAAATGTTTGCTATGGGCTGAGTACTCTATAGTAGGTGCTGAGAGTACAGTAGTGAATGATGTGGCCTGGTGGTTAAGGCGGCTGAATCCCACATGGCCAGCGATGCAGTTCAAGTCCTGGACCCGACAGCTTGAAAGACATACTAGGTGCATATGCATGCTTGCCCCAAATCTCTAAAGGAGGAGAGAGGAGGAGAAGAGATTGCAGCATGACCACATCCCATTGGGGGTATTTCTCCCCATCCTCTCTCTCTGGTGTGTGTGTGAGCGTGAGCACATGCACCACCTGGCAAAATGTTTTTTAAAAAATAGAAAGATCTCAAAACCTGAATACAGGACTTAAGTGAAAAAGTTTCCTGGAGAAAAAAAAGCAACAATTTTCTTTGTATTTAGTGTCATTCCCAACATGAGGCTTCCACAGTGACCACAACACCACCTTATAGCAGTCTGGAGTTCAAGTTAGGAGTTAAGTAAAAATCATCGGCAATAAAAACAACTACCTGCCATGTCTTGCCCTTTCTAGGGTCCTATGTCTACAAATGTATTTGAAATTAGGTCATTATCTGCTATCACCCATGCTTATCTTTCAAGTTCTTATTAATCATTTCTCAGGTTCTAAATATATATCAATAGGCTATAGACGAAATGTGAAATTACTACAAATCTCAAGCATGCAAAGATTTATGGACTGAGGCTTGGGCCCTATATCAAAACAACCGTCTAGTAAAATATATGATTTCACCAAATATTAAAAATTACTGGCAGCATCTTCATTTTTCCCAATTGGTGTTGTGCGGATGATAAGCCACGGTAAGCAGAGAGAAAGATTGTGTGATAAATTATGGAACAGACATTGAAAAATATACATGTTGCATTTGGTAGTGCAAGGATTTTACTTGCTGTGTATAGAATAAATAGAGTTTATTTTTTAATGTTTATATTGGTTCCAAATATTTTAGTGTCAAAAAACTAGGAAATGGAAGCAGGAAAGGGTGCTGGAGCACCTGCCTATGTGGCTAGATAGAAAAACTGGTCAGGGCAGAAAATCCCCCTCCTGAGGTAATATAGGCAGAAGATTAGTGGAGGGTGTCTAGCTGATTAAGTCACACTTGAAATAGCTAATGAGATGAATCAGTGGTCACAGTCACATTTGACATAGCCAATGAGAAATCAGTGGGCCCAGCCACATTTGACATAGTCAATGGGATGAGAAGAGCCAGTGGGCCCAGCCAATGATCAACCAACATGACCTAGATTGAAAAATTATAAATCCCACAGAATGCAGCTGCCAGGGCCTTTTGAGTCACTCTTTCTCTGTCTGCTCAGGCCCACGCTTACCTCTCAGGAGTGTACTTTCACTTTTATTTAATAAACTACCTTTTCCTTCAGAAGAAAAAAAAGACTAGCTGATCTTTAGTCAGTCCCATTCACAGGAGTTAGGTGTATAGATGGGGAAATGGTGTAATTATAATAAAGCTGTATTATCTAAAAAGAAGAGTTTCCTGGTCAACATGAAGGATTCTTACTAGATCAAAATTTGTTATAATCTATATATCTTTCTCCTCTCCAGAACTGTCTAGAATGTCTAGATCCTTATTTCTTAAAGTATGGTCCTTAAACAAGAATATTGGCAAACTTCTAGAAAGCATCTACAACTGCAGACTCCCTGAATCAGACTCTGTCTTCACAAGGTGCCCAGGTGGCTCATCTGCACATTACTATTTGAGAAAGGCAGATAGGGAGGCTTATTGTGCTATCATAGTCAGGAAGCCTGCCAGGAGGAGGGACATTCTTAGTGTATATCAGAGAGGATGCTAAATAGGGGACATGACAAAAAATAATAATATTAATAATAATAAAAAACAAATAGTAAACTCTAAAAATAGTAAATGTTTACTGAGCACTTGTTATGCACAAGACATCATACAAAATTACTTGACTTGGTGTAATCTTCATGAAGACAACCCTAAGGGAAAGTTGTATTATCCCTACCTTACAAATGAGGGCTGAGAGAATGAATAGACTTTCCCTGGATATGAAAGCTTATAAGTACCAGAGCCAGAATGGACACTTAGGTCTGTCTGATTTCTTTTCCTTTTTTTTTTTTTTGAGAGGTTTTTGCTATAGGGCGAAAACACACAATTTTATGATTTGCATTAAGAGGCTAGTTATTGTAAACCACTATATCTACCTATAAAAGCATTGTAATCCCTTCTCCTCCATTCTCCTCTCGGGATCTTGGGCATGCACGCACACACGCCTGGCATGAGTTTAAGCCACGGGGTCCAGGACTCGAACTGCGGTCGACTACGTGGGAGTCCAGCAACATAGCCATTATGCTAACTGCTGGTCTCCTGGTCTGTCTGATTTCTTAACCTCTTCAGTAAAGTCCAATGAATCAGAGACATTGTGCAGGGTCAGCATATTGGAAGGAAAGCCTAGAATATTGCAAAGAAACTAAGCCATGAAGTGGGAACCGTGTTTATAAGGAAGGGGAAAAGGAAGCTGGCAGAATGGCCATTTAGGTTCTACCAGAGCATGCCTCCCTTTGAGTTCCCCAACTAGAAACCTGCAGCCATCCTTGATTCTTCCTTTTTCTCCCAGTCAACCTCCAATTTCTGGCACACAACTTCCTGCCCCCCTTAACATCTCTTGACTGTCTTTAAACTATGGACATCCACTCTGATATTGTCCTTCAGACTCATCATCTGTAGTGGGTCTAGAGTGATGTCCTTCAAACTGATCTCTCCAATCCCAGCCTCAGTCTTTTCCAGTCCATCCACTATTTTGCTGTCGATCACTGCTACCTTCCTAAAACCGAATTGAACCATGTTCTTTCTCTGCCTAACTCTATGATTAGGTCATCGGGGAAGTCATGACTTGTGTTTCTCTGCAAAAATGCATTGTGACTTTCCTGACTACCATACAGATGCTAAAACACAGGACACATGAAACATATACTCTGCCCTCAAGGAAGTGACAAGCCCACGGGAGGCCCTCTCAATCTATCTGGTCTACCACTCTGATCTCATTTCCCTCTCTTTGCCTACACCTGACATCCCTGCTACATTTAGCTTCTCATCAGTCATGTTCTTTCCACTGCCCAGGACACTTATTCTCCTCAGCTATCTGGTGAAGTCCAATCCATTCTTCCACAGCCAGCTCACCTGTGCCCTTCGCAGAGCCTCTTACATGGAGGTGCATGAACAAAACTATCCACTCCCTTCAGTTAGTCACTTTGATATCTGTCAAATTTTATTTTTTTAACTGCAAGATAGCATGTGAACTCATTAGAGAGAGACAGAGACTGAGACTGAGACTGAGACTGAGATGGAAAAAGCACCCCCAGTGAGGCATGATCACACAGCAATCTTTTTTCCTCCATTTCTTCTTTACATCAGGATTTGGGGCATGCACATACATGTGCCCAGTGTGTTTTTCAAGCCACTGGGGCTGGGATTCACACGTGGTCAGATTTATGGGATCCAGCTCCCTTAACCACTGTGCTATGGGGCGGGCCTTTTCTTCTTAATGGCCCACTCCTAGATCAGGATTTGTATTCTTGTCATGTCTCTAGAACAAAGAAAGGACAAAGAGGTAGTAGAATGACTTACAGATCCAAAACATGGATTTTATAACCGATTGTTGAGTTTAAGGCATTTTTAATCCATCCCTCCTTCCCAAACAGTGGTCCTGTTTCCTATACTGTAACTGAAGCTATGTGAAGAGGGTATAGAATGTTTTCAGGTTTTAATTTTTTTTTTGAGAGTATTTTGCTATAGGGTGCGTGCACTCGCCAGACAGACAGAGAGAGACATAGAGACAGAAAGCGAGAAATCACCCCCCAGGGGGATGGTCACGCCGCAATCCCTTCTCCTCCATTCTCCTCTCAGGATCTTGGGCACGCACGCACACGCGCCCGGCGTGAGTTTTAAGCCATCGGGTCCGGGACGCAAACCGCGGTCGACTATGTGGGAGTCCAGCGACATAGCCATTATGCTAACTGCTGGTCCCCAGGTTTTAATTTTTATTCTGAGGACACAACCTGGTCTACCAGCCCCCTCTTCCCCAACAGTCTTATTTTCAACAGAATGGGAGTACTATTAACCAATACATAAATAATTTAAATGACCTGTATAACCTCAGAACTTCTGCGGGTTGAGCTTGGATAATTTCAAACCCGAATTATATCTCTATTCATTGCCAGATTCAGTCCACAATTGAGATCCTAGTAATGGCCTGGGATGCATGGTAAATGATTTTCACATGTAAATAGCTCATTTATTTCTCATGGATGCCCTGTGAAATAAGCGCTATCACGTCCATTTTACGTATGCGGAAATGAGAGCCTCCAATGGCTTATCAGCTGAGAAGTCAGGAATGAACTCTCAAGCAGAAAGGCTAGTATCTCTCCCTGGGCTGTGCTGCCTCCCCCACCATTCTCACTCTTTCCTGGCTATCATCCTTCTTTCAGCTTTCTCAGGGTGTATGTGTAGCTATATAAAGAGACAAGATGTTACAGTAAAGCTGAAAGGTGCTGGGATAAAACACGTATGGAAGTCTGTCTTAAGGCTTCACATGCCCATGGTATGAGTGTGCCTTCATGTTTATGTGTGTGACCAATTGTGAGTGTTGACAAAGCGTGTTCAAGTCCTGAGTCTCCTTATTTCTTTTTATCTCCTGCATGTACCATCTGGAGGAAAAGATGCTTCATTTTTGCTCAGGGAACTGGTTGTATTATCTCCTACATTAAAAGAATAGTCATATATTTGTCTTCATTTACATTCCTTACAGGTGAGCACAATCAGGTGCAGTTCTTGGCTCTCAGGCCCAGTTAGCTGAACACAGATGACAGGCAAAGCACTTTTGCTGACTCCTGTGTCGGCGTCGTGGGGACCAGCTCTGATCCATTTCTGTCCATGGGCACCTGCCAGGAACCATTCGGGCGAATCAATAGGATACCCATTGATGGGCCAAACGTTGTTTTTCTCGACAGGAGCATGCAGAGTAGGCAAGAATGTCCAACTGGCTGGGTCTGACCTGTCAGCCAATTTTTCTCTCTCTTGGCAATAGCTTAAAAATGGTAAAATATTTAGAGTTCATGACACAGGTTAACACTTCTTTCAACTCAAGGTGACAAAGGCATAAAGAAAGTATTCATCAGAGCCAAAGGGATTTCACTGAAATGGATACATCAGAATCACACGAAACTTATTCCCCAGCACTGTTTATCAAAGTGGAGCAGGCAGACCGCCTGCGTTCGAAACACCTGGAGAGCTGCGTACTGCATGTCTTCCCTAATGTTTCCAGCTAGATGCTAAACCTGGGGCTTTAGCTGAGATCTGACTCCAAGTCTAATCCACACTGGATTACAAAATGTGTCTCAACACCCTTTTCTATCATGCCTTTAGGCAGAAAGGAGTAAAACACTTAGGTATCATTTTAGAACCACCAGAACCGCTAAAACTAAAAAGACTGACAACCCCAAATACTGGCAGGATATCAAAGCCTTCACAAGCAGTAATGGTGGGAGTGTAAACTGGTACACTCACTTTGGAAAACTCTTTGGCATTTGGTTATACAGTTAAACATATACCCAACTATCCTATTTCTAAGTATTGACCCAAAAGAAATAAAAATATTTGTCTGAATGCATGAATATTCATAGACACTTTGATTCTCAGTAACTTTAAACAGGAAACAAACCAAATGCTAAATGAATAAACGCTGACAGCAGCCTACAAATGGAATACTAGTCAGCAATGCAAAGAGATGAGTTACAGAAACTCGACATGATCCACCTCATAAACATTAAGCCGAGCAAAAGAAGTCAGACACAAAATAGCTTGTTTATTATTCCATGGAGACATATGTAAGTTCAAACAAGTGAAACAAATTTGCGGTTCTAGAAATCATAAATGTGGCATCTGGAGAGTTGGAGATTCCTTCCAATGGAAACTTTCTGGGTGATGAAGATAGTCTATATCTTGAGAGAGCTGATAATTCCATGGGTGTGCATATTTAACAAAACCTTTCGAACTATATACTTAGGATTAGTATATGTAAGATGTAAGTTTACCTCAGTTTTTTCAAAAAGAGAGTAGGGAGAAAGGGGTGAGACTACAAAAGAGCAATATTAGGGACCTTGTTGGTGATGGAAATGTTCCTTATCTTGACTGTGTCACTGTCCAATACTTTAGCTGTGACACGGTCATGGTATCTTTTCATAAGATGTTATCACTGGGGGAAACTGGGAAAAGGGCACTTGGCATTTCTCTGCATTAATTCTTGCAACTGCGTGTGAATCTACAGTTATTTCAAACTTAAAAGTTTAAGAAAAGCAAAATAAAACAAAGCTTGGAATTAACAGTTCGAAGTTTGAATTTTGTCTCCTTGGAAGTAACCTATTCTGTGGGAGGGGTGTGTGTGCATGTGCACACCCATATATCCTGGGGGAAAGACAAAGAGATTTTTAAGTATTTTAAATTTGATTTTGATTTTGATTTTAAGTTCTTGGTGGGTGTCTTATAGGTTGTTGGTTAAAATACCACCCTTTCAGTGAAGGTGAGTCTATCAATCAAAGGTCAATCTCTAGGCAACTTCTTTCCAATGTTTTGTCATTCCAAAGTTTCTGTGCAATACAAGGAACCCCTCTTTTGGACCTTACGTCATTCCGTTGACAATGTGGAGTGAATAGTTCCTGTGAGCATTTTTACTGCTGAGTGAGGGGAGATGTCAGCTACTTGTGATCCTGCACCTCTCCCAGGTAATGCAGTGATGCTAATGTAGTCTCTCAGATGCAGGGACACCAACTGGGTTTATGTCACTACCTTGGTGGCTTTAAGTACATAAATCAATCCTTATTCTTATGCCTACCCATACAGAAGGCTTCCCTGCATGTGCTGCACATACGAGAGAGAGGGAAAGAAAGCAGCCTCCTTGAGCAAACGATATGTATTGGAAGACAGCAAGCAATATTGGAACCTAGTTTGGAGGTTGTTTTTGTTTCTTTATTTAAACGCCTAAGAAAGCTGCGCTGGCTTGGACTGAACTAAAAGTAAAGGGATTCATTAGTGAGAGTGAGGTTGCTATCAGGCATGACAAAAACAGAGAGCTTGCCTTGGCTGGTGTGAGGCTGCAGGATGCTAGCCCTGAATCTCCATTGCTGGCCTATCTCCTGGGTGCCTGCCCATGCCACTTGGAAGCACACCCAGCCCAATGGATTCTGCCTTAGCCTGAATTCTGCCTGCTATAGGAAGGCTGCCATTCTGAATTACAAATGCCAATGATTATAAGTGTGTATTTGGAAAGTCAAATGCTAGCTTTCTTTTTTTCTTTTTTTTGGGGGGGGAGGGGGGGCACATAGACATCACTAACCTTATTGCAGTATAACCAATGATGCCCAGGACAAGATTGACATGGTTTATTCCATTAAGAAAAAAGGAGGGAAACAGCAGTTACCATAATGGCTATGTTGCTGGACTCCCACGTAGTCGACCGCGGTTTGCGTCCCGGACCCGGTGGCTTAAAACTCACGCCAGGTGCATGTGCGTGCGTGCCCAAGATCCCAAGAGGAGAATGGAGGAGAAGGGATTGTGGCATGACCATCCCCCCTGGGGGGTGATTTCTCCCTTTCTGTCTCTATGTCTCCCTCTGTCTGTCTGGCGAGTGCATGCCCTACAGCGAAAACCTCTCAAAAAAAAAAGGAAATAAGTTCATCACAACTCCTTTTCCCTCCTCACCCTCCTCTTCCTTTTTCCTCTTCTATTTCCTCTTCTTCTTTCTCCTCCTTTTCTTCTTTTTTCTGTTTTGTGTCTGGGATTGGGGAGGAGGGTGTTGGATCATAGTAAAGAATCTTGGGACCAGCAGATGACTGTAGTCAACCGCAGTTCAAGTCTCAGACCTGGTGGCTTAAAACTCATGCCGGGTACATGTGCATGCATGCCCAAAACCCCAAGAGGAGAATGGAGGAGAAGGGATTACAGCATGGCCATCCCCCATGGGGGGTGATTTCTCATTTTCTGTCTCTCTGATTCGCTAATGAGCATACATACCTTATAGCAAAAATCTCCCTCTAAAAAATAATCAATCAATCAATAAATAAATAAATAAATAAAAGAATCTTAACTCAAATATAAAAATGAACCTTCAGGGCTAGCCCATGGAATGGTGGCTAATGTGACTAGATCCACATGGCTGACTGTGTAGAGTCCCAGACCCAGAAACTTGAAAACTCTGTCGGGCACATGTGCATATGTGCCCAAAATCCTGAGAGGAGGGAGAACTGTACCTAAATGTCTACGATTCCCATCTCATTCTCACTCTAACATCAAAGCCTGCCAGTTCTACTTCCCAATCCCTCAGAACCCTCTGTCTTGATAGGACACTAGACTGTAATTAGATTAATTGGATAACATGAAGCTTTAGCAAATTTGAAGGTATTTATCTCCTGTAGGCCCATAAAGGATATTCTTACTGTAATCCCAAGTACCATTATATAGAGCTGTGGGAAAGAGATTTTAAGGCAGATAGCTAGAGCGTTCATGTTCCCAAACTTACAGCCAATGGGAAGAGCCACATGGCTAATTATGCAGTGATTACTAGAGGTGGGCAGCAGGCCTAAGCCATCCCCTGGCTCAGGGTAATTCCTAGACTTTTCTAAAAGCATTAGATAAATGCCTCTTTGAGGATGTTAGACCTGCCTCACTTGCCAATGAAACTGCCCTAGTCTGGAAAATTCTGAACCCATGCATAGCCACATGGGTTTTCATTATGTTATCATAAGAAAATGCTTTCAGAACACCCTCCATGTGTCCTTTTCTGTCCACTTATCAAACTGTATTAAAGTTTTCTGTTTCCTACTGGACTACAGATTCCTTAAAGATGGAAACTATATCTTAGACACCACTATAGTCAGTTTTGTTTTGTTTTGTTTTGTTTTGCTATAGGGCACGTGTATTCACCAGAAAGACAGAGACAGAAAGAGAGAAATCACCCCCAGGGAGATGGCCATTCCACAATCCCTTTTCCTCCATTCTCCTCTCGGAATCTTGGGCATGCACACATGTGCTCCTGGCGTGAATTTAAGCTACTGGGTCCAAGACTCAAACCGTAGTCGACTACATGGGAGTCCAGTGACATAGCCATTATGCCAACTGCTGGTCCCAACACCACTATATTCTTATGCTTCTGGGCCAGGCATAAAATAAATAGTCAATAAAAGTCTACTCTGGGTTTCGCTGGTGGCATGGTGGTGGCGCAATATTGTGACATGCTGCATCCAGATGGGAAGGTCCCAGTTGTGCATTCTGAGGCCTTTCTGGATGTGCCAGCACATGCTTTCCTGCCTGTAATCTGAGCTTCTGGGGCTGGGGCTGATTCACAGCAGGAAGATCCTGTGGGGGGTGTCTCTCTTTCATCCTCTCTCTGTCTCTCTCTCTCTTTCTCTCATAGATTAAACAAATGAGTGTACTTTTAAAAATGATAATAATGGAATAAATATTTAATGTATAAAGTATTATTGTTGGCTATGTTTTAGGAACAATTGCCCAAAGAACAGGGTGTCAAAGAAGTTATAGTCTAGACCTGAAGAAGTCTAAGAGATGGTCTTCAGTGATCTTATTTTAGATTCCTTTGAATCCTTACATGGGAGAGTGGATTCTAATCAAGGTCAGCCATGGGCCACAAGCAAGAATAGAGACTGACAAAATTGGTAGAGGAAGATTTATGGAACTTTTCTTTATGGCTCAGGGCTATGTTTTCATGCAAGATAAGAGTGTTGTCCCTCTGATGGGAGGACAAGTGAGCAGTGCAGCTCTGCCTCTCTGCCTTCTGTCCTCTTCATGCACCAGTTCTCAAGACGACACTGTTATCTCGCCAGAAAATACAGCCCAAAGCATTACAGATGTCTGGTACAAGCGGAACCCATATTAATGGTTATTGCTTAAAGAAGAGGCGTGCTCAGATCTCTTTACTGTGCTCTAGGGAAATAGAAATTTTCACTCTCTTCCAGAGAAGACCAGAGACATAAAAAGATCAATTAGGATGGGCCTATCTCAGATAGAGGAGGCTTTTCCAAGGTAACTTAAATGGCAAGCTTGACAAAGCCTGAGACACATCCCTACAAATATAGATTTCTTAACAGTTCGCTTTTATCAGAACGCTTATGGATGCTTAGACATGAAAGTTTCGATTCATTGGGGGAACAAATAAGTTAGTGACATTGGAAGAAGAACTAAGAAAAAGAAAAGAATTTCAAAAACATAAGAATAGACTCCAGGCTTGCTTTTAAAATTCCAATTTAATGTCTGTTGACAATTGACTTATTGTTTAATTTGAATTAACTGAGCTTTTTAAATTTTTTTCAACCTGTAATCTGGGCTTCTGGGGCTGGGGCTGATACCAATTTCTGTTAGAGACTGGCTTGTTCATAAAGAGAGATTTTCTGCAAAGAAAGTATGTTTTCTTTTCCAGGTTCCATTAGTGAAACCAACATGGAAATTCATTCAGTGATATTCAAGATGGCCCCAAAAGAGTTACTGTTTTTGTTCTGATAGAAAACAGCCTATTTCAGACACTTACTGAGGAGTGTGTACACACCAAACCATTACATGACGCTTTCAACTTCATCAGTGCAAACTTTAGCTGGGAGGAGTGGTTTGCTTTTGAATTCTGCATAAAGGTGAAAGATCTCAGGAGCCAGCAGGTGGCATGATGGTTAAAGAGCTGGATTCCCACATGGCTGACTATTGTTCGAGTCCTGGACTTGGCAGCTTGCTTTGTGTCTGTGTGTGTGTGTGTGCGTGGGTGTGTGTGTGTGCGTGGGTGTGTGTGTGTGCGTGGGTGTGTGTGTGTGGTGTGTGTGTGTGTGATAAACATACATGCCCTACAGCAAATTAAACAAATAGTAAGTAAATTTAAATACATAATTCTTTTTAAAAAGTAAAAGACCTCAAAGTAATGTGACATCATTCTGACCATATCTTATGCTATATGCTCTGGAAATAAAATCAAACCTTTTGTCCCTTGAAAAGCATCATCACTGGTAATCACCCCAGGTTCCCTGCTATAGAGATTGTCAACAGCAAGAAAAGCTTTTACATTGCTTGCCTTTAATGAAAATGAAAATGTAATCCATGAAACATCTCTAGAAAAATAAAGCCGATCCTGATTCCTGCTATGCAAAGTGATGTATACAGTATCTCCCTGAATCAGCTTTTTCTCAACTGAAACGGAGCTACTGCACTTTATAATGATGTCAGAGATTGAACTTGGGTGAGAATATGCTTCTGATAATTAAGATCCTATCAGGTTTGGAAAGCCTAATTCCTAACAAAAAAGGGAAGTTACCTAGACTGCTTGGAAATTGGGGCCGCATAGAGCCATTGAAGTATTGGGATATGTTTGAAAATGTTTAGTGCAGAAATGTAGAGATAACAGCAGAAGGGAGAATACCCCAACCCCATAAACCCATTAAAAAAAAAAATTGAAGTATCTCTTGGAGCAGGCAGGTGGTGTATCATATGTTCCCGGGGTGGAAAATGAGCTTCTTGCCTTTAAAAGTAATTGATTTTATAGAGAAACGTGTCAAGAGTGCTGGTATTCAAAATGACTCTGTTCATGAGGGTTGGGAAATAATATAGACTGCTAATTGCCTCCGAAATAGCTGGTTTATTTAACTTTGGTTTGGTTGGTGGTCGGAAGGAAGATCTTGAGCCCTTCTGCCTTCCCCTTATTGCAGATTAATAGCTGTCACGAACCCAGGTCTACCATAGCTACTGCAGAGATGAGCTCTGCCTCCCCTCGCTTTTTCTACGGCATCAGCTACCGTGTTCTTGCTCAAACTCCGAGTGTTCTAAAGATAGTAGTGTGACATTTCTGTTTCAATAAAGCCCAAATAGTAGGCAAGATATAAAACACCCGAGAAGAAAAAAGACATGTTTGCAGATTCTTCCACCGTCCATATTGAGCTGCCTGGGTGAGCAGTTGTGAGGGAGGCTGGCTGCGGTGGAGGAGGACGAAGAGAGGGCTCACTCTGGAAGCCGTAGTTTAGTGGACGTTCAGCGGCATGCCTCTTGCTGTAATTCTGCATGTGAATGTCTCAGTCCTGTACAAATGGATTGTGAGTGAATATAATATGGAACTTGAGGAAGAAAGTATGGTTGTTTTCTTGTTTTATGTTCCCCTCTCCCTCAGTTGTTTCTCTAGTGAGCTAAAGTGAATGTGTCTGATTTAGAGAAAGTTGGTATTTGCACCAGTTTTTGGTCTGGTGGAATCAGCCAGAACCACAGCCTATGATCACCGTAAGTAAACCTACTAATTATGCCTATTTGTTTCATTTGTTCATTCAAACATAAATATATATATATATAATAAACATATATATGTATATACACACACACACACATACATACACATATGTGTGTAAGGCAAAAGTAAATGCTGGTGAACTTATAATGAAACAGCTCACATGCTTCTTTCTCCAAGCAGCCTTCCCTCTTTGCTAGGCAGAGAGCAAGACCAGCAAGCAGATGGTTTAATGGCTATGTTGCTGGACTCCCTTGTAGTCCACCACAGTTTGAGTCTTGGACCTGGTGACTTAAACTCACACCGGGCATGTGTGCGTGTGTGCCCAAGATCCTGAGAGGAGAATGGAGGAGAAGGGATTGCAGCATGGCCATCCTCCC
>NW_006159712.1:3709231-3827760 GCF_000334495.1 Tupaia belangeri chinensis | reverse complement strand
GGTTGGGTGGAATCAGCCAGAACCACAGCCTATGATCACCGTAAGTAAACCTACTAATTATGCCTATTTGTTTCATTTGTTCATTCAAACATAAATATATATATATATAATAAACATATATATGTATATACACACACACACACATACATACACATATGTATGTAAGGCAAAAGTAAATGCTGGTGAACTTATAATGAAACAGCTCACATGCTTCTTTCTCCAAGCAGCCTTCCCTCTTTGCTAGGCAGAGAGCAAGACCAGCAAGCAGATGGTTTAATGGCTATGTTGACTGGCTCCCTTGTAGTCCACCACAGTTTGAGTCTTGGACCTGGTGACTTAAACTCACACCGGGCATGTGTGCGTGTGTGCCCAAGATCCTGAGAGGAGAATGGAGGAGAAGGGATTGCAGCATGGCCATCCTCCCTCGGGGGGGTGGCAGGGAGGATTTCTCACTTTCTATCTATCTGTCGCTGTCTTTCTGGCAAGTGCACACTCCCTGTAGCAAAAAAAAAAAAAAAAAACTCTCAGGCTTCCCTTTGTGAGCTCCATGTGGTCTCTTTCACTCACTCTTCTCCTTTTTGCAATTCTTCAATAATATGTAACATGTTTTTATGTCAGGGGCTGAATGTGGTCCATGAGCCAATTTTGCTGACCCCAAAGCCAAGCCAAGTGACCACTCATAGTAGCCTCTACATTATGTTGAAAAGAACTAAACTCTTAGCTCCTAGAAAAGAGGGTTCTTAATTTTGCAACCCAGGCCTATACAGTGGCACGTACTGCTTTTCCAAGTATAAGGTGATCTTCCAGTTTCATATTCCAGCTAGGAAAACAAGGTCCCATGCAGAAACCAGGCAGTAACCACTCACAGCACGGCACGCATACTGGACAGAGCTTGGCCGCTTTGGCTCTCTGGACTATAACTCAAAGCTAAGGAAAAAGCTAAGAGCAGCCCTTTTAAGTTCTCAAAATAACTTATAGAAAGGCTTTCTTCTGCACTTCTTCAGGCCTTCATCTAGAGTCTTATTCGTTCTTCATTAACAAGCAGTTTTAACAGATTTAATTTTTTTGAACAAGAACTTCAGAGGTGAACAGCAAAAAGGAAAAGGGAGATGTGGTCGTGCAGCATAGCGGTCTCCGAAGCAGCCCCACGTCTGTCAGCCTCACCTCAAAGAAGGAGACCAAATAAATTAGAAGGAGATACACAGCTATCTGAGTGCGCACGACAATTACGTTTGCTCTTAATAGGTTTTTCAGTCATCAATTAAATGTTGAATTATGCTCATTATGCTCTCTTTAAAAATGCAGCCAAATTTAGCTTCCCATTTGGAATTAGTATATCTACACGGCATGGTTAAAATAAAAATATCAAGCATTCACAGACAGTAGATCTTGATGATCTGGAAGTTCACTCATTTGGACCACCTTGTTTATGAATCGTATGTGATGAAAGTCACATTTAATGACTCAGGGTTGCCTCATATGAAGAGCGAGAGCCATAGGGTCAGAAATCCAGGGCTGGTTTTCATGTCTCAAATTATTTAACCTCTCTAAACCTCAGTCTCCTAATCGGTATCATGGGTAAGTCTCTCTCTCTACCCCCTGCCATAGGGTCACTGCAATGATTAAGTAAAACGATCTATGTGACGTTCTTAGCACAGAACCTAACAGGTAGTAAGTGCTCAAAAAATGTTAGCTATTATTATTGTTATCAGTATTGTTAGTGAATGAATGTAAAAATGAATGTGGCATACGAAGTCCTGAGGCCGGCTACAGAAGAGGATAGTTAGAAGGAAGACATCTAGGAAAGAGCTTTGTAGGAGGTGCTACTTGATTTGGGATTATCAAAGTGATTGCAAAAATCAGGTTAAACTGAGATTAATTTCCCCTAAATGCATATTACCATTGGACTACTTTCTTTGGTTAGCTTGAGAAAGGCTGTTTTCTAGAAGAGTTAAATCTGCCTGCGTAATATTACATCAGATCCTACTATAAGCCTCTACATGTTTATTCCAAGTTCCCACCACTCTATTACATTAATTTTTCATTCCTGAACTGTGGGAGAAAGGGAGTGGAAATGGGGTGGAATGGTTGCATTTTACTTAACTCAGAAAACTCAACGACCCTCCTCTTAAAAGGGAAAAGATTAAAATTTTCTCTCCTGAAATTGTTTTTAACATTGTTTTTGGCATCAAACCATACCTGCTTCTAGGACCCAAATGTGCCCAGGTGGGAGTGTAGACATGCCCACATTCATTCTCACCTTTAAAAGTAAGGTCCCGCTATGGGCCAGTTCCCCCTGGAAAACAAGCGCTGATGACAAGTCTAGCCACTGATGTAACACAGAGAAAGGGCTGCTTCTGAGGAGGAAATTGGAACGAGGGAGTTTGGCTGGAGCAATGAGAAGCGTCTAGAGCCTTTGGGTATTAAGCAGACTGGCAGCACGATCCCTGGGAGGGAAAACAAAGATCGCACCCGCCTGTCTGACTCGGGGCTGGCCCACATTGCTCAAACCTTCCTGTCCTCCTGCAGTTTTCCTTGCTTAAGGCATCTCAGCTTCAGCCCATGCAGCAGCGGCTTTCCGGAGCTTGGTGGCCCTGTCCTCAGCATCAGAGTCAGCTGGCAGGACCTATTGCAGCGGAGGAGGCTTAGTTTAGCACTCCCTCAGCAGGACGGTGGCACAGGCGGCCCTGCCCTCGAATCATCCAGGTAGGCAGAAGGATGGTTTTTACTGACTTTCTCTGAGGCCGGAAGCAAAGAAAAGGGGGTGGAAAACAACAACAGAGTAAATGTTTTAGTTGTGTCCTCTTGAGTGTTCACGGAGGGAGAGGTCCGAACACCTAAGGGACAAGGGCAGAGCCAGGGGAAGTGTCCCCAGAAAGGTATAAAGAAATAACCCATGCATGGCTCTGCAAACTGAGACAGAGGAGTGAAGGGGAGCTGTTGGTGCAGTGCAGCATCTTGAGTCTTTTGTCACTGCCACTGCTGCCCTTGTTAGAATTCTCACACTTCTCAGGCTTTGCCCTGGTCCCCTTGCTGGGACAAACCCTTGTAAGCCAAAGTCCCTGTGGTGAGCTCAGGTGAGCTCCGTGCCATTTTTCTGCACCTCTCTCTCCTCTCTGCAAGTTCCCAGTCCCATCATTTAGAAACCCTCTGGGCTCTCGTGGACAGAACTGATATGGGTCACAGGTGCAGGAGCTATTCAGATAGATATGCTAATTACCCCACACCTGTTTCCCCAGGTTAATATGTTGCTATTGGAAACCATGAGCCAACTAGTAGTTACTGCTATCTCCCCCTCCCCACCCAATTACAGAACAGACCCTGGACTTACGGCTCAGTTCCTCATACAAGAGGATAAGGACAGGAAAGAATGAGTGGCGGGTGGAAAACTAGCATCTGTACATGAAGGTCATGAAGAAGAGAAGTCGGTTCCCCTTGCATGAGAAGAGAGGAAAGTATTCTAGCACTCCCTGAGATTTAGGAGATTAGAAAACATCTGCTAATCTGGGTTTTGAAGCCCAGGGATTAGAACAGACCAAGTCGTTGTCGATAGCTACATGAATTGCCAGCACTGTTTTGCGCATTCCCTACATTTCTAAAGTTATTTTTCCGATAAATCTATGGCGATGTGCAGGGCGTGCCCTCACCTTAAACAAAGCAGGTATAATTTCCACATTGCTCCAGTTTGCGTTCTTTGTCTTACCGAATAGGTTGGCGAGTGGTATGCATTGTTAGGCTTCTTAAAAAAACAATTTTTTTTCCTCTTTAGAGAGCACATGAGCTTACTGGAGAGAGACAGAGAGAGGGTACGTGGGAAAGCACCCCGGGGAAGTGATCACACTGCAAACCCTTTTCCTCCATTTCTCCCTCCTTTCAGGATTTTGGACACACACATACACACACCTACCAAAGCTGCCAGGCTCAGGATTCTAAGTGCACAGTTAGACATGTGGGATCCAGCCACCTCAACCACTGCATTACTGTCTGGCCTCTAAATACTTTTTAAGCATTGTTTTCTTTAACATTTTGCACTTTTCCACTAACAGAATCAACCCTTTCTATTGCTGGAAATTTCCTAAGACAAACCAAAGTTTCTCTTTCCTGGGTAGCCATTTCCATTCATGAAAAATTACCTGCATGCACTCAGGAAGTATGGCAGGTTGTAAAGCTCTGTAATTTGTTCCCCATCAACTAATAATCTTATTGTGATGAATAATGTAGTACTGTTAATGTTTCACCAGGGTTATGGATTGTGCGGCGTGTCGGCGGAGAAGCCGACAACGTGGTGCAGCAAAAGCCATCCTTTCTCCTTTTGCACACAGTGTAGTTTCTTAAACAGCTTGCAGTGGAGATGTGAGCTTTAACGCATAATATTCAAATTAATTCACATACAAAAACTATTAGCAATATGCCAACAGGGTTTTTACACAGATGTTGATTTCTTTTGCTTTTTCTCCAGTGTGCTGTTTTTCATTTATTTTACTTTATTATATTTTATTTTATTTTCTTCTGTTTATCAGAGAGAGCATGTACACACAAGACAAAGAGAAAGGAGGAGAGAGAGAAATGCTATGAGGAGGGTCCTGTCACACCATGATCCTCTTCCCTCAGCCCTCCAGCTCTCCAAGATTTTGGGTACCTGCACCCAGAGTGTTTTCAGGCCAATCCTGGGATTCGAACACATGATCGGCCATGGGCTTCCAAGTGATACAGGCTATACCACCTATGCTGGCCTTTTTTTTTTTAGCTTTTGCTAAAGGGTACATGTGCTTACCAGAATGAAACAGAGAGAGATACAGAGAAAGAGAAGAAATGAGAAATCATCCCCCAGAAAGAATGGTGACACCACATCCCTTCTCCCCCATTCTGCTCTCACGATTTTGGGTGCACGCACATGTGCCCAGCATATTTTCCAAGCTGTCAGGTCCGAGTTTCAAACTGTGGAGTCAGCCAGGTGGGATCCAGCTGCCTTAACTATACCACCAGGCTGACCTGGCTGGAACTTTATTTTACTTTTTGAAGGATGAGACCAATATATAAGAAACAGATTTTCAAGTTTGTGGGTTGATTCACTCCCTCATTTTTTAGAGAATAGTTTTGATGACTTTGCCTGAAATGGCTCTTGCCCTGAAACAAATAACGGACCTAACTAACTTTGTCCTCCTTGTCTCATTCAATCATGGTGCTTAATCTTTATTGTTTTGTTGAATTGTGGGGTTTTTTTTGTTTTTTGGGTTTTTTTTGGAGAGGTTTTTTTCACTATAGGGCGCGTGCGCTCGCCAGACAGACAGAGAGAGACATAGAGACAGAAAGCGAGAAATCACCCCCCAGGGGGGATGGTCACGCCGCAATCCCTTCTCCTCCATTCTCCTCTCGGGACCTTGGGCACGCACGCACATGTGCCCGGTGTGAATTTTAAGCCACCAGGTCCGGGACGCAAACCGTGGTCAACTATGTGGGAGTCCAGCGACATAGCCATTACGCTAACTGCTGGTTCCCTTGTTTTGTTGAATTGTTTACATCAACATACAGTAAAATTGGCCTTACTGTATACAATTCTATTAATTTATCACATACAGGGATTTCTTTTTTTTAATTATTTTATTAACTTTATTTTTTCATTTATTTATTTATTTTAATTTGACCAGAGAGGAATAGAGTGAGAGAGAGAGAGAAAACAAGCCACCAGGTCCAGGACTTGAACCGTGAACAACCATATGGGGGTCCAGTGTCCTTAACCACCATGTTACCTGCCAGTCCCCACAGATAGAGATTTCTATAACTACCATGCCTATAGGAACACAGAGCAGCTCTGTCACCTCAAAAACCTCCCGCGTTATCCTTTCATCATAACCTCCTTGCCCAGTTTCAGCCCCTCATAGTCACTTCTCTGTTCTTCGTCGCTCTGGTTTTGTATTTTGAGGAGGGCATGGAAGTGTCATTACATAGTTTGTGACCTTTTGGTTCTGATTTCTTTCATTCAACATGGTGCTTCTGAGATATAGCCTAGTGGCTGTGTGTATCAATAACTGCTTCCTTTTCTTAATTTATTTTTTAATTGATAAATGAAATCGTATATATTTATGGCATATACCATGATGTTTCGATGTGTTTGCACATCGTAGACTGGCTAAATGATGCTCATTTACGTAGTCATCACCTCACATACTTTTTGAGGGGGCAAGAACATTTACGATCCACTTTTCTGGTGATTTTTAAGTATGATAACATCGTTATCACCGTAGTCGTACTTTTATTGCTGCAGGGGTTCCATCGCACGGATTAGCACACTTCGTTGGCGTAGGAAATGCAGGTGTTTAGTGGTTGGTGAGTGTGAGTAGTGCTACTGCCGTTGCACACGCAGATTTCTGACTGAATGTAAGCTCTCCTTTTTCTGAGGTAAATAGCTAGGACCAGGATACATAAGAAACTGGCAAATTGTTCTCAAGAGTGGACGTGTCGTTGTGCATCCCCACCCGCAATGTATTTCAATGGGTTTTCACGTCTATCGAAAGTAACATGTGGGTGGATAGAACGGGGCCCTCTTTTCGAAGGTACTGCTTCTGGTTAATTTTGTAAGTCATTATTTTTTTATTCTCTGATAAAACAGCCCTACATTTTCTGTCAGTTAACTCTTTTATAAAAAGAAGGATAAAGTACATTTGCCTGCTTTGCTTACCTCAGTGTATGGTTTCATTAGAAGAACACCTCTGTGCGGGTATGTGTGTTGGCCCTGGGACCATCACGATGATATGCAGGGCACCCAAAGACGTGCAGATGGACAGGGACTGCACGACTGGAGGAAACCAGGGTGCCAAGACCTCTTCCTGTCCTCCACCTCCATTTGTCCTTGACAAGTCCCGATGTCTTACTCCACTTGACGTGTGCAGAGAGTACCCCGAAGGCTACGTGGCTCCTTCTGCTTTCCAGGATAGAGTTCACTCAGTGATTCAGAACCCGGCAACTCAGAATTCCGAGTCTGAACCTTGCAGAGAGAGCGATACAGCACATGTATTCCAGTGTGTAATTGAGGACTCGTTTGCCACACTCCATTATCTAGCATTAAACATAAAAGACGGTTGATAAATACCCCATTCCGTTGAAAACACGAATGAGTCAAAATGTTATAGATTCTCTCCACAGGTAATAATTAACATTCCTGTGAATTTCTCTGTGTGCCATGAAGCATCCTTTAAATGGTATAGTGTGCTCGTGAAAATTTTTCTATATTGGGGTGTACATGTACGTAAAACAGATAGAATAGCAACTCAGCCTTGGGGTATAAGACAGGGCTGGGGAGAGGGGAGAGTGTTCATATATAGTTTAATGACATGCACTTATGAAAACATTTCAGTGATGTCACAACGGCCTGTACAAAATTTTCACAAGTGAGCTAAACTATGAATACAAATGTACGTGGGAAAGTGAAGCATTTTGGTAGTTAACAACCGTAAGCGAAACAAAAGGAGTTAAGACATAAGCAGGTCATCACGGGACATGTCTTTAACTTCCCAAAGGCCAGAAACTCCATACCTCCAAACTCCCTCAGACCCAGGGTACTCGATAATCAATTGCCAAATGATTAAAAACATGAATAAGTGAAAGCAAAAATGAATGAATAAACAAATAAATGATGGAAAATGATTTATCATCAGTGAACGTAGCTCTCATCCTTTTTAAAGGATTTAACTGGAATGAAGGCAGAAGGAATCTTGTGGAAAGCACTCACTTCCACAAGGTCTGTCTCAGAGACTACGAAAGGTGATATCCAGTGACTGCTTGCATATGACTTCGCTGGACTCTGTACACACAGGAACCCATAGATATGAATACAATGCTGTATATAGAATGAAAACGCTACCCGGTCACATACCACGAATAAGGCAGAAAGGAGAATTTAGGGGCAGCTGGTGTGTGGTGTTTAAGGCAGCTAGATCCCAGAAGGCCGACTATATGCTTTGAGTCCTGAACTTGGCACCTTGGAAAACATACCAGGTGCATGTGCATGCCCAAAATCCTGAAAGGAGGGAAATAGGGAGGGAGAATGTTCCAGTATGTAAGGTATCAACCTTAGCTCCTGTAACAGACCACCCATAGTATATCTTGGGCTCATGAGCTGAGGGTTGAGAAAGCCACTGGATTCCAATCCAAAAAAACTTCCTGAGGGAGGGGGGCTTCCATACATCTTGTTTATGACTTGCAAACCCTTAGCAAGACTGACGGTTTTCTTTGCCACATCCAGCTGATGGTTTGTTTTGCACCACCAACTATGTAGATGAATCAGGATTCACCCTGCTCAGGTGACTCGGAGGCCATTAGCAAAGCTGCTTTCATACACTGGGTTAGTGATGGAAAGTGAACATTTTCAGGAGTCAGAAGGAGCCACAGGAGATCCTGTTAGTCAGAGTTGGAAAGTGAAATGTGTCTATTCCCACTTGGGGTGTGTGGGAGGCCTCTGCCCTCATTAGTTCCATGGGGATTTCTGCGTGTAAGGCATTTGTTGTCACGTTTGGGTTGCAGCATGAAGACACAAAATTGCTATGGTTTGCGTGAGATGCAATCGTGTTTGGGCAAGAAAGCCGACAATCATTTTGTTTTTCATGAACTTTGGTTAAGTTCAAGCTTTTGCAGTTTGTCTCAAGCCATACCATACAACAGCCCCTTTGAAATACTTTCATTTCTGTTCGAATTTGGAATATCTTTTCAAACCCTTCATTCTAGCCATGCCTCTCAATACATACCTAATTAATTAATTAGTTCACTAACCATCTGTTGCGCTCTCAGGTATTCCAGGGGCCAGGAATTCAGCAGAGAATAAAATAGCAGCTTTGCCTTCAAGGTGCTTACTTCTAATGCAAAAAGAAAGACCATTTTAAAAAAAAAAATAGATCCTAATATGTGCGTTAGAGAAAAAGCGAATATAAGGAGGAAAAAACTGCTGAGGTTGTCTTGAAAGGCATATCTTAAAAAGTGAAATTTGAATGGATACCTGCAGACATTGAAAGAGTGAGCTATTGGGTGATCTGTGTCCCTGAGCCAAGGATGTAGCAGGTACAGTCAGCCTATGGCAGAAGCCAGGATGGCTGGTCCCTATATCAGAAAGCAGCCTGTGGGGTCTACATCAGGACCTTTCGTATTCACTTTAGTGCTTTCTTCAAGAACAAGGCTTGAGCTGAATGGAAGAAACAAACCTAGGCTGATCATCTAGACAATCCGTACTCACGTCTCAGATCTAAAAATGCCTTTGTTTTTTGCTTTTTCTTCTGCCTGAAACAGTTCCCCCAGACATTGGAATGCCTCTCTATTTCCTTCAGGTCCCTGATCAAATATCATCTTATCAAGAAGCCTTCCCAGACCACACTATTAAAGTGTCAGATAGGCAGTGTTAGAAATGGAAATTATTTTCTCCACCAAATCTGATTATTTTACGTGAGAGATGACTCCCTCTCCACATTATGGGATTAAGAATGATCCCATTTGGGATGATAAATACTGGAACATTTCAGTAACCCAAGAAGCCCTGAGAAACAAATTGCTAATTCAGGACTTAAACCATCTAAATATGATGAACAACTCAGGATGTCTGTGAGTTGTTCAAGTGCCGACTCCAATGCAAGAGCAACTTGCGTGGCTCAAAATGAGCCCCCAGATCTTCCAAGTCTTGATTTTACTGGAGGCTTTTCATGCAAAATAAGGACTGATGCTTGGCAGGACCACCCATGCTCAAGAAGACCTAGGCCTTTGTTCATTAATTTTCAAAAGGAATAAAAGAATTTATCGAAGGAGAAAAGCTACTGTGAGGTGATTCAAATTGTCCACCATCTGATAGTTTTATTTCAGCATATTTAAACTATAAATGTGAAAGATAAGCACCACGATTATTTGGATATTTGGTCAGACCTGGAACTACCATAACTCATTAGTAGGAAAAAGGATCCCTTTTTGGTGTTATTACCTTAAAAATAACTGCAACCAAAAATTGTTCAAGTCATCAAAATAATGCTCTTTCAAACACAGGGTCTGAGGCACTCTTTGCTTCAGCATCTCAAAAAAGAATTAGCCTCCATGCCAGGTGGTGGTACTGTGGGCAGGCAACTGAGCACACATAGGAAAGGTCCGGGTTCATGTTCCAACACCTCCCAGAGCATGCTGGGTGATCTTGTGCATACCACTGATCCAGGTCTGCTGAGACTTGAGTGGATCATGGCATGAAGACCCCATTGAGAGTACCTCTCTGTCTCTCTCTCCCTCTCTGTTTTTTCCTCTCTTCTTAACTCTCCCCTTTTCAGAAGAAATGAATGAACAAACCTTTTTTTTAAAGCCTATTCAAGCAAGAATACATAAGTAGGGACATTTCTTGAGTGTTTCCGATGTATATTTCTGAGCACTTTAAATGTACTATCTCTAGTCTTTTTACAAGCAAAATGAGAAATAGTGATTGACAGTTTTTAAAAAATAATTAGAATAATAATAATAATTGGGAAAATCATAGAAAAGATATTGAACCTTGAAGCGGGGAGATTAATGTCTCTGTATTGACTGACATGCATGGCATTCCCTTTTAAATGTACTATCTCATTTAATACTCTTTACCCAGTAGGAACTGCTATTAACTATGTTTTCTGAATGAAGAAACAAAGGCATACGGAGATGAAGTACCTCAAAACTCTGGTGGTCTATCTCCAGAAATCTCTTAGGCAAAATGGGAGAGATCAATGTCTTAAGGACTGAAAAAAGCCCTGGAAAAAAGGGCATCAGGAATCATGACTAGGAAGAAACCTTTCCTCCAGTGAGAGCACAGTGGGAGCCAGTGATAGGAATGGCACTGGCTCCTCTTGCTACCACAAAACTGAGAGAAGCAGAGCATCCTGGCTCTCCATCACTCCCAGTGTTTTCCAAAATTCGTTCACTTTCTGGAGCTCTTCGAGGTGGGGCTGGGGAGTTTCTAATCTTTCTCTGCTCTACAGCTGGGTACTTCTGTTCATCGTCCGTGCTACATAAGAAGGGCCATGAGCACTGTGAGAGGTCTGATCCACTTTAATTGGGAGATGAAAACAACTCCAAGACAGCTTTGAAAAAACCAAAAACAATTATGAACAAAATCCAAAGGGCACACTCCATAATAATACTTGAGCCACGTAATCCTGGGCCATGAATGCTTCTTCAGGACACGCTCAGATATTTGTTTTTCTTGGGTAATTACTTGCTCATGCCTGTGTGTATTCTGAAGGCAGAAAGGCTGTTCTGAAAATATCTTTAGCCAGATGCCCTCTGCATCCCATTCCATCAGCTGTCACTTGACGTGAAACCAGGTGCACTTCAAGGTCTGACATTCAGCTGACTTCTGTTTATATAGTATGGAGAAACTTTTGTTCCCTTGCCCTATAAGGCATGTACCAGGAGAGATTTTGGGAAAAGGTCACCCAGATAGTAAATAATTCTGCAGAGCTTTGAAGTGAAAATGCTCCAGGAACCTTTATCCCATCCTTGCCATTTAACCAGTGTGCTTTCAGTCATTCCTCGTTTTAATGAATGGCATGGATCAGAGTTTGTCTCCATCATTCCATCCATCAGAGGCCTAATCTGAAATCAAAATCATATTTTATCTTTGTTTTTATCCTCTTCCTGTGTTCAGGGAAAAGCATTGTGAACATCTGAAAGAAAGAAAAGAAAGAAAGAAAGAAAAGGATGAACTGTACCCTGAGGAAAACCTAGTTAAAGAGCTAAGGAATGGCATCTTGATAGAAGAAAATTCCACTGTGAAGTTTACCAGCAACCCCCTCCCCCCAAAAAATAATCTGGTCCTTGAAAAGCATATTATCTTTCATGGGTTAAGAAATATCCAAATTCTGCCCAGCCTATTTTACAATAAGACCTCGAAAAGCTATGTGATGAGCCAGAATGAGAGGAGTTTAAATTTTGATGCAATCCTCTGCTTGGGAAAGTGATAATGCAGCTCAAATAACAGAGTATTTTCTGCTACAGCGCAACAATCAACATAACGTCTGAACGTATTAATAATTTCACTTCTAAACTTCTCGACAGGGAGTGCATGGGTCTTAATAGCATTGTCAAGATCCTTAGGGCAATTGAAAAACCCAAAATCATTACTTTCTACTGATAGGCTTTCCTCTCCCAGAGGATGCCAAAATACCTAGGGTAATGTAGATTTATTGAAATATTCAGATAGGCACTGCTCAGATGTAACTTTGCAAGAAAATCTCCTTTTTAGAAGGGTTCTCCACAAGTATTTCAAGTGATCTTTTTTTTTTTTTTTAATTTTTTGCCTTTGTCACTTAGAAAGCAGCTAATGAAGTTGACATTGATCTCAAATAATACTTTCCTGATGATTTAGGAAAACAAAGAATGAGCATGGGGCATGGTAAAATGATGTGGCATCTATGATTAAAATCCCTCTTTGACCCATCACATCTGAGAATTTGCCCTATTTGGGTGGGTTGGTCCCAAACCCATAACTGTTGTTAAGCCCTTAACCTGGGGGCACCTGCTGACTTGGCATCCAATTCAAGAGTCCCCCTTCCTACAAGAGCCCCTATCAGAGCCTGGCAGGGTTTTAGCTGAGTAGAAATGGCTCTCTGCTGTGATTACAGCCATGCCCGAACCCCTAAAATGAATCCCAGGTTCCCCTCTCAGGTCCTCAGATATGCAACTGGCTCTCAAACGGCCACCATGTAACAGTCGCCACCTGAAAAATATCAACACAACAGAGTCCCAGCCAGAAAGCTCCTGTGGGGGCCCTGTTTCAGGTTGCCAGGGAAAGGTATTTTAAAATGGCATGAAGTGTGCCCCATCTGAGATTTTACTTTGATTGGCTCCAATGGGGCTCTGCAGTGACAGATGTTGTGATTATTTAAAAAAAAAATAAAAACCAGAGTGAGTTGCCATTTCTATGAAATGTCCAGAAGAGGGAAATCCATAGGTACAGAAAGTAGATTAGCATTTGTCAGAGGCTGGGGAAGAAGGAACTAGGGAGTGACTGCTAATGTGCATGGACCTTCCTGTGGGAGTGATGACAATGTTCCCAAACGAGATGGTGCTGATGATTGTCCATCTGGGTGAATGTGTTAAAGAAACACTGACATGAATACTTTATATAGCTAACTATATGGGGCCAACAGGTGGTGTGGTGATTGGGACACTGGACTTCCAAGTGGCTGACCATGGGTCCAGTCCCATGGCTTGAGAATCATGCCGGGGCATGTGTACTTGTGTGCCCAAAATCCCAGGAGGAGAATGGAGGAGAAGGGATTGTGGTGTGACCATCCCCCCCAGGAGGTGATTTCTCACTTTCCCTCTCACTGTCTCTGTCTCTCTCCAGCAAGCACCCACACCTTATGGTAAAACACTTAAACAAAAGCTGAATTTATTATATTTTCAGGAAAGCTGTTATTTAAAAGAAGAGGAGGAAATGGAATAGGAGGAAGAGAAGGAGAAGGAGGGGGGGAGGAAAAAAAGAGGAGTTGGTCAGATAGAGCCGAGAACAACCAACCAAAAACAAAGAGGGAGGCTCAAAGTGTCCTTGCCCCTGTGTCTGCCGCCTCCCTGTTATAGGACCCTCTGACCGAAGTAAGAATTAGTGGAATCAAGGGAAAGCCAAGCATTAATTCCAGCAACCAACTGCAAAGCTCAAAGGATAGCAGCAAAAATCTGTTCTAGTGCCTCTCCACTGAGACTCTCCAATATATCTCCTCACAGACGGGCCTGTCCTTTCATTCCTTCCTTCATTCATTTATCCATCCATTCTGCACTATTCTATACGAGGCACTGCAGCATTATGCTAGGCATGTAAAACATGAAGAGACAGACTCTTTCCACTGGAGGAAGTCAACAATCTAGTGGAGGACATAGAGAATCAAAATATAATACAAACCCACGGGTCAAAGTGTTATGAAAGTGATGTATGCAGCGAGCGATGAATGTCCGTAAGAGGCACAGACATCTTACAGTTAAATACAAAATTTCAAGATGAAGACTTATATCCCTTCATCTTCTTGAGCCTCAGTTTCCTCATCTTTGAAATGGAGAACAAGATCTGCTTTGAAGGTTACCATAAATTGTAAATAAGATGAAATGTGCAGAGTGTTTATTGCACGGGGCCCCGATCCATGGGAGTTACTGTTCTTAGCCGAAGTAAGATGTCCCTCCAACCCTAGTCTTCTCTGAGTGCAGGTAGAGTTGACACCTTGGTTTCTAAGCCTGTAAATGATTGTTCCTTGTGACTGTAAGCCTCATGCTCCTGGCTTGGGACGTTGATCTGTGTGTCATCACGCACACGCTCAGAAAGGCTTTTCTCTGCGCTCATGTATGTTGTGTAACAAGAGAACTGTAAATGAGCACAGCCCTTTCCTTCTTGGATCTTCTGTTCAGGCTGAGTGGGGTCCTTCCATCAGGGACGGCTCCTTGATATGGATGTGTAACCCAAGCCTCCCTTCATCTTCTTGAGCCTCAGTTTCCTCATCTTTGAAATGGAGAACAAGATCTGCTTTGAAGGTTACCATAAATTGTAAATAAGATGAAATGTGCAGAGTGTTTATTGCACGGGGCCCCGATCCATGGGAGTTACTGTTCTTAGCCGAAGTAAGATGTCCCTCCAACCCTAGTCTTCTCTGAGTGCAGGTAGAGTTGACACCTTGGTTTCTAAGCCTGTAAATGATTGTTCCTTGTGACTGTAAGCCTCATGCTCCTGGCTTGGGACGTTGATCTGTGTGTCATCACGCACACGCTCAGAAAGGCTTTTCTCTGCGCTCATGTATGTTGTGTAACAAGAGAACTGTAAATGAGCACAGCCCTTTCCTTCTTGGATCTTCTGTTCAGGCTGAGTGGGGTCCTTCCATCAGGGACGGCTCCTTGATATGGATGGGTACCCAAAGCCACAAGGCCCTGGCCAGGACTGGAGCTGCATGCCGGGAGAGAAGAACAAGGATATAACGTGGCCCACTTTTCACCTTCCTTCTTTTTTCTCTTCCACTCTGAAACAAGGAGAAAGGTTGCAACTGCAGCTTACTACAATGGGGGCCAGCTCTGAGCAATGCTGCAGACAGGGCAACTGGGCCCACAGAGCCAGCGCTACCATCCATGGGTCAATAGCAGAAGAGAAAAGTCCATTCTGTAGAGGACAGGCCCCTCAGTGCGTGTTGAGGCAGGAAGGAGGGAGCGACCTCAAGGTCCAAAGCACTCGATACTTAGAGACGAAGAAGGACAATCTTTCCCACACGCAGGAGGAAGCTGATTGGGACCTGCTCCTCCATGCTTCCACCACAGGGCTGTTTTCAGAGCAGGGCAGGACAAGCTGGGATAAAGAGTGCTCTTGGTCCTGCCTCTGACACGCCTAATTGCTGCTCAGCCCCCATGCCGCTTCTTATGGGAGCCAGAGAAGCAGCCCAGAGCAGGAAGTTTGGGGAGGGCCTTTTGGGAAGGCACAGAAAAGAGATGGCACTGCAGTTTGATGGTTCTGGCCTATTTCTCCTGATTCGAGCAGCACTGAGAGGCGGTGCAGGCCTTTGAGGTAGGTTATTCCCTCCAATTTCTCACAAGATTCGATTCTGCCATTTAAGCAAATGTGCAAAGATTGAGACAAGCCAGTTTTCCTCTGCATCTGTTAGGACATATATCGATCAAGGCAGGGGTGCTATTCCCTCCCTGTGTGAGTACACTCTGGCCTATGGTTCCTTTGCATGTGGCTAGGAGCAGCAGAGACCATGGGATCAAATACCAGCTCCAGCACTTACTGCTCCAAGAGTCTATGGGAAAACACCAGCTCCACCACTTACTGTGCCGAGTGACCTTTAGGACATTCCTTAACCTCTCTGGGTCTGTGAAATGGGGGTAGGAAGTGACCGATGCCATTGGAGCATATGTGAATACACTGAAATCGTGACTACAGCCCTTAGCCCATACCATGCACACAGGGAGAACTTAACCCTGCTACCGTGCCCAGTGTCATCACTTTGTTGTCGTAAGTTGCTTTGTTTGGGGAGATGGAGCAGCTCTGAATCGCTTTTCATTTTTGTGAGCTCTTAGACATTCCTGCGACTGCCTGTGTTAATTCCCTCGGCCGGGCCACTTAGTCACTCAGTCCTGCTGCAGGCTGAATCTGAGTCTGTGCTTTTTGCCTTTATATGTTCATTTGGTATCTCCTTCCAAGATTGCCATCTCAAAGAGCTAGGAAAACTGGGGCCCCGAGCACCCTAGGATGTACTCACACTTTCCTCAGAGCCATCATTGTTGTGGCTGCTATTACCATTATCAGCAGTATTAATTATACCAAATAATAATAGAACATAGTAATATTTATTAATAGCTTGCTATGTGCTAGGCTCCTTCTAGATATATTCCCATTTGATTCCAACAACCAAATGTGAGAAATTGCTATATCTATTTTAAAGATAAAGAATCAGACCCAGAGCCCTTTCGGTGGTCACACCTCTAGTAAGCAGATGTTCAAATCAGCTCCCAGCCTGGCCCTCTGCAGGAGACCTGCCCTCCTTACTTCTAACCAGAGACTGTTATTCTTGAAACTCCTCACCCCGATTCCCTCTGGCTCTCATTCAAGGTCAAATTTGAACTGAGTGTCCCGGCGCCAGTTTTCATCAACCAGAAACTCTCAAGTCTCTGCCCATCCCATCCTCACGGTTAGCATCTTCAAATTGCAATCAAGACATAACTTGTTCCAAAAAGGTGGTTCAGTAGGAGACAGCAGAGAGTTTGTGGTTATCATCTAGGGGCCTGAGAAGGTTGAAATTTTTAAAGACCATCAGTTGGCATGCCTTCTCTAGAAATGAGTGATTTATGAGCAGTCAGGCAGGCCCCTGCTTTTATTTTTCTCTCATACATTTTATCATCATTTTTAATTGCCAGGAAAAGTTGGTATAAACTATAGAGCAAGACAAGGCTATCTTAGTTTGCCTCTCCCCTCCCTTCCCCATCCACCCCCTCTCTCTTGCCAAGAGTAGACCAACCTAAATGCCTCCCCCAGCTGTTTATTTAAGCAGAGGGCAACAACAGTAGTCAATGCTTGTCAGTGTACTCCCTAGCTCGCCCCAAAAGTCTCCTTTGTGTGTTATTTGAGATGTGGGCACTGGTTATTTCAGCAGGCCTATCTGAGCACTCTATTGTAGTCCACACGAGAGATGATACTCCAAGGTTTTGCAGTCCCCATGTCTAACTTTGTTGGAATTGGCATGGTTACCCAACAAAGAAGCTCTGCTCTATTATTCTTAGAACCACATGGTCACCAATGTACAGGTGAGAAGGACAGACTATGTGAATGGCAGCCCTGTCAATGTCAACTGGCAACAGCCATTCCATGGAAGATCGAGAAACACAGAAGCACAGATCATTCTGCAATGGAACAGTAGCACTCTTTCAAGCATTTAATGTTTAAATAGATAGGAAGCATCTTCTCTGTAAATTCACTTATCTTTTCTAGGAGCCCTGCCCATACCCTCCCTTGCTCTTAGTAAAGGACCAATACGCAGTTCTTTCTTTCTAGGGCTGAAATCCACACGGTATTTAAAAATAAATTTCAGGTTCTCGAGTCAAGGTACATCAGGTGCAATATAATAGGTCAGCACTGGGATTTTAATGACAGTTGCCTTGGCCTGCTAATAGCATACTTATTAGGTTGATACTGTGTAAGCATTTATGTTACATAGTTATTGTGGTTAAATTGCATTAATATGTGATTTCGTATTTATGTAATAGAAGAGCCATTAATAATATGCACATTAACAAAACCTAATAAATGTGTGGCACTCAGGGTGGACATTAGGTTTCCTTCATCAAGCTGAGTTATTTATTTCTGTTTCACCAAAGACTGAAGACGTCCGTTGCTTGGAGAAGGGCTTTTTATGTATTTTGGCTTTTTGGAAAGCAGTAGTTGTGTTGTCAGCCATCGTTTGCATTTTTGAATCTGAAAACCTCCCTACCCACAAGTGCGTTGGATGACTGTAAAGAAAACAGATAAATGCAAAAGTGCTTGAGATCATGAGCTGCAGCAGAGTGTTGTATTAAATGTGTTTTACCCATACTCAACACCAAGGCACCCTGGATTATACTAGGCATCAAAATTCAAATGCCTGGGACCAACAGATGATGTAGTGGTTGTCACTGGACTCCCACATGGTTGACCATGATTCGAGTCCCAGGCCCAGTGGTCTAAAACTCACACTGAGCATGTGTGCATGTGTGCCCAAGATCTCAAGAGGAGAATGGCGGAGAAGGGATTGCAGCATGACCAGTCCCGGGGGGATGATTTCTTGCTTTCTCTCTCTCTGTCTCTCTGTGTTTCTCTGGCGAGCACACACATGCTCTAGCAAAAATCTCTCTAAGAAAAAAAAAATTCAAATGTCTGCCAGCAGGTATCTTAAATGCATGGCAAACCAGAGAAACCACCTAAGAGCATTCAGTAATAGCCAGTGGTCACCATGAGGGGATACAGACTCAGTATTTTGTTTTTGATTTGGTTTATAAGAGAAGTCAGAAGTCTGAACTCTCTACCAACTCTTGACCAGATTTTTAGTGCTATCCAGCTCGGGTGTTGCCTGTTGATGACTCCTGCCCTAGATGGATGAAGTTAGGTTTTTTTCCCACATGGGCTCCCTGGGAGCTGCTGTTGTTCTTATTCATCCTTTCATCCCTGAAAGGACCAATCTTCTATGCACTTGGTTTGGGGAACTTGCCGGCCTTCAGGTCCCATGTTTAGCACTTTACATTCATCGTTTGTCTCTCTTTCACAGCCACTTAGTGGGTTGTTACAGCTGTCTTCACCACATGGCAGCTGAGTAAGCTAAGAATTAAAGAAAGGGGTTGTATGCCAAGGTCCACACAAAGAAAAGGTGGCAGACTCGATCTGTGAACCTTTGGATCCTTTAAGTTTTGATCTTCTCATCTCCAGCTACACACCCTCTTAGTTGTTCCCACATCACTCTGTACACCCCAGTGCAGCATTCCCCACTCTGGGTTACAACTGTCTTTTCCTTCTATCCCCTGAACCTAGTTGGAAAATGTAACTCTTGGATTGATAGATAAATGAGCAACATCATGGTGGAAATAAGCAACCATCTTCCAACACTGAGGACACCAGATCATTTTTTTGCCATCAGTAATTTATTTACAGTGAAATAGCACATTGCTTTATAAAGAGGGCGGAGTGGAGAATTAAGTATGCTTTCTTCTCCCTACTCTTCTTTTTTCATCTTTCCCAGAAGCTCTAGGCTTTCTCTTCAGGAGAAATGGAAAGAGAAATGAACCTTTCTTCCAGTTAACTGGAAAACCCACCATCTATTTGATTTGGAACACACCACATAGCACCCAGATTGGTTCTTTCACATCCCCGGGGCACCTCTCCTAGATATTATCAGCAGAGGCAACCACAGGAATTCCACCCACACAAAACAGAGGTGGACAGAGAAAGACCACACAAGTGAGAACAGGCAAGGAGACTTTGCTTGGGGTGAATAGACAGGAAGCAGGAGGGCTGCTCTCCCATCTACTGAGCTAAATCTTTCACATGATCTCTTTGTATTTGGGGAGCGTGTGTGGTCTGGAAAGCTGAGGAGGGGGTTGAGCAGAAAGAGATGGAAAGTTAGGGCTTGGGGCTGGGAGGGTGGGTTCTCACTTGTACACTGACTCACCTCATCTTCCCAGGGCAAGTTTCATAATTACCTAACTAATGGGGAATAATGACACCACTTGGATCGGAGTTGAGAGAGGGGAAAGAAAAGCATGAGAATTCATTAACCACGTGTGAGGGTCTTGGATAGCATCTCTAAAGGATCATTATTACATCATTTCACCCCCGTTTTCCACCTCTTTCCACTAACAGGACACAGACAAATGCAAAATAACTGTGTAATAATACATTACTAGACAGACAACAATGCCAGAAAGTATAATAGCCTGCTACTGCCATGAAACTCCCCCAAAGATATATTTAAAATGTCACTGATGCATAATGTAAAATATGAATTACAGGTTCATTTGCAGGATGCAATTTAAAATCCATACAGCTGTACAGTGGCATTTCCCAGTGGGTTGTACTTTTTAGTTGTCTTTTTTGGAACACACAAAAAGAAAGAAAGAAAGAAAGAAAGAAAGAAAGAGAGAGAGAGAAAGAGAAAGAAAGAAAGAGAAATCCCCCAAGTACTTTCTGCACAGACATCCAAACTTCAAGGAACCTGCTTCTCCCTGGTTTTCCTTCCTGTTTGTGTTGGTTCCGATGCGCTCCAAACCTAGTATCTTCTTGACATGTTGTCTTCCCTTCGGGATGTTTCTGCAGGCTTCCCAGGAACCCTACAATGTAGATTACACCTTTTGGAGATGTAGCCCGGCCACATAAGGAGACAAGTAGTTGAAATTTGTGTCAAATTGCTTGTTTAAATGACTTGAGCCAACTTCTTAAAGCCAGGACAGCAGGGGCTGAGGATTTTTAAAGTTGGCAGGGGCCAAAATGACAAGACTCAGCAGTCACCTGGTGAGCTGCCAACCCTGACTGGAGGCTTCAAAAAATAAACTTTCTCAAAGGACACAAATTAAAAGTCATGTTTCAGCATCCATTAAAATGAAATTATAGGCTTCCATCGCATCGTGCACTACTTCCATTTTCATTATGCTTAAAATATTTCATAGATTGAGAATCGGTGGCTAGAAAAGCCGCGTGTGGAGTTGTCGTATGTGGTGTTATTGACAAGGGGGTATTTACAGAGGTAGTGTTCTTCTTTGTGCATTTTTCCTGCAAGAATAGAGGATTCGTTATAATAGAGAGTAAGGGCCATGGCTTGAAAATATCTGCCCTGACCTTCTCCAGAGACCGAATCTTCAGGGTTCCTCCCTCTGAAGAGAAAAGTTACCGACCTGCTGATCCAAGCTGCTCACAGGTGTTTTTGTTGACTCTCATTTAAATATACGTATGTATTTTACACACACACAAACACACCCACCCATACAAACATGATACAAGTGTGTACACACACACACACACACACACACACATGTTTTTATGTTTGAGTTCATTGTCAACATTTTATAAATCCAGGAAATTTTATCTGCAAGCCCAGATCTTTAGCTTTTCTGAAAGATTGAAAGATACAAGGCCAGCAGGTCTCATAGTTGTTAATATGCTGGACTCCCACATGGCCAACAACAGTGCGAGTTCCAGACCTGGTAGCTTGCTTTCTCATTTTCTCTATCTCTCTCTGGTGAGTGCACATGCCCTATAGCAAATTTAAAATAATAATTAATAAAATTAGTAAATAATTTTTGAGAGAAATTTTTGCTTTAGGGCACATGTGCTTGCCAGAGAGACAGAGATACAGAATGTGAAAAATCACTCCACTAGGGAGATGGCCACACTTCAATCCCTTCTCTTTCATTCTCCTCTTGAGATTTAGGGCATGCACACACACGCACCCGGGGTGAGTTTGAAGCTACCAGGTCAGGGACTTAAACTGCAATTGACCACATGGAAGTCCAGCAACATAACCACTATGTCATCTGCTGATCCAAGAAATAATTATTTTTAAAAATAAAAGTATAGTACAGCTACCTGGAGCCTTCCCTCATCCCCACATGGCCAGGTTGGCCTGGAGCTGGGTGAGGCTACTCCTACCTTCTTCAATTCAACTGAGTTCACGACTGTCCCACTTCAATCTCCTGCCTGACCCTAACAGGTATTTAAATGTGCTAAGGCCTGACTTAGAGTGAACCAAGCTCTTATCACCTCTAGAAAGGTTAAATATTTTTAGAGAATGGGTGCAGTGTATTGGGTTACCAGGAAATGGAATAAGGACTTGTTACCATAATGATCAGCCTTGAATGCCATGTTGCTTTCATTATAGCATTAATATATTTCAAATCTTTCCACTGGTCAGCTTTCATCAACCTGGTTTTGCTAGCCTAGCATCTCATGATTCTTCATTCGATCCAAATAAATGCACATTGAAGCACATCATTTATGTGTAACTACCCTGGGATGTGTCCTGCAAGCTTATCGGTGTTTCTAGTTTCCAGCTCAGCCATGGTCAACATGAAGACTTGGGTTTCGAACTTCCCTCCACAGGTTTGCAGAGTACCTGAGACTGGAATCTGCAGTTGCTGATGGCCTTTTCTCCTTCCTCTTTTTCCAGGCCCTCCAAACCACCACAGCCAGTCGACTCTGCGGCCCCCTCTGCCACCTCCTCACAACCACACGCTGTCTCATCATCACTCCTCTGCCAACTCCCTGAACAGGAACTCGCTGACCAATCGGCGGAGTCAGATCCACGCCCCAGCTCCCGCGCCCAACGACCTGGCCACCACGCCAGAGTCCGTTCAGCTTCAAGACAGCTGGGTGCTAAACAGCAACGTGCCCCTGGAGACCCGGTAAGTGCCCTCCCCGGCTCACAGAGGCCTCCCAGGACACTCCACAGACCCTGGGTGTCTCCGAATTCTAGGGGGAGAGTCATTCCTGGCATAAATGATGAGACAGGTTTACCACCTCCTGTTCCCTTGGTAATCTGACCCTGGACGGTAGGTGATAGGTACTTCTTTGTTCACATGTGTCTCCTTTTAATGCTTGTTTACTCTGTTCGACAGCTCTTGTGTACCCAACTAATAGAATTAGCATAACATATTTTTACTCAAAGGCTCATGGGAAACATGCTTATAAGGGTATATTGACTGAAAGCTGCTGATAAATTATGCATTTGGCCTTTCTTGAAGTAATAAATGAAGACTCATTTGAAATGAAGTGTTTGGGGAGACCTTGAGAAACAATCCCTGATTCCAAACTGACAGAAGTATAATTTTAATTTATATTTCATCCAACGTGCAGTCTCGCTTTAATCCCTCCTGTACAAACTAACAGCTTGATGCCTGCGGGGCAAACAATAATGTATAAAAACAAACAAGGAGAAAGGGGCAGCGCTTGTGTTGGGGGGGAAGAGTTTGAAGATGATCTCCGGGACCAACTTTGTTTCCTTGTTGCCCCTGCATTTTCTTTTTTCCCCTTCGCTTATGGCCTTAATGTTTGCCTTAACACAACCGGTAATATGGCAGGCTGGCGTGGAATTGGCAGTGAGAGCTGTGAGTGGGTTGTTCAGATACTGACACAGCCTTGCTGTTCCACCCCCAGGCATCGCACTGTCTCTGTGCTCTGATTGCTTTTGTGTCTTTGTCCAGAAGAATCACAGAGACTAAACAGAGAGGGATAATTCATAAGGACTCTTTGAAAAGTTCTCCATTTCTTTATTTATTTATTCATTTAATAGTTTAAGAGAGATTTTTGCTATAGGGCACCTGCGCTCGCCAGAGAGACAGAAAGAGACAGAAAGTGAGAAATCCCCCCCCCAGGGGGGTGGCCATGCCACAATCCCTTCTCCTCCATTCTCAACTCAGGATTTTGGGCACGCACACACACACACACCCCTGGCATGAGTTCTAAGCTGCAAGGTCCAGGACTCAAGTCACAGTCTACTACATGGAAGTCCAGCAGCGTAACCATGACACCATCTGCTGGTCCCTCCAATTATTTTTAAGGTGTTTTTGTTTTTGTTTTGTTTTGCCATAGGATGGATGCACTTGCCAAAGAGAGAGAGAGGTAGTGAGAGGGTCACTGAGAAATTACACCTGCCCCCAGGGGGAATCGCCCTGCCATAATCCCTTCTCTTCCATTCTCCTCTTGGAATTTTCGCATACACACATACTTGCCCAGCATGAGTTTCAAGTTACCAGGTCTGGGACTCAAACCCTGGTTGAACATGTGGGAGTCCAGTGCCTTAACAGCCACACCACCTGCTGGCCCCTCCAATTATTTTTAAACTTAAGTAACTTAGGTGTGAAAAAAGATAGAAAGAATCTATAATCTTCCTGGGAATTGTCAGTGAATTTTCGGTATATAGCAGGAAACAATTTTGAAGTCTTACCATTTGGAGTTGTTCCTTTATTTTTAGAGGTTTTTGCTATAGGGCGTGTGCACTTGCCAGACAGACAGAGAGAGACAGAGAGACAGAAAGTGAGAAATCACCCCCAGGGGGGTTGGCCATGCCATAATCCCTTCTCCATTCTCCTCTCGGGATCTTGGGCATGCACACACACGCACCTGGCGTGAGTTTAAGCCACCAGGTCCGGGACTCAAACCACGGTCGACTACCCGAGAGTTCAGTGACATAGCCATTATACTAACTGCTGGTCCCGAAGTTGTTTCTTATCTATAGTATTTTTGATTTTTAAAATAAGGTTGTTATTATTATCACTAATGTTAATATGTTGTACACCTTTGTCACTGTAATTATTCCAAACGTTAATGGATTTTTTTCTGATAATTATAGGTTGTTTTTAACCATGCCCACAGTCTTAATCTCTAAAGCCTGAAATGTTTAAAGTCAATACAAGCTATACTTGTATGTTATATATAGTAGGTATATATAACAGCTACAGTAATGTAGTAATCCCTAATGAGCAGCTTTGCTAGAGCTAGCTGGTTGACCAGGCACGACTCAGGATGTTACCACAGTTGATGGTGGTTCTAAAGACTGGCTGGGATTTTCTATTCCCTTCTCCTCATATTTATGAATTGCTCTAGAGTTCACTGAACACTGGTTGGCCTATTTTTAAATTAACAGACTAGAATGTGAAAAGCAGCTTCTGAAAAGAAAGGCTACATAAAGTGAACTAGATAAGGAGGGAAAAAAGAAAAAGAAAAGAAAAGAAAGAAAAGGAAGAGGAAGTGTAAAAGCTGTTGTAAGGAGAAGCAGCTGGTGTCCTCCTGGGTAAGGCAGCTGGATCCCACATGGCTGACTATGCAGTTTCAGTCCCAGACTTGGCAGCCTGAAAACACATGGAGCTATGTATGCATGCCCAAAATCCTGAAAGGGGAATGAAGAAGAAGGTACTGTATATAGAATAATGGGAGCATAAAATTGTAGTGACTGTATAACGGACAAAGGGATTAACTCTCCCAGAAAGATCAGAAAAAACTTTATACCTGAAGAGCTGCTCGAACTGGGTTTTGAGGGATGAGTAGGAGTTTACAGAGTTGACTGTAAAGAACAGTCAAAAGCTATAACGTAATAGTTGTACCTATGCCCCACTTTTTTTTTCCCTAAAAGCTTAGCAACCTAGAACTGAATGTTACACAATGTTAAAATACTGTGAGTTTAATGTCATTTTATTTAACCCCCAAGAGACACTATTTGGTAGCTCTTCTTTTTAAGGACGTGATGCCACACTAGGATTCCCATTTCTATCTTTCATACCAAATAAGAATTGATTAATCACATTCAAGACAAAGAACCATTCAAGGTAAGACATTGGAAGCTGACCATAAAGTTGTCACCAATTTAGAAGACGCAGTGGAAATTTACAAACAGATTCCCTGCCCCTATTCTCATTAATGCCGACTTCTGGATGTGATGAAAGAATTCCAGAACTCTAGGAGGTAATGAGCAGGCAGCCTGCCACCCCCAGAAACTCTACACCAATCCAAGTGCATGTCTAAGTTGAGCGAGGAACAGGCCCTTGCCTCTTCGCATTGTTCTTTTGATGTCCCCATCCGTCTTAATGAGGCATGTTAGATCTCTGAACTATGCTTTTTCCATTTTTCTTCTATGACAAGTAGAATTGGAGGTGCTGATTAAGGAGGCATAGCCAGGAAATAGGACTGCACAAACTTGAAATTTAACACAAGACAAGAAAGCACACAAAGGAAGTTCTATATCAAGGTTAATCATAGAAGGGACCAATGCATATAAATTTCTATAATGGAAGCAGTCAACTCATGTACAAACCATAAAATTATCCAACCAAATATAAGGTAGGAGAACTAATTGCAACAGTCAGCATCATCTTATCTAAAGAGGTGTGTAACAAAATCACCCTGCCTGCTGTCTTTCTCTCAGCCTACTCACAGAAGGTCTTAGAATGAAGTCCACACTTGCAATTTTTGGTTGATATCATCTACCCACTTCTTTGTCTGCTGAGACCGACAAGGTTAGGAACCTTCCTGGTTGGCTGCTTCTTCAGGAGTTTCTGAATCAGCTTCTCTTGTCTAAAACAGTAGGAAGTGGCTGAATGACAGAACCTATCTTTCTTTCCTTCTGTGTTTTGCTGAAGCAGGCTTCTCTCCCTGAATCTATCTGGCAGTAGATCACCAAAAAGAATCCCTAAGCAGGACAAAACTTCCCTTTGACTTTACTTTTTTTTTTTTAATAGAGGTTTTTGCCTTAGGGCACATGTGCTCACCAGAGAGAGAGAGAGAGACAGTGAGAGAGAAAGTGGGAAATCATTCTCCAGAGGGGATGTCCATGCCATAATCCCATCTTCTCCATTCTCCTCCTGGGATCTTGGCCACATACCCAGCGTGAGTCTCAAATCACCAGGTCCAAGAGTCGAACCACAGCCAGCCATGTGGGAGTCCAGTGATGTAGCCACTATGCCATCTGCTGGTCCCCTCTGACTTTACTTTTGCCCTGAAATATAGGAAGCTTCATTTTAATCATCAAGATCCTCAAGTTACAAACAAATTTGTAAATGGCTTTCCAAAATAGTCATCTATTATTCATTCTACAAATATCTATGGGAATCTACCATGTGCCAGGCACTGCAGATTCAGCAGAGAAGAAGAAAGATACAGTCCCTGCCCTTATGGAGATTCTAGGCTTGCATAGACAGACATGAGCATATGCTTATAAAAATGTCCCTAATATGGTAAATACAGTAAGGGCCATAAAAGGTCCAGAAAAACCAGACCTAAGAGAAAAAGCCATTCAAGCTAAGCCCGAAGGATGAGTAGGTGTTAATCAGCCTTAAGGAGTGCTCTGTTTGGCAAGGAAAAGACCCACCAGGAGCAGAAACCGGGAGAGAAAGGAAGCTAGAAAGGTAGAAAAGGGTAAGATGGCACGAGACCCTGGGCTGTGTTAAAGATTTTGGATTCTATCCCAAGAACAACTGAAAGTCACCCAAACATTGAGAGCAAAATAGCACGATATCGTTTTGTCTTTGATGAACAGTAGCTGCGATGAAGTAAAGGTTTGGAGAGGGAAAGGGAGCGAGAAAAGGAGAACAAGGCTGAAGGTCCAGCTTGGAGACTAGGGTAATCGTTAGAGTGAAGAGTGGTGTGCCTTGAATATGGTAATGGTGCTGAATATTCATAGATGTGAGATCTATTTCTACTGTAAAATCAAGAAATGAACAATTGCCGGGATTTAGGATGTTCTCCATTTTTTGACTTAAGAAACTGGGCGAAGAGTGATGGAAGACCAACAGGTTTTGTGGCAGAAAATACAAATTCCATTTTGGACAGGTTAAATCTACCATGGAGGAGGTTAAGTATAGTTATTGGCAGACTTATTTTGATACTAAAATAATATACATAACACACAGAAAATTATTCAGTTGCCAATAATAGTATATTTAGTGTGCCCAAAGCCCTCAGCAATTGATTTTTCTCTTTAAAAACAAATTTCTCTAGGTATTTTGTTGCACTTATTCTACATGATCACATAGGCCTGTACTAGCAACTTTCATGAATCACAGACTTTCTGCTCTAACACTTAACTTTACGTACATGGCCCCATTTAATCTCTTAAATCTGACAGAGTCCATTATGAATATATCACTATCCCTATTTAAAGTAAGGGGAAACTAAGGCTCAGAGCAATTAATCTCCAATTAATCACCCAACTTGTAAGTAGCAGAGTTGGGGTATGAACCTGTATCTACTTGGCTCCAAATCCCTTGTTCTGAGCAACTACACATATTGCCTTTGGGACTAGGAGACAGAAAAATAACACAAATGAACTGTTGTTATCCTGCTAGCAAACAAACTAATTTGCCTAGACCATGGCCATGGTGAAATTAAGAAGTAACATAAGGCAAGAAACGGTCTCCGAGATGAACTCTGGCCTGTTATTGGGCATGGGCTTCGGCACTGACAAAATTAAGTCAGGCAAGATGTGAGGGACCCTTCTCTGCCACCCTGTGGGGTTGCTCCAGCCTAAGATGGTAGATCTGAGGCCATGCCGCACTGCCCTGTAGTAGCAGCAGCAGCACAGGATATGCGTGGGCTGATTCATCAAGGAGGTTTAATGCTCTGCATCTTATAAAATGCGAGTGCAGGGGCCAGCAGGTGGCATGGTGGTTAAGGCACTGCACTGCCACATGGCTAAGTGTGGTTCAAATCTCAGACCCAGTGGCTTAGGAATCATGCCAGGTACATGTACAAGTACGTTCAAACTCCTGAGAGGAGAACAGAGGAGGGATGGCAGCAGTGGCATCCCCCCAAGGCCCCATCCCTACCAAAGGGTGATTTCTCACTTTCCTTCTGTTTCAACTGGTGAGTGCTCACACCCTATGGCAATTTTTTTTTTTTAAGTGAGTAAAACTGACATGGAAGAAATGAGAAACACAGCTACTTTGTTAGCTCCATGATTTGTAGGATTTTTTTTTCCAAACCAGGCTTTGCCAGGTTGATAGGAGAAAGTCAAACAGCTTTCATGCCATAGCTAGAGGTTTGCTTGTCCCGAGTCTCAGTGTTGTGGCAATTACTTGATTAAAAACTGAGCCCCTGGATTGATGAGTAGCATCTAAGGAATCTAATTTGGGGCCAGAATTTTAGAAAATGTTTGGTCTTCAATACAAAGTAATCTTAGTCTAATCTGGATGCTGTATCGGTAGTACCTATTTGGGAATCAAGATTCAAGACCTTTAGTAAATAAGGTTTTCGCAGAAAAGCAACGAGATGGTTGAAACATCTTCACCATGCTAAGTCCAAAGACGATTCCAACATTGTTCTCAGATTGATTTTTCTACCTAAGGATTAATTTTCTGACAGAATCACTGACAAGCTTGATCTTGAGAATATTAAGCTAAGGTCACCTATGTTTTGTTTGTTGTGTGTGTTTTTTTTTTTCCTAATGTTTTCGAGTGAGGTTGAAAAGTAGAATTCATTCATTCCAAATGCATTGAAGCACTTTTCAAATCAATAGGCAGCTTGATTTCTCCATATTGCAAAACATGATGCCCCCTCTAAATTCTCATCAGAGGCAACATGGAAATTAACAAGACCTTTTGGTTAGCCTTTCAAGCTCAGCCTTATTTTATAGCTTTACCTTGCCTTTTTGACACCATGCTCCCGCCTGGCCACCAGCAGCATTTCACGTTGCAGTGCACTTTAATTTTGCAGTTTTCTTAGTCTTCCTTGGAAACTGGCAGCTTATTAATCTCAATAACTGAACTGCTCAATAGGCAAGCTCACCAATGAGAAACCAAACTGTGTCTTTTTTTCTTTTTTTCCCCTTGCCCGATAGAAACAAGGGGATAGGTGTTTGCATGAAGGTAATGGGGGTGGTAGAGGAAAAGCCAGTTAGGAGGGCCCCCTCTACCCCGCATCCCTTTCTGATAATTAGCGGGAAAATAAAGAGCGCCTAGGCGAATCCACTGTTCTGCAATTTATAGCTTGTGGTGTTAAACACACTCAAGCCCATTAATAAGAAAATAAATAAAGTGTCGTGGCACATGTGCAAATTACAAGGTGCATTAAGAAAGAAATAAGCATTACATCTTATTCAAGACCACTCCAGCCTACTCTTGGCAGTTTTTGAACTTAGAAGCATCCTTTGAAGGTGGAAGTACCCAAGGAAAATCTGTCCCTTTTAAATTGGGCCCCTTCTGTAAAATTAAAAACCTGTTAAGTGTTTGGGGATTTGAACTTCTTACTTGCAAGTTACCACAGGTAAGTTTCTCAGTAGAAAGAACTTTTTTTAAAAAATCCAACCCTCAGCAGTCCATACCACAGGGACCCAATTATGGTTGAGGCCACCTCGTGGGCATGCATGGAAAAAGCAAGACTCTGCCCTGAGTCTGTGTAAATGTCGAAGACTCTTGGGTTAAGTTCATAGTTGAAAAAAAAAAAAAACCACAAATATTTCCATCTCTGTCTATGTTCTTTCACCCATTCAGCTAATATCAATTGTCATTCCCTTGGGGCATTTCCTAAAGTCTTCCCAGAGGATGTTTTATCTGGCTCAGACAGGGAGAGACTTGACGAATTGGAAGGCCTTTACTAATTCTGGCTCCCCAAAGATCCCTTCCTTTTCATAGAAGCCAGAAAAGGCATCCAGGTTCTCCCAGGCAGGAAGCAGATTCTGCAACTTTCCTGAAGTTTCTTTTGATTCATTAGTCTCGGCCTCACTTGCTTTTGTGAGTTGGAATCTTGTGTCTCCAGAATTGTCATCCGTCACAAGGTACTGAGACATTTTGCTCAGCTGGAATGACTCCTTTCGATGGCATAGGAGTGTTTAAGACACTTTTCTCAGAGGTTTTCCTCCTCTGAAACCCACCAAACCATCTGGAGCTATTCTGAGTCTCATTTGCAAACACCCATTTTAAAGGTGATAGCTTCACACAAAGGACAACCCTCCAAATTGTGTATTTTAAAATCCCTTCTAGTACCATTTATTGTTCAGAATAGCCATTTAAAAATCAGCAGATCCTCTCATCCCTATTTCTGTATCAAGTACTGGAAATGTGCTTGCCTTATACTTCAAGAGAGTGGTTAACCATTCTCTCCTATGTGTTCAATTGTATTAATGTTGCATTTCAGTTTGTTAAAGCTGCAGTTGGGAACCAGCATCCATGAGTACCTTTCTCAGCAATTAGTCCTGTGAAGATGCTGCACACCATTGATAGGCATTTAAATCTTATTTTTTAAAAATATTTAAGTGAAGGAATTTAAAATTCTGTACCAAGGGGAAGGTGGAAACTGTTGCTCTTCTTACCTAGATAATATGCTGATGTGCTAATATAAGAATTTTAAATAGAAAGGTTAATATTGGTGGGGTTTTATTTTGGGGCGGAGGGAGATGTTGCCATGAGACATGTGCATTTGCTGAAGAGAGAGAATGAGAGGGAAAGTGGGAAATCATCCCCCCAGGGAGGATGGCCATGCTACAATCCCTTCTCCTCCTTTCTCCTCCTGGGATTTTGGGCAGGCATGCACATGTTCCATCATGATTTTCAAATCACTGTCAGACCTGTCGGAGTCCAGTGCTTAACCATCACGCCACCTGCTGGTGACTTTTTAACTTCTCAAGCCAGATCCTCTCAAGTGTGCCTAGGAACATGTGATAAGGAGGTATAGGGACATTTTAGATCCATTTCAGAGTTTGATGGGACTCCAGAGAAATCTACTCTGACCTGAGCTCCATCCTCATCAATTCAGTAAAATGTGAGAATAATTATACAAGCTCTCTGAGACCAGGACGGTGCTGTGTCTGCGTGTGTGTTCTCAGTTTAGAGCTCTGCTTTCTCGGAATGTCCTCCAGTGGTGTGCTAAAGGTAGAGAACTGCAAAGATCATCTTTTCCAGCTTCTAAATGTCAGGATCCACCTGAGAAGGAGAAATTGTGACTCTTCAAAATCTCTTAGCTTCCTGGAAAGCACTAAACACTCTGTTTTTAGACGTAATCGTCTCAGAAATACCTACTTGGTGCCAAGTACTGTACTAGGTATTTTACGTCAGGTTATCTGAACAGAAGCCCTGCGGGATAGATGTTCTTGTCCCCTTTCAACATATCAGGAAAACGAAGCTTGGAAAGATGGAGGGTCTGAGACAGGGACAAGATCTTGGCGGAACTGCATTCAAGTACATACACTCAAGCATTAGGAGTCTGTCTCTGAGCCTGGCTTTTTTCTATTTTCCAACATTGTTGTTATAAGATTCTCTTTCCATGAGATCTTTATGGGAACTAAAGGCTATATTCTCATGGCCTGAAAACCTTAAAAAAAAAAAAAAAGAGAGAGAAGCTCTTCTTCCTGATATTTCAAGAACACTCCTTTGATTGAGTCTCCTGGATTCAGTTAATGTGATGTGCCCACAACTGATCCTATAAGCTAGACAATAGCCCGCCTTGACTGGCCAGCCTGGATCACATGCTCACACAGGGCTTGAGAGGGGCATGAGCAAAGCTTGCGCTATTAGGAGACCATAAAATGGAAGCCTGGCAGGCAGAAACCACAGACCAACGCAGGTCAAACGCAATGCTAGTTTTTCACAGCCCAGCTTCCTTCTCTTATTTCCTGATTATAATGATTTTTTTTCTCCTCTGGGCAGACACAGTCCTGGTCTTGGTAGGGTGGTAGGGGAATTTTAGGGCACTGGGTTATCACACTCCTCTGGGCACAGAAGGGGGTTTACCGCTGATTCCAACATGAAGCAGAAAGGAAAGTCCCACTGACGAACGGCCACCCCCTTCTGACTCATCGCCCTCTCTGGTTCACTTCTCAAACGTCCCACGACTTTACCTTTGAGTTCACGGTGGCCACTTAATGCATTTTAACTTTTATTAGTCTCCTGATGTCTCTTTTAAGCTATCATCTTCTTTCCTACAAAAGTGCTTGGATTCCACATTTTCTAATTAAAACACGCTCATTTATTGTCTTACTAACCAGTGCTCTTTACGAGGGCTCATGATGAGAAAGTGAACTCAAAGCATCTGAGTGCACTTCCTCTCTCCTGAAAATGGCTGGAGAAGCAGTTTTACCTTTCCAAAGTTGAATAACTTTAAAGAATTGTTTTTTATTTTTCTTTATAATAAAGTCATGAGTGGAAAACATTCAACGTGCTTCAAGGTCATAATATTCTCAGCAATACATCCCAATTGATCCTCTTGGTTGTGAAAATCCTGAGGTGGAACATTTGCAGGAGTCAGTCAACTTCATAACAGATGTAGGTAGCACTAGCATAGTTCTACAGAGAGAAAAGGTTCTGTCCTGAAATGTAACATGTCCTTATGTTAATAAGGATGCCCATTGCTACATTCCTGTGTATTAATACACTCCTGTGAATTAATTTGATGCTTCTAGAAGTAGTAAGGCTCAAGGTGCTGGGGGTAAATATAGCACAGATGAATTGAAACCCATGTAGTGTCTCTCTCTCTCTCTCTCTCTCTCTCTCTCTCTCTTTCTTTGTAATTGCTAGAGGGCACATGTGTTCATGTGGCTGTCTGTCTGTCTGTCTCTCTCTCTCTTTGTAATTGTTAGAGGGCACATGTGTTCACATGGGAGAGAGAGAGAGAGAGAAAGAAAACTCTGTCTCCCTACCCCCCCATTGGCATGGTTTCACCACAATCCTTTTTCTCCACTTCTCCATCCTGTCAGGATTTGGGACAAACACTCAGGCATGTTTTTCAAGCAGCCATGAAGCCATGACCAGGATTTGAAACTTGGTCAGCCATGTAGGGTCCAGCTTCAATATGCTGCTCTTAATCACTGTTCTACAGGGCCAGCTCCCATATAGATTTTCAATGTGATTGTGTGTTGGCACTGCGATTGTTTGGTGGCAATGTGATTGTGTGGTGGCAATGCGATTGTGTGGTGGCATTATGTCCAAGTAGGAAGGACATGTCCAGTATGCATCTGGGTGTGTCTGGGTGTACTTTGTTTTCCGAGTTTTCGCCATCGTCTGCCTTGTGTGTAGAAGTAGGAAAGCTGTGTTAAGGGATCTCCTCATGTCCTACCTACGTGTGTGTCTTCCAATTCATAATTTGTTCAGTTTAGGGGAAGGGGAGAGGCATAGTACCCTTCACAGTACTAAAGCCAAAGGGCTGTTTCAGGCAGAAAGAGGAGAGAGGGTGAGAGAAAGAGAGCAAGGGAAGGTGAGAGGGTCTGGGGATGTGGATATACAAGTAAGCGGATGCTCTCTGCTGGGACAGTAGCCCTTCGTTCTGACCCCTACATCCAGACAGACTAGGAGAGAGCATCAAGGTCAGCATGATGTGGGGTGACTGCAACTGAGCCCCAGTTGTGTGAGGAAAGAGGCTATCGCTTGGCAGCTTAGTCCGCCATTGCACCGCCAGCAGATCTCCCCGAGTCTGAGTGATTTATAGAATAGAGGCTCATTAGGCTCACGATTCCAGTGGCTGGAAACTCCAGAAGTATGTAGCTGGCACCAGGCTACTGAGAGAAGCAGAGAGAATGGCAAGGATGTGCGGGAAAGCGCAAGAACAATCCGGAGGTACCCATCTTCCTTTTGTAAGAACCTGCTTTCTCACGAGAACTAATCCCTTGTCCTGAGAGCTGGAGCTCACTGTCTTTCGGGAGAGCACACATTCCCTCTAGCAAAAATTTCTCTCTAAAAAAAAAAGAGTAGAAAGAAACACTCCCTGCCTCTCAATTTCTATTTTCAAAGAAGTTTATCTTGAAGGTTATTATTTAGGCTCATGAAAACGTTTATGGGTATATTTTGTTACGTATAATGTAAATGAACTTATATACATGCCATTTGGCAACTTCCTTTTTTAACTTAGTGAGATACAGTGGAAATCTTCTCAGGTAATTTCATGTAGACCTACCTCATTCTTTTTTAAAGTCTGCGTAATATTCCATAATGCCATAATTTATTTAATCAGTCTTTTCTGGATAGACACTTAGATTGCGTTCAGATTTTTCTATTACAAACAAAGCTGTAATGAAAAATTTTGCTTATTTATCTTTGCATACTTATGTGACTATATTCAGAAGTTAAACTCCTGGAAGTGAATTGCTAGATCAAAGGGTATGTATAATATGCATTTTGAATTTGGATAGATCATGCCAAATTGTGTCTACCTCGAATTTAAATGTATGATCTCTATTCCTCTTTCTCTAATGATCTGAATTTCTTTTATGGATTTCAAATAAGAGCCTCAAAGTTTACACTGCTGGATTTTAGAACACAGAATTGAGAAGATTTTCTTCATCAAGGACTAATGTACTAATTAATGCCCTAGAAATGTTGACACCCTTTCTTTCATGTCAGGCTTAGTTTGAGAAAGAGGCATAGCTGTGGGGGAATCGGACTTGCTGGCTTCCCTTGGTTCGAGCTGTAGGGCCCTCTCTCTTTATTCCCAAACTGTGCTGCCCTGTGGTCTACCTGATTGTAGGCACCTCAATTTTGCTGCCTTTTGTTTGCTCACTTATCACTTGGCAATGTTTAAATTTGCCTCTTCTCCCCATTTACCTTGCCTCTATCCACCTAGCGGGGATATTACAAGGATGTCTATGATGACTTAGTCAACTTTCTGAGCCCCCGCGGGAAGCACCCGTGCGGTGGTACGATTGCTCCGTTACAGGGGAGCATTTTGATCAAGCGCCAGCAAATCCAGCGAGGAAGGCAGCCTCTTTTGTGGAATAAGTGTGTGAGGGCTCTGTCAATAAGAGGCCCTCAGGCCAAACTTACATAGTTACTTATCTGAAACTCTGATTTTATGCTAAATACAGAATTTTGTATTTCCCTCCTCCCAGTGGTAATCCCATTACCAGGATTGTTCATAGGACTTCAGCTTCAGTTAGTTACTGTTTGCAGAGTCCTATTAGTAGTTAGGCACCGTGGAAGACACTGAAGGTAAGCAGCCCTTGTCTACTGGGAATTATTTTCAGGTGGAAGAAAGGCTATGGAGCAGGTCCTTTATAGTCATATAGAAGGTTTTAGGAGGGACATAAGCTCGGGGCACTATATGGGAACATGGGGTGATACACGCACCCATCCCTGCCTGGTTAGAAGCCCACCTGGTAAGGATAGTCTCTGAGCCCCATCTTGATGGAACAATGAGTTACTTCCACGAATGGCTTTCCAGATAGTCAAGAGAATAAGAAAAGATCAGAAAATCAAGAGTGTACAAGCACTGTGGGTCAACCAGAGGGACACTTGGGAGACAACGCACGAGGTCTGCTGATGTCAGGGCCACCTTCTGGGCTCTGTCAGCACACTGCAGTATATTCTGCATGGGCTGGGGTGCCTGCAAAGGGATTTGCACAAAGACCTGTATGCTCAGATATGCTGAGGAGGAAGAAAGACCATGTCTACACACCAGAAAGGAGGAACTAGACATAACACAAGTGGATCTCATATTTAAGAATACAAGAGGGAAAGCAGAAAGAGAGAGAGAGAGGAGGAAAAGAAGAAAAGACAGGGAATGAAAGGGAGGAGATGTGTACTTATGGTAGGCAGGGTAGGAAATTCACTGGAAATTGTCTCCACAGCAGTGACAGCAACATTCATTGAGGGTTGACTCAGTGCCAAGTATGTGCTGAGGCCCTCGTTTACACCACATACTATCCCTGTGAAGTACTTCCAGTCGTTTTTACTATTTTGCATTTGAGGCAACTAAGATTCAGCAACATCAAGTCATTTACCTAAAGCTGCACAGGTTACAGGTGGGGCAACCAGGTTCTGAGTCCCACTTACTGACAGCAGGTTTACCCACCAACCCCCACCCTATCCAGCCTTTCAGAATCAGCAGGTACTGTGCCAGTCTGACCCTGCCCGTCCTCCTTCATCCTAGCTTCTCTCCACTTCCCTGTCACCACTCTCCACCTCTTCCTCACTCTCCTCCACAAAAACACATACATTACTTTGTTTCTCACTTAGCCACTTAAACTCTTGTCAAGGAAAACCTAGGCGTTAGCAAGGACCCGCACTCAAGTCCAGGCCTTTGAGATATATACGAAGGTAGCTTCCCTCCACCCAGACTTACCTGTAGGTTTTGTTTAATTCTGCAACTTGCAAAGAAAATGCCTGAAGGCGGGCACCTGCCTTTTAGTCTAACACACCACATCCCTGGCAGGCAGTTTTCAATTTAGCATGCCTCGACATGTCCAACTGCATCTTCATCAAAACTTCCAAGATGGGAGTGACAAGCTTTTGGGGGACTTATGGCAAACATGCATGACAGTTTTCCTTGACACTTGCATTTTTAAGAATCCTTGCCCCAGGCCCTCGGAAACCCAGTCTTTAAAAAACTAGGAATCTTTCGAGAAAGTCGAGCTTTCAGAGCCTGCTTCTCTGGGACCTGTTTGGGGGCAGGGATGCTGTCGTATCTGCTCGAGAGTCTGTTGAGTACCATGGCACGATTTACATGTTGATATTAAATGGTGGTTGCCTTTGTAACAGCATTTCTGGACATCCGATGTGTATATATCTGTCCTGGGCATTGTTGGTTGGTATGCAGCTGGCCTACAAACACACTTAAATGGCACACTTCTGCAAAGCATTAATTTCTGAGTGTCCAACAGATATAGGTAGGCAGGCAGACATGTCACAGGGGTCGTCATAAACCTTAATTAATATCCCTGAAGAGCTCTTGTATCATTTCATGAAGAGCGCTAAATAATAAGCAAATATCATACCTATGGATATTACATAGATAAAGAAATGTGCGTAAATATGCTGATAGAACTTATGTTTGCTCGTGCCTCCAAGGGTCTGATATAAATTCAAATGGGAAAATAAGTTGTGTTAAAGAGAACCATCTTTTTTTTTTTTTGAAGTTTAAAAAAGCAAAGTGCCCCAAACTTAGATGCTAGAAATCTCTATTGTTGATGCAGAAGAAGAAAATCTGTAATACACACCAAAAAATGAGTAACAAATTTTTCCTTTTTGTTTTTGTTTTTTTTTACCTTTGCCAATCCATTCATAGGATTGCTTTGTCTCTGTCTTAGTCCGTCTGTGCTACTGTAATAGAATTCCTGAGATTGGATGATTTATAATGAACAGAAATTTATTGGCTCATGGTTCTGGAAGTTGAGAAGTCTAAGACTAGACTTGCCAATATCTGGCAAGTTCCTTCTTGCTATGTCATCCCACAGAAGAAGAGCAAAGAGGTAGAGAGGAAGAGACCAACTGGGGCAGAAATGATCCTTTTATAAGGAACTCACTGCTGAAATAATAAACCCATTCCCAAGATACTGGTATCAACCCATTTGCCAGGGCTGAGCCCTCATGGGCCTTTGAAAGGTTCCCCGTCTTAATACTCTTACAATGGCAATTAAATTTTAACATGGGTTGGGAGGGAACAAATATTCAAACCCTCGCAGTAGCTATGAAATAATTCAGATCTATTTTGCTTCCCTTTCTAGGCCTTGAAGAAATCTCATAAGATACTAAATCTGCCCCTTTAATTATTTTTTTAGAGTGATTTTTGCTGTAGGGTGCATGCACTCTTCAGAGAGACAGAGAGAGAGAGAGAAAATGAGAAATCACCCCCCAGGAGGATGGCCACACCCCAGTCCCTTCTTCTTCATTCTGCTCTTGGAATTTGGGGCAGGCGTGCACACACACCCTGCATGAGTTTCAAGCCAGTGAGTCTGGGACTAGAACTGCAGTCAGTCTTATGGGAGTCCAGCGCCTTACCCTCTATACCACCTGCTAGCCCCTGTCCCCTTTAATTGTTAATGCATAGATAGACCTTCCTTCCTCTTTCTTTCCTTCCTCCCTTTTTCTTTCCTTTCTTCCTTCATCTACTCCATGACTGGTTCTTGAACACCTACAAAAATAGAAAATAATTGTGCTTGCTTTTTCAATTGGTTGATTTCCTTTTCATCTCTTTGTGGGCCTCAGAGTTCTTGTTTGAAAATAAAGGGAGATTGGGACCAGCCGATGGCATAGCAGTTACATTGCTGGACTCCCACATGGCCGACCACAGTTTGAGTTCCAGACCCAGTGGCTTCAAAAATCAAGCTGGGCATGTGTGTGTGCATGCCCAAGATACCAGGAAGAAAATGAAGGAGAAGGGATTGCAGCATGGCCATGCTCCCTGGCAAGGGGCAATTTCTCACTTTCCCTCTTACTGTCTCTGTGTGTGTGTCTCTCTGGCACTAGCACAGGCCCTAAGGCAAAAACCTCTAAAAAAAAAAATAAAGTAAGAATTAGAACTTCATTTCTCAAATGAAGAATAACAGGGAAGACCAGTTTTTAGACTAGGGGGGAACAAAAACAGTTGTGGATCTGCAGAAATCACCTGAATTTTATTTACTGCAGTATTTCTCAAATATCATAGAATTCTTTCTTTGCCTAAAGCTAGTAATATACAAATATCCTTGATCTAAAGAGCGCACTTTTACTTTGAAAGGTTATAATTCAGATCTTTTCTGACCTCATGATGGAAGAAGTCCAGAATTTCTTCAAAGCCTTACTAGGAAGGAATTCTGATTTTTGTTTCTAAAATAAAACATAATTTCTCTCTCAGTCTGAACTCTTTTTCACATTCATCCATTCCATATAGGCTCATTCAACAGGTTCAGCAATATTTGGACACGGTAAATAAGAACTGTTTATAACACAGTTTTCAGAATCTATGCTAACAATAAAATCTCTTTTTCTACAAATGTCGCACCTAGAGAGCTTGCCAAGAATATAAACTTAGTAGCTCTCACTCCAACCTCTTTCCTGAAACGAGAGCCTGCTGATTTGGGTGTGTTAAAACATTTTGTAAGGTATGAAGTGGTTTTACTTTTTCTGCTACTGCTGATACCTAGCTTTTCGGCGATGCTTCTTATATTTTTTAATGCATTACAATTTCAAAAATAAGCTCAGGGGACAGCAGGTGGCATGGTGGTTAGGATGCTGGACTCCTACATGGTCAACCATGGTTCAAATCCCAGACTTGGCACCTTCCTTTCTCACTCTCCCTCTCTCTCTTTCTCTCTGATCAAATTGAAGAATAATACTCTGATGAAATTGAAAAAGAATAATGATAAATAAAAATAAATACATTAAAAAAAAAAACAAGCTCAGGACATGGGTAGAGCTTCCTCAAAAAGTTAAATATACAATTGCCATATGATCCAGTAATTCCTCTACTGGGTAGATCCCCAGAACAATTAAAAACAGATACCCAAACAAATACTTGTACACAAGTGTCCAAAGCAAATCTAACCACAGAAGACAAAAGGTGGAAACAACCCAAATGTCCATCAAGGGATGAATGAATTTCAAAAAGTGATATAGATACACACACACACACACACACACACACACACACACACACACACATGATGGAATAGTATTCAGCCCTAAAAAGGAATGAAGCACAAACAATTCCTCCCCCCCCAAGCCCCATAACCTCAGATTCAATCAATCACGGGTAGAAAATGTTCAACAAATAAGTAAATAATACAATAGAAATTAACACAGGATTAAAAAAAAATATTGTATGGCAACTATTTCCACAGCATATACATTGTTAGATGTTATGAGGAATCTAGAGACCCACTGTGAACACTGAGCAATGACCACACAGACACATGCTACCCTGGATATAAAATATTACGTTAAGTGAAAGAAGTGAGACACCAAAGGTCACATATTTTATGAGTCCATTTGTGTGAAATATCCGTAATAGGCAAACCCATAAAGACAGAAACCAAATTAGTGGTTGCCAGGAATTGGAGATGGGAGAACAAAGCAACGGGTAGTTACTGGGCAAATAGTATGCGTTTTTTGGGGAAGCAACAAAAACATTTCGGAACAAAATGGAGACGGTTGTTGTGCAATGATGAATGCACCAAATGCCAACACATTGTACATTTTAAAATCGTTAATTTTATATTCTGTGAAATTTACCTCAATAAAATCAATTAATTCACTAAAAGAAAATGGCATGTCCTCTCAGTATGAAAGGTCTACTCAAGGGAGAAACATGGTTAGGCTGCAGAATCTGCCTCTTGCTCTAGTCTTTTCAAAAAAAAATACTAAGAAAAAAGTGTGTTCTTAAAACATACCTTTATATAGTTAACTTTGAAGGCATAACACAAAATACCAGTACATTTTTTTTGTCTAATATTGGTCAATGAATCCAAGTGTGTAATATGTTAACATCCGAAAGAAGATTAACACAATCCCCATGGAGCATCATGGTAAATGTAACTCTGTTTTGAAGTTGTTGAGGCACCAAAGATAAGGAAATAAAGAAGGTGTATCCTTTGTTACAGAGTGGAAGAAAAAGCAAAAGATAAATGGCTTCTTCTCTGGATGAAGGAGGTTAAACATAGGATTTTTCATAGATGAAAACCATTCTGATCCTATTCTTTTAAAAGTAATTTGGAAGAGAAAATGCACCATGAAATCTTCATGCTTGCAAAGATACCAAACCTATGAAGATAAACTGCTCTGTAGGTAGACAGAGAAGTGACAGATAAGGAGCAAGTACATTTACCAAAAATTCCTCTAGACTTATAGGAAGATTATCTCTGAGCTCCCAGTTACAGAACAGGAACTGGCCCAGAGATTGTGTAAACTAATGCCTAAATATACATCGATTGGACTGCGAAGGAATAAATGGAGGGAGGGCTGCAAAATGCACCACACCACTAAGTAGAATCTTAGAGATTAACCAAAAATGCACTATTCTCCAAAGCCATTCTGTGTCCACAGTGGAAATAGTTCATGTGATTATCACTGATGTAGTACAAGAATAACAGAAAAGTCGAGAATTTGAACTTTTTAAAAATAAAAAAAGAAAGAAAGAAAGAAGAGCCCAAAAGCTCCTCAGTATAGAAAGATGAAAGTTTCTCAAAGGATTTAAAGTAATCATATGGGGGGCCGGCAGGTGGTATGCTGGTTCAGGTGCTAGATTCCCACATAGCCGATCATGGTTTGAGGCTCAGACTTTGCAGCTTGCTTTCTCACTTTCCCCCTTTCTCTCTCTGTCTCTCTCTCTGATCAGATTAAATAATAATAATAATAATAATAAAGTTAATATTGGTCAATGAATCCAAGTGTGTAATATGTTAACATCCGAAAGAAGATTAACACAATCCCCATGGAGCATCATGGTAAATGTAACTCTGTTTTGAAGTTGTTGAGGCACCAAAGATAAGGAAATAAAGAAGGTGTATCCTTTGTTACAGAGTGGAAGAAAAAGCAAAAGATAAATGGCTTCTTCTCTGGATGAAGGAGGTTAAACATAGGATTTTTCATAGATGAAAACCATTCTGATCCTATTCTTTTAAAAGTAATTTGGAAGAGAAAATGCACCATGAAATCTTCATGCTTGCAAAGATACCAAACCTATGAAGATAAACTGCTCTGTAGGTAGACAGAGAAGTGACAGATAAGGAGCAAGTACATTTACCAAAAATTCCTCTAGACTTATAGGAAGATTATCTCTGAGCTCCCAGTTACAGAACAGGAACTGGCCCAGAGATTGTGTAAACTAATGCCTAAATATACATCGATTGGACTGCGAAGGAATAAATGGAGGGAGGGCTGCAAAATGCACCACACCACTAAGTAGAATCTTAGAGATTAACCAAAAATGCACTATTCTCCAAAGCCATTCTGTGTCCACAGTGGAAATAGTTCATGTGATTATCACTGATGTAGTACAAGAATAACAGAAAAGTCGAGAATTTGAACTTTTTAAAAATAAAAAAAGAAAGAAAGAAAGAAGAGCCCAAAAGCTCCTCAGTATAGAAAGATGAAAGTTTCTCAAAGGATTTAAAGTAATCATATGGGGGGCCGGCAGGTGGTATGCTGGTTCAGGTGCTAGATTCCCACATAGCCGATCATGGTTTGAGGCTCAGACTTTGCAGCTTGCTTTCTCACTTTCCCCCTTTCTCTCTCTGTCTCTCTCTCTGATCAGATTAAATAATAATAATAATAATAATAAAGTTAAATAAATAATTCTTTAAAAATAAAATAAAATAGTCATGTGTAGGAATAATGACAACATGGTATTGTTTATCAAATTTTTGGAAGCCAGAGTGACAGATCTCTTGGACAGGGCCAATAAATACAAGTGTCGCATTAGAGACAGTATAAAATGATCTTTCCAGATCTGTTCAAGATCTAGATTGGTTCATGCTTGTATTTATTTGCTAAAAATCTATGATGTACCAACCTGAGTGTGCCAAGTATGCTGGACGATCTTCCAGGGGCTGGAAATACAATAGTGAGAAAGACAGGGTGACCCTGGTCCTTATGGAATGTGCACGCCATTAGAGAATGCAGACCACGGGCAAGGGGTGAATAAGATACATCTCAGGAGGATACATGCCAGGGCCAGCCCCATAGCACTGTGACTAAGTGTTGTGCATTGGGAGCTGTATTCCACATGACCAACTGTGGTTCAAAACACAACTGCAGAAGCTTGAAAACCACACTGAGTAGATGTGTATAAACCTAAAACCCTGACAGAAAAGAGAAATGGAGGAAAATAATTGTGCCCATTGGGATTGTCTGTTCTCTCTCTGCCCTTCCGGTAAGAAAAATGAAAAGGATACATGCTAAATAAGTTGTCCAATGTAGGATGTAAGTGAGTGGTCCTCTGTAGGATGAGAGGACTGGACGTTTATGCTTCACTCCCCATCAATCCATCATTGGATGCAGACTTTTCCCAGGCTGTGACCTTGGGTAAGGTAGAGTGATAAAATGATGGAAAAGACTGATCAAGTAATCCTTTGAGGGGAGACTCTAAAGACTTGACAAAAGGACCAATGGGTGGGATGGTGGTTAAGGTGCTGGACTCCCACATGGCTGACTATGGTTCTATTCCTGTCTCGCTTTCTCTCTCTCACTCTGTCCCTCCTGATGAAGTTAAAAAAAATAAACAACGTTAAAATAAAATAATTCATTTTAAAAATTAATTAATTAATTTTTAAAATGAATTATTTTATTTTAACGTTGTTTATTTTTTTTAACTTCATCAGGAGGGACAGAGTGGAGGGAGGGAATTAGAAAGCAAACCACCAGTTCCGAGACTCGAACTGCAGTCAGCCATGTGGAGGCCCAGCACCCTCAACCATGTCACCTACTGGCCCCAATAAATAATTCTTGAGAAAAAAAGACTAGACAAAGAGGAGCCATGCAAAGATCTGAAGGAAGAGCTTTCCAGACCCAGGTGACACAGTGTGACTTTGACCTTGGCCTCTTTGAAAGACACCAGAAAGTACAGCAGAAGCCTCAGAAGCAGAGCAAGTGGAGGCTAGGAAGAGATGACAAATCATAATGAGATGCCCTGTGGGCCATGATGAAGAGGTGTGTAGCTCCTAAGTAGAAAGGAATTGGACGACTTTAAGCAAAGGAGTTGAACTTCCTTACTCTGAAAATCCAAAACCCAAAATGCTCCAAATCTAAAACCTTTTTGAGTGCCAACATGACATCACATGTAGAGAATTCCACACCTGATCTCATGTGACAGGTGACAATCAAAACCCAGGTGGAGAACATACAGTTTATTCAGCGTCACCAAGGGGAGAAAAGGCTCTCCCAGGCCTGGCGTTTGCTGCTGCTGTTATTTAGTAACTGCTCCAGGTAGCTGGTGATGCTGCTGTGCTGCTTAGTTACCTTGAACATGTTCTTTTCCACTGTTCGTTTGTTTTTTTTGTTTTTTTGTTTTTTTGGAGAGGTTTTTGGTATAGGGCATGTGCGCACTTGCCAGAAAGAGAGAGACAGAGAGATAGAAAGTCATAAGTCATCCCCCGGGGGGATGGCCATGCCACAATCCCTTCTCTTCCATTTTCCTCTCGGGATCTTGGACATGCATGCATATACACCTTGCATGAGTTTAAGCCACTGGGTCCAGGACTCGAACTGTGGTCGACTACATGGGAGTCCAGTGACATAGCCATTATGCTAACTGCTGTTCTCTCCACTGTTTTAATGATATGTCATGTTTTACTGTGAATAAGTATAAGAAAATGATTGCTTATTGGTAGCATATAAATTTGGAGTCAGGGAAGCAATACCAGTCAACCACAGATTGTCCATGTGGGTGTCTGAGATAGTGACACCTGTGCTTTCTGATGGCTCAATGTACACAAACATTGTTTCGTACACTAATTATTAAAAATAATATATAAGGAGCCTGCAGGTGACATGGTGGTTAAAGTGTTGGACTCCCCACATGGCCGACCAGATTCATATATATATGGTATATATGAAACTTACATAAATTTTTTGTTAAAACTTGGGTCCCATCCGTAAGATATTTCACTATATATATGCAAATATTCTGAAGTTCTAAAAAATCTGAAATCCAAGCACTTCTGTTTCCAAACATTCATTTCAGATAAGGGTTACTCAACCTGTAACGTGATGCAATTTATGTTTATGGAAAATGTCAGACCCTTGTGCAGAGAATGAATGTAAAGAGAAGCAGCAGAGGCAGGGAGAGACCTGTTCCAAGGCTGCTGTATGTGTAGGCCAGGTGCAAAGTGATATAAAATTCTAAGTGGTAAGGAAAGAATGGGTTTGCGTTAGAAACAGAAAGAAAACCAAGTAACGATAGATCAGGTGTAAGGGCAGGGCAGGGACCATAGTGAAGCCTAGTGAAGTAGATGCCATGGCGCCCACCCAGATGCTGCCCTTCAAGTCTAGAGCACACAGCCCCAGTTGATGGGAATGTCGGCAGCCAAAGATCCCAGCCAAAGTTCCTCTCTGAGACTGGGCCTGCTGAAGAGCGCCACCTCTCCAAGGACTCTCCTCAGAACAACCCAGATCTAGTGACTGAACAGTGTGAGAGTATGATGGCCCAGCCTTCTTGGGCCAAATTGTAACAACCCTGCAAAGCCATCCCAACGCCAAAACTCCCCGTAAGATTGACCAGGGCAGCTTTGCAACAGCATCACAGTGCAGCTTCTTCCTCTAGCCTGCTTCCTTCATTCCCCATGGTATCCCAAGAACACTTTCTACTAAACTTCTTGCATGGAAATTTCTTCCCCAAGAGTCTGCTTCCTGGGAATGGTGCCTTCACAGCTGAATAAGTGCTGGCTTCTTTAACCAGCACGAATGAACTCTGGAGAAGGAAGAACGTTTTAGAGCAAAATTCAAGTGTTGTGTTTTGCTTATGCTGAACGTTAGATACCTAACTATACCCAAGTGTGGAGAGAATAGTTGATGCAATCCAGGGGTAGCTAGAATATTCTGGACAAAACCCAAAGTCTGATGGTTAAGGTGGCTATTTCCCACATGGCAGACAGGGATTCAAGTCCCAGTGCCTTAAAAAATAAAAACACCAGGCATTTGTGCATGTATCTCAAAATCCCAAAAGGAGAATGGAGGAGGAGGGATTATGCCATGATCATACCCCATGGGAGGTGCTTTCTCTCTTTCCCCAACTGCATCCTCTAGCAAATACAAAAAGAACTTCCCCATGAGGATAATGACTCATTGACCATAGTCCATGTATAACACCATGTGATATACAATCCGGAGTCCACCAATATTGGTTGACCTGTGACTACATATTTGAGATACTGTATTGTTGCTGAGGTGGACGCAATACAATATCTAAGTGTATTAAATACTTGCTGTGGGCCAGCCTCTGAGCTTGCCTATTTTATTTATGTTCTCTTTCAGCCTTTCCAATCATTCTGTGATGGAGGGGTATTGTTCCCAGTTTTTACAGGAGGCAGCTGAGGCCCAGGGAGGTTAATCAACTTTCCCAGCCTTATGTGATTCCTGGTGGTGTGACTCCTCTGTCCAACAGAGAGTCATCTGAAATGTGTTCCAAAGTACTACTCGAGACAGAGATCTGAGTGGAGAGGGAGAGGCCATACCAGGGATGAGCCTGCTAAGCCTCTCTCGACCTCCATATTTACTGGGGCAAAAGAGGAAGGAAAGTTATTTGTAGAGAAAGTTGCTTCTTCAAGGAATGGAAAGGTAAGGGTAATTTCTTGGACAGGGTGGTTTCAGTAGCAATAGGAAGGGTATGGCCAAGTGATGCCAGAGGCTGGACAGCACACCTTAGAATTTGGAGAGTGCATTCATCAGATCACACACCCATCTAATGGCCTCCTGTTGTTTTGGAGAGGGAAGGCAAGAGGTTAGACGTTGTCATCATTTTTCCCTAAGCATTCAAGCTAATTGGCCTCCTGTGGTTTTCCAACAGGAAGGCAAGAAGTTAGGCATTTTTGCCATTCCCCCTACAGTCATTCATTCGAAGTTCATAAATGAAAGTGTTCTAGAAGCATGGTGTTTCTGCTGTTTCCTAACAGGTGGAGTTGAGGTTTCAGTCCAGCGATGCCTGGCTCTGGCGCCTGGACGTATCCCACTTTACCCTCACGTGGATATTCCTTCGGGAGACATTTTTGAGCATGTACTATGAACAGTGAAAGATACTAGGAAGAAAAAGATATAGGAACTGCCTCTGTCATTTGACTGGAGAGACAGGGCAAATGCAGTAGCATGAAGCACAATATGAGAACGGATGTACCCTAAGGTTCCTTCCTGCTCAAAATCCTCTGACTCTGCATGGTGCAGGCAATAAATGCAGTGGGAAGAACCGTTCTGCTCATTGACAGTATGTGATGCTGCGCGTTGTTTTTTTTTCCTCTACCTCTGGCTGCCAGGGAACACGAATGTAAGTCCCTTCAAAGTGACTGTCCCCGCATTCCCACCTTATTGTGTATGGTGAATTCAAGGTCAAATTTGAAGTCAAAGTCAGAACTCTTTGGTTCTTTTTCACTACTGTATCAAGATTCTGACCAATTAACTTGCAAAATGTCAACAAGTTAACAACTCCAGGGGAGAAAAAAAAAAAAATTCCTCATTTCGTCCCAGACTCTAAAACGGATTTGCTCACAAAACATCGGTTTCTTTAGTGACCTCGAGAGACCTTGCCTGTCACACGGAGCAGTATATCATTTCATGAAGGAAAAAAAGTTTTACCATGAAAAATGCTATGTTATATCACAGTGTGACACTCTTTAAATATCAAGAGTCAAAGCTTCTATTTAGAAAACGGAAGGCAATAAATTGAGTTGCTAATTATTCCAGCTGTGAGTATTTTTGGTACGGCTGCAAATTTTGAAGAGGGCAAAATAAAGGATTTTCCTGTTGTTCATGGCATATGCAAATGTAGTGACAGTCCCCTATGAGCTGAAAGGTTCAGGGATGAGAAATCTTGAAAGCCTATTTTTTGTTGAATCAAAATTGGTTTGAGTCTAAGCTTAGGGAACTGTGATAGAAAATGGACTTTAATTATAATAATTGTGTTATTGGCTTTTAGTTTATAATCTTGGGAAATAGCAATTATATATATGTATATAATATGTAAATATATATATATATATATATGTTTTAAAAGCAACAGTTTGGGGGAACCAGCGAGAATGGAGGAGAAGGGATTGCGGCGTGACCATCCCCCCGGGAGGTGATTTCTCACTTTCTGTCTCTAATGTCTCTCTCTGTCTGTCTGACGAGCACATGCGCCCATAGCGAAAATCTCTCCAAAAAAAAAAAAGCAACAGTTTGCTTCTCAATCCAAGCGTAACTTCCCAACTGGAAGAAGGGAACAAGCACATTAGTACAGTCTTGAAACCCCTCTCTTCCTAATAAAAATATTTGGGGTTGGGGGTGGGAGCAGGGCAGGGGAGACCCTGAAAACTTCCAGTTACTGTGCTAATTAGAACAACTCATTCACTCAGCAAGTATCTAAAATGAGTTGAGCACTATTACATTGGGGGAAGTAATTAATGGCTATATTTATTGACCATTCATTGGCTATCATTATCAGTGCTAAACCTTTATGTGAATAAACTCACTCAGGGTCCCTCATAAGCCCACGAAGTGGGTTCTCTCATTTTCAACCTCCTCACAAGGTTAAGTTCAGGTTCACATAGTGGTAAGTATAGGAACCAGGTTTCAAACCTGGTTGTCTGAATCCCGAATTGCAGAGTTAAAACTGCATCCCCCGTGTGATCCTATTGGTATTCCAAACAATTAAATTGATAATAATGATCATGAAGGAATACTCGTAGGTAGAAAAAAAAGGTCTGACTATAAACATCGAATGTTCACCAGTCTATCTCTCAAGAGTAGAAGAGGATTTGGCTTTCTATTTTTCTTAAATTTATGACCTTGCTATTTTTATGTGTATGTTTTACATTGGTAAACAGGAAAATAAAGATAGAACACTTTAGGGGCCAGCAGGTGGTACACAGGTTAAGGCAGCTGGATCCCACATGACTGACTGTGTGGTTTGAGTCCTGGATCAGCCAACTTAGAAAAATCACACCAAGCACATGTGCACGCATTCCAAAAATCCCAAGAGGAGAATGGAGGAGACGAGATTGCAGCATATACTCCCAGGGAGTGGTTTCACACATTCCCTTTCTCTAACTCTGGCAAGCACACTTACCCTATGGCAAAATTTAAACACAAAAACAAAAACAAAAAAACATACTTTCAAGACTATAGGATCATTGGAAAAGTCATGACACATGACATGTTTTTGCATAAAGAAAGACATCATGACTTCCCTGACAACCTAATAGTTTTGCTATTCACATAGTGGCTAAGCAATTCAGTATCTACCATCATCCTTCTCATTATCTTCTTTGTCTTTTTTTTTTATAGCCTATTTATCTCATGAGAGAGAGAGAGGGGGGAACAAGTACCTTCAACATGGTCTCACATTAAGATTCCATTCCCAGCCTTTTGCAGCTAGCCAGGATCACAGCACAGGGACCAGGTCAGGGGGAACCTCACTGTCATCTCCCATATGGCTTCCAGCATTGCAGAGCCTTGAGCCACCTTCACACAGCTGCAGCTGGACCTAGCTCTTTCTATTTCCAACTTAACTCAGATGTTTCTCTCTATTTCTCTTTTACCTTTCTCTCCACACGCAATCTCTCTTTATCTCTCTATCTCGCTTTCTCTCTCAGAAGCCCACCCACAGGATTTTTCTTCACCCTCTTCCATGGCTTCTTGTATTGCAGGGTGTGATAATGGTGACAGAAAGTGTGGTTACTTAACCTTTCTCCAGCTAAATGTTTTATTATAACTCCTGAAAACCTAATTACAGTAACTTTACATGCTACAGTACCCTTTATGGGCTGCCTCTTTATTAAACTTACTCCTTTAGAGACAATAAACCTGATGCTTCAAAGGGCACGGCCAGGACCAGCCAAACAGGATGAAATCTGAAGTTCCTAGCGCGCGCCTGATCTCCACCACTGAGCATCCACCCCCATTCCAGGGGTGTTTCTGCCTTTTTTCCTTTCTCTGGCTTTTTATCAATTTCAGCCACTATATGTATGTATTAAAAGTCTTTTAGGGATTAATGGGCTGTGTATCGATATTTTCATCCACTCCTCTGAATACCCGTGAGTTTATTTACTGGGGAGGTCAATTTTCTCGGTAGAACAACAGTCAACACCTGGTTTCCCTGATAACCAGAGCAGCTTGTTTTGCACACTGCACTGCGCTGAGACCGCTCTAGGCTGGGGCTGCGTTTCAGCCAGAGCGTTCGTTTGCTGCGGCAGCCTTCGTGAGCTACGGTGGGCACGTCTCCCCGGTCCGTCAGCTGTCCTGCTTAGCTGAGTGGTACACTGTGATGAGATGGTGGGAGACAGAGTGGGAGACAGAGAGAGAAAAGCCTTGACCTTTGGAGTGGAGGCAGCACAATTATTTGGGTTTCACCGCCCTGCTGCGATTTTCCCCAGGGAATAAAGCCAAACCGACAAAACATAGGGAGACTCCCTTTCAGGATCCCACTGGTTACAAGCTGAAAAACGGTACTTGGAGTTAAGAGATTTTTATGTTATTTGTTTGTTTCTTTCATAGGGTTTGAGATTAATGATTGAGTTTCCTTGTGACTGACTCACAAAAAAAAAAAAAAAAAAAAAAAGAAAGAAAAAAAAAAAAAGAAAAAAGAAAAGGGGGTTTCACCGCCCTGCTGCGATTTTCCCCAGGGAATAAAGCCAAACCGACAAAACATAGGGAGACTCCCTTTCAGGATCCCACTGGTTACAAGCTGAAAAACGGTACTTGGAGTTAAGAGATTTTTATGTTATTTGTTTGTTTCTTTCATAGGGTTTGAGATTAATGATTGAGTTTCCTTGTGACTGACTCACAAAAAAAAAAAAAAAGAAAGAAAGAAAGAAAAAAGAAAAAAGAAAAGGAAGCGAACTCCTTTGCCGTCGCCTGGGGTAGTTCAGCGAGCCACCACTTCTCAAAGGTTCCATTCTAGATTAGTCAAGCTCCTTCTACATCATAAGAATAAAAAAACTCGCAGCATTTTGAATTGGTGGGATTCTTTTTGCACGGATGCTATGCATGAGCTTTTTGTTTGTTAGACTTCTTTTTAAAATCTTCCATGGTTGTTTAATCAGAGAGAATGTCTGCCCTTCGTTTTCTAAGGCAATTTGGCGCAGAAGCCTGGTTTACCAAGATTCTGCCTCAAATCCACGGTTGCGCTGTCATGTACAGCGCATGGGAGAATGGCTGTTAGGCTGTTAGGTACGCCCTCTCAGTTTTCATTAAATGGTTTTGTTTACACATGAGGGAAAGTGATGACATTTTCCAAACAGATTGATAGTTTTGGATGAAGCGTTGATCACTGTGTTCCTAAGAAAGCACCAGAACCCAGGGTCCACAGAGGCCATCCTCTCTAGCCCTGCTGTTCCATTCTGTGTGCCCAACTTGTGTCCAATATAATGCTCTATACTGGAACTAAAACCCCGCTCTCCCCTGTGACTCAGAAGAGAAAGAAGCACGCAGGCGTCTCTTTATTTTTTTGTAAGACATCAAGGCCTGGTGTTCTCTGTCTCTTGGAGTGTTAGCAAACTCCAAGGACAGCACTTTAGGGGCCCCTCATTTGCCTTTCCTTTCCAAGGCACAAGTGGCCAATTCTGAGAGCAATTGAGTTGTGCTTGAAAAATGTCAAGTGCATTTGGAAACTACACATTTTTGCTGACGCCTGGAGCCCTGAGCTGAGCCACTTCCATGGCCGACCGCTGGGAAGAAGTTCAGTTGGGGCATCACAAATGACTCATCGGAACACACTGAGCAGCCCCTGAGGGGGAAAAGCTGTCTTAATAACAGGTTCAAGGAAAAATCAGAAGTTTCCTAAGCCTTCTCGGTCTTCCCTGTGACCATCGAGCCAGACCATTTCTTTGTGGGTCTTTATTTTTATTTCATGATTTTATTTGATTTTCCTGCAGCATGTGACTGCAGTCCTTGGGTGAATCAAAGCTTGCATTTTTTTTTCAACTTATATTTATAAAATTTTGAAATATATAGAAAAGTTGAAAGAATAGCACCATATAAGAATAACCACCTCGTTTCAATAATTGCTCTCATTTTGCTACATTTGTCTTATCTATCTATCTATATAAGAGAGAGAGAGAAATTCAGATCTTTTGCTGAATCATTTGAAAGTTTCAGACTTCATGTCACTTCACCTAAAGACATCCTCATTCAAAGCACGCAATTAAAAAATATATCTCTCTACTAACAATCCAGTGTGTTCTCTGTAAGTCAGCCACACTTGGAAGGTGTAAAAATGGTTAGTTTCTTCAGCTTTAACTTACGTTAGCATCACCTAGGGAGCTTCTTAGCCATAACATTTCCAGTGTAATGCCTCATTCTCAAGTCTGGATGAGGCCCAGGAATTTATACTTTAAAAAAAATAATTGTTAGAAGACACATGTGCCCAATGGAGGGAGACAGAGAGAGGCAAGATGACAAAGCACCTGCCATAAGGGAGAGTCATACTGCAATCCCTTCTTTCTTTTGTGATTTGGGGCATGCAGACATACGCGTGCCCAGCAAGTCCTTCAAGTCACCAGATCTGGACTCAAACATCACAGTTGGCCACATGGGATTTAGAAGCCTTAACCACCACACCACTGGCTGGCCCAATCCTTTTTTAATAGAGCTCTCAAGTGATGCTAAAATGAGTATTTATGGGACACAAGCTACAATTACTTCTCTAGAATTTTACTTTTTGCTATTTGTTTGGTGGATTTAATTTTCTCAAGATTAGTAGCAACAGGGTGTAACTGAATTATGAAAGGAGCAGGATTCTGCACATCTTTGACATTTTTAAATAATCATTTTGAGCACCGGAAACTAGAGAGAGGGGACACAGTACCCAGTGTATGAAGAGATATACCCTGCGAGGGTTAATGTCGTGCCAGAAAGTATACAGGTTGCTTGTTTGTGGAGAGATCTGGCCTTGTGTATCCAAATACAGACACTTGCCTGCATGTGCACACACTAACTTGGAAACCTGTTTGGGAAACAGGAATCAACATGCCAGAGGGAAGTTAAATTTTAAAATGAAAAATGTTCACAGTACCATACTATTAGCATTCATTATCTCGGCCTGGGAAAAACCAAGAGTTTTTAGTGCACACACGGTGCTGGGCTCTTTTTCTAGGTGGTAACATACAACTGCAAATGAATTAGATGAAACACCTGATTTTTTTAACTTTTCAGAAATTCAGTTCTAATGATGAATACAGGCTATAAATAATATACATATATTTGTACATGTAATAAAGAATACATATAAAAAGTTATAACAAAAATATAGCAAGTAACAGAGGATGATGGAGGCCATAGAAGTTCTCCCTGAGATAGTCATGTTGAAGCGAAGCGTTAAGTGATGTGAAGGAACAAGCCATGCAGTTACTTCCAGACAGAAAAGCAAGTGCAAAGGCCCTGGGGCAGAAAGGTGGGATAAGATGAGGGTCAGCAAAAGGATGGTGGGATGCACAGGGGGAGGTAAGGGAAGAGTGGTAGAAGGTGCAGATCATGCATGGGGCTGTAGAACATGAGAAAGACTTCTGCTTTTATTCTGAATGTGATTAGAAGTCTTTACTGTTGACTTGTGATAGGCTCTGACTTCCTTTTGGGATGGCAGTATGGAAAATAGGCTGGATTGTCAAGGGGACAATGTCTGGCTATTATGGAGGCATTCTGCATGTAAAGAATAATCATTGTATTCGATTTGTCTTGTAAATGAGTGTCTTAAAAATAACATTAAGCCAAATATTAACTCCTTACTCTTCATCTTGTTACCCTCCTATTGCTAAAACATTGCTATTTGGGGCCAGCCCCATAGCACCATGGTTATGTGCTATTCACAGTGAAGAGAATCCCACTCGGTCAACCACGGTTCAAGTCCTGGCCCCAAGAGCTTAAAAGAACACACCAAGAACATGTGTATATGTGCCCCCAAATCCTGACTGGATGGAGAAATGGAGGAAAGAGAATTGTGCCATGCTTATGCCCCTCTGGAGGCTGCTTGCTCTCTCTATCTGGCAAATGCACACTTACTCTGGCAATTAAAAAACCTGTTTAAAATTCCTGCTTATCTATTTATTCTGTCCTTAGATATGACTGATGACCAAGCATGCATGCTTAGACAATAAAGATGTGAAAAGTAATATCTACCAGTATTAAACATCCAGAAGTTCACATTTGGGTTGAGGAAGACACATTTTAAAAAAAAAAATGGGGGGCTGGCAGGTGGCATGGTGGTTAAGCCACTGGACTCCCACATGGCTATCTACCGAGTTCTGAACCTGGCAGCTTCCTTTCTTACTTTCCCTTTCACTCTCTCTCTCCTGGTAAATTAAAAAATAAATAATAATAAATCATTCTTTTAAAAATGTATACATACACACATGCACAAAAACAAGCAAACAAAAACCCTAGCATATAAATAGAATCGTGAGTGCCCAAAGTGATGGGGAAGGTGTTAAGTTTCCAGAAAGTCAGAAGATGCTCAGGAGAGGCCAGGGTAAGGTGGTTTGGGTGAGAAGAGCAGGAAAGACTGTTGAAAGACTGTTGCTGCCTAACCTTAACAAAGGCCTGGTGGCGTGAACAGCTTGTTAAGAGAAGAGGTGTCTTTGGGTGTGGATGAAGCACAGAGCGCTTGGGAGCTGGCGGCACAAAGTCAGAGATGAGAGTGAAATGTTGGGTAGTGGTTGTAGATAGCCTGGTCCCGTGTTCAGGAGGATAACCAGGGGTTTGTAAGCCAGGGCATGATAAGAAGGGAAGACAAAGGGCAGGAAAGCTAAAAAGGAGGATTGATGCAAGAGTTTTTCAGAAATAAAATGGTGGAATTCTTTAACCTAGTGGATGGGAGAAGGTGAAGTAAAGGTTAAATGACTACAGCTTCTTGGGTGACTAGAGGTAAGGAAAGTCCAGGGTCAGGGCTTTGGGGAGGTAAAGGAAAGTAGGCTGAGTTTGGGTGTGACTTGTTCAAGATGGCTAAGGAACTTGGAAGACACGTCCAGTACACAGGAGGAATGTGGGTCTAGAGCACAGGACAGAAGTTGAGCTAGAAATGGATCTGGAGGCTCCAGACATGTCAGGGATGGCCAAAATCATTCGGAACGGGAAAGATCACTATGGATGTAAGAACTAGTGCTCCTGTATTTTGGGATACGAATGAATGTTTCTTCTGATGTTTTTAAACTCCTTTGTTTTATTTTGATTCCCTGTTTTCACTACCCACTCTTGGAGAACTGCTCAAGGAAAAAAAAAAAAAATTGGCCACAGTTCTAAATCCAATCCCAGTGTTTTTCCTTGTCCCAGTTTTCTGCTGAGCATATGTGGTAGCTTCATTCTAAGGCAGTGGGATATTATTTACTGGGATATTATTATTATTTAGCTATTATTTAAACTCTTCAGGTTTTTGTTTTGACATTTGTTGAGCTTTCAACTAAAACTCACGTTTCAGACTCCTTGTATTTCTCTGAAGAATTCATCATAATAGCCACTCACAGTGGACTGAACACTTTCTATGACACACTCCTTGGTTAAGTGCTTTACTTACATGATCTGTGTAATCTTCGCAACTGGCTACAAGGTGCCTGCATTTTTAGTAACCCCCCTTTTAGAGATAAGGAGAGAAAGATCCTCAAAAGGAGCATTCGGTCACCTGGGTATGGCACTGCCAGGACTCCCACGTAGGCCTGTCTTGCTCCAAAATGCTGCTTTAAACACCATGCCTACTGCCTCCTCTTCCAAAAGACTCTTAAATATGAAGCTTTAAACCAGAGCTATTGGACAAGAAGTCTAAAGCCCTATTTATGGAATACAGCTTTTTGGCTATATTCATATCATTGAGTATGTTTACAGTACAAATCAAGCTTAAATATCAGTTATTTTAATGGTAGCTGTGTTAAATAATTCACTAATCAGATACTCATCTTCTGACATGATTATCAATCATATTGGACTTGTTTGATCTCTGCCAAGGATTAGAATACTTTCAAGGTTTAATCTGGAAGGAGTCAAGATACAAATATTTGTAATGATAACAATCCTGCTCAGAATCCCACTGGAAAAGTCTGCTAACCCTCAGATGTGTGAGTAATATAGTAAGTCTAGTTAGAACTTCTAAAACCTGGGCCAGCAGGTGGCATGGTGTTTAAGGTGCTGGATTCCCACAAGGCCAACTACAGTGAGTCCCAGACCTGGTGGCTTGATAAACCACAACAGATAGATAGATAATAGACAGATTTTTTTTAAAAATTAATAACTTCTGGGGACCAGCAGGTGGCATGGTGGTTAAAGTGCTGGAATTCCCACATGGCCGACTATGGTTCAAGGCCTGGATCTAACGGCTTTCTCTCTCTCATTCTCTCTCTCTCTCTCTCTCTTTTTCTGGAAAAACCCATGTGAAAAATAAAAAATAAATAATTCTTTTAAAAATTAATAACTTCGAAAAGCTATAACTGAATATTTAAAAAACGGAAAAGTTTTAAGCAGTCTGACATTTAAGCCCAAATGAAGCTTGCTCACTCCAAGCTTCAATTTTCTCATCTATAAAACTGGAGTAATGATGGTTTCCACCTCCTTGGGTTGATATAAGTTTTGGTTTCAAGTAAAACATTTACTGTTGTAACTGATAAATTGCAAGTGGTCAATGAGTCATGAATTAACCTATATTAACATTTTGAAGTCTTAGAAGCGCAGCTTAATAAAATTCCAAAATGATGAGAAGACTCCTCTTAATTCATTCACTAACGTCTCCCCTGAATGTTGGGCTCTGAGTTGGGGACTGACAGTATAAGGATGAAAACAGAGTACGAAATAAGACACAGTTCCTGACCTCCACCTGCTCAGACTCGGGTCTACTTAACCCATGACTGAAAGTCCACTGTGTACTTCCTGGAATGATGGATGAGTCATCATCTTAAATAAGGTGTAGCTGGTCACATCTCAGGTCTCATAAATGGCATGTATGAGAATAATCTGTTGTCAGATTGGTAATCCTTCAAGTGTCCTGAAATGATAGCCATCTGACCCTCAAGAAAGAATCGTATGATCTATACAGTCACTCCTCACTTAACAACTATGAGGATTTACAACCAGTTCTCCAGCATGGGGAATCCCCCTTCTCTGTTTGTGTGCATCTAGGGCATCCCCTTTCTCTTTCTTTGTCTCATTCTACAGTCTATTAGTATGCACTACTCTGAGTGTTTGTAATCACACAAGACAACATATTTCACTTATAAATTTAACTTTATTGTACACCCACAGTAGTACTCAGAATAAATAAAAATGATTATATTAGATTTATATTATTGTGTTGTGTGTCTTGTTGCTTTCTGGTGCTTACCTAATGTATGTGTTTTGTATGGATAGAATTACATTATTCTGGTATGGTACCCTATGGCACAACACACCACAGGACATCCTCCTTTAAGCTCCTCACTTATCAACTAGTTCTCTGAGTGACAGTCATACAAATGGAATTCAGTCGTTAAGTGAGGACTGCCTATATCATATGTTCCAACTGATAAGCAAAGATATTTCCAGAAATAACTGTAATCACATGACCTAGAAATGCTATCTCAGAAGAGGAAATAAGATTGGGGAAGGGAGAGGTAAAAGCAGCCCAAGAACTAGAGTCAGAGACCAACAGATGGCATAATGGCTGCGTCTCTGGACTCCCACGTAGTCACCCTTGGTTCAAGTCCCAGACCCAGTGACTTAAGCTCACACCGGGCATGTATGTGGGTGTGCCCAAGATAACAAGAGGAGAATGGAGAAAGGATTGCAGTGTGGCCAGCCCCTCTGGAGAGTGATTTCACACTTTCTGTCTCTCTCTGTCTCTCCAGCAAGTGCACACACCCTATAGCAACAATCTCTCTCTAAGAAAAAAATGGCATATTATTTGCATATAACCTATGCCCACGTTTCCATATATTTTAAATTATCTCTCAATTACTCATAATCTCTAATACAATGCAAATGCTATGTAAATCGTTGTTTTGTGCGGTGTGTGTGTTTTGTGTGTTTCATTTTGTTTTTTAAATGTTCTGTCTGCGGTTAGTTAGATGACTGGAGCCGAGGATACAGAGGGCCTACAGTAGACAGAGTAACGGAGAAGGCAGTTGAGCAGTTCTCATCAGGCACCTGGCCGCTCTGATGCTTCCCGTTTTTTCTGCAGGCACTTCCTCTTTAAGACCTCCTCCGGAAGCACTCCCCTGTTTAGCAGCTCTTCTCCGGGATACCCTTTGACCTCAGGAACCGTTTACACGCCACCGCCCCGCCTGCTACCTAGGAATACTTTCTCCAGGAAAGCCTTCAAGCTGAAGAAGCCCTCCAAATATTGCAGCTGGAAATGTGCCGCCCTGTCCGCCATTGCTGCAGCCCTCCTCTTGGCAATTTTGCTGGCGTATTTCATCGGTAAGTCCAGGCAGTCTTGTTCGCCAATCTTGGTTGTGAGAAGGTGGGGGACAGGCCGTGGTCTTGCAAATTTGGAGGCTGTCTGTTGTCTGTCCAATTTGTTTCTTGGCTCCTGAAAGACGTAATAATGAATGATGGATGGGAGTGATTTTTCTCTCCTGAAAGCCATTTAAATCTGATGAGTTTCTCCTTTATGGGTCTATATGACATTTATCAGAAGTGAAATTAAGCATTCTTACCGGATCCTTTCTTAGAGATGAGCTGCGAATTGTCATTCTTGCAAACCCATCCCTCACTCTCAAAGTAGCCTTCTTGTCTTCCCCAACATTGAATTTTAACCCGGGTCTGTGCTCTGAAATGCATGCGATGCTGATTAACTTAATTCAAAAAACAAATAGAAGGACGGTGTCTGAGAACATCCTGAGATGCGGGGAAGCCAGAGCAGCTAGCTTATTTTCAGAGCAGTGAGACAGAAGCAGGACTGAGAGGCCAGACCATCCAACCAGGTCTTTGCACCAAATCAATCACCCAAACATAGTTGACCTTGTCCACATCCCTGCCTTTGCTTCTGTCTCCTTAGCCTCAATTCTCGTCTCACCGTGTGCTACTGGATCTGAATCAGGGTTACCTCTCATGGCAGCTGTGCTCCTGGTGACTCCATGTGTGACTTAGGGTAGCAGATGAGTGAAGTCGCTGGGATCTCTTTCTTCCCATGCCAAGGGTGTTGGTTTCCATCCATGGGGTATATCCATCTAACTATAGAAAGCGGCAGATGCTGAGAGCTTAGGGGCAGGATGCCACATGCATATGAGCATCCTGGGCTGGACAGAGTCTTCTGCAGCTCCTGGCCCTGACAAAGAGCCCTCGTGCTGCTGCTCTGTCAGATGAGCTTGCCAATGGCAGATCTCCTGGCCCAGGCCATGGTGACGTTTGTTAACGTTTATTTGAAACACTTGATTGTTCTGGCTTGGTTTCAGGGCAGCTATGACAGACCTCCTCAGTTTGGCTGTGACATGTTGCAAAGCAAACCTATAAAACACCAGCTTAAAGAGACTGACTCCAAAACAGTTCTCAGCATGTATACTGAAATTCCTCTCATTTAAGAGAAAGGAAAAGGCGACCCAGACTGGCCTCGCTCCTCATAAGCCCTCCCTTTGCTCTCAGCACTGGGGGCTCCCACACTTCTTCATCCCGAAGCAGCCAGCCTGGTGCCTCCAGAGAAGGAACTGGCCCAGCATGACCCGGACCATTCCACACAAGCTTGCCTGATGGCAGAGGAGCTTGACAGAACACCCCAAAGATCTGGGGCCTTGCCCAAGGCATATCAATACAAGCCAAAAACTGATGTAAATTTTTCACTCTATCCCATAATGTAGCTAAGCTTGTCTTAATATGGAAGAATAAGTATTTATATTCCTTACCAGTTGTGTTTTTCAGGAATCCCTTCCAAAAGTGAGAAAATTGAGATTCCAGGGAAAGGTGCTGTGTGTGTTTATTTGAGTCTTTGCAAAAGTCTTTGGGCTCTTCGCCTTAGTTCTACATGGGGAGTAAGGCCTGACACCCCAAGTTTCAAGTCACGTCTGCATCTCACTTACCTATTAACAAAGGATGGAATGTTGGGTTTAGCCGAGGAGGGGGGAAGACATCTGCTGCTGCCTGCAATCACTGGTGTAGGTTCTTCTGTGCTGTGAGAGGTAGTTTCGTGTGCTTCCCCTAGTAGCTGTTCAGGGGCTCAGTGGAAGCAAATTGAATGTGCCTTCAGGGTTTTTGCATGATTTGGCTTTGTGTCAGAAACTTCAAAAAGAGTCCGTGGGCTCACTTCTCAGGTTGAATGTTCTGCTGGGCCAGTGGGCACCGCGGGGAGCCCAGATACAGACACGGAGGCATTGCCTGCGTCTGCCAATAATGTCCCCAGTGTACGTCCTACTCCCCTTGCAGGAGAGAGATAGATGAGTACTGCCTGATTTATTGAGCGTGATAGTTAAAATATAATAGCTTTCTGTAAGGGCGATCATATACATGGGAAACCGTATAGTGAGAGTTTAATGTTTTAATCGGGTGTGTAACTTATAAATGATGGATTAGGAAACATATTTATCCTCAGTCTGCAGGCTACTGGAAGCTGGACCTGAGCATCTTAGGATGGTTTATTAGTTTATAATCCATCATTTCCTATTATGTATGCTTTAGGTAAGATTATGCTTTGACCCTGGAGTGTTGAGGAATAGTTTATGACTCAAAATCAGTGATAAAATGGGCCAATTTACTCAGCAGTGGTGCTAGTGAGCGTGGAGCTACAGGGCTACTCTCAGCTACTCTCCAGAGGTGGCCTGAGCCCCACAAACGTGGTGAGGGGTCGAACTCATGAGAGCTGCTGTTGGCCCCAGAGATGCCTTTCTCCTTAGCCTTGGCAAAGTTGTTTGCCTTCTGGGTCTTGGTTTCCTAAGTACAACATGGGGGCACGGTGTTTATTTACATGCAGAAACTCTGAAGTATGGTGAGGATTAATTAATGTGTATAAATCACTTTGAAGATGAAAAGCAGTATATTATTAATTACAAAGCTGCGCAGGCAGAAACGGTACATTGCAAACACAGAGGAAAATGCTGCTGGGAGCAACCAGTGACTGTGCCTGCCTCGAAAACAAGCCATCGGGGAAGGACAGAAGGGCAACCTGAAAACCGAGGTCCTTCTTCCTGTTTGGGAGACCAGAGCTTTTAAGAGCTGACTCCGCGTTCCGCTAGAACATGACAAGCCCTGAAATTGAAACATCAGCCCCAGGACATTTATGGACAGGCAGTGGGTTCAGGCCTGCCAGGCACTGTGACAAATAGGTCAAATTATCTTCCTTGCATGTTCAAACCCATAGAGAGAGGACTTTCCAGAAATGAGCAGTTTGGAACAGCTCAGCCCTGTGACAAGTCCTTCCATAGACCCAGACATGTGGGTGGGTATGAAAGCAGAATGCCGGCCCTGGTGCAAATTGAAAGACCTGGGCCTTTTCCAACTCAAGAGCAATTCCTCCAGTTCCTGCTCGTACAAGTGAGGTCAGAGAACTTTAATGTTTAATTTGTTTTTTGTTTTCTTGTCATCGTTGTCTCCCTACACCCCACTCCCAGAAGGCACAAACACTCACCAGAGAGACAGAGGGAGAGAGAGCACCCCCCAGTGAAACATGGTCATACCACAATCCCTTTGCTTCCATTTCTTCTTCCATTCATATTGAGCGTGATAGTTAAAATATAATAGCTTTCTGTAAGGGCGATCATATACATGGGAAACCGTATAGTGAGAGTTTAATGTTTTAATCGGGTGTGTAACTTATAAATGATGGATTAGGAAACATATTTATCCTCAGTCTGCAGGCTACTGGAAGCTGGACCTGAGCATCTTAGGATGGTTTATTAGTTTATAATCCATCATTTCCTATTATGTATGCTTTAGGTAAGATTATGCTTTGACCCTGGAGTGTTGAGGAATAGTTTATGACTCAAAATCAGTGATAAAATGGGCCAATTTACTCAGCAGTGGTGCTAGTGAGCGTGGAGCTACAGGGCTACTCTCAGCTACTCTCCAGAGGTGGCCTGAGCCCCACAAACGTGGTGAGGGGTCGAACTCATGAGAGCTGCTGTTGGCCCCAGAGATGCCTTTCTCCTTAGCCTTGGCAAAGTTGTTTGCCTTCTGGGTCTTGGTTTCCTAAGTACAACATGGGGGCACGGTGTTTATTTACATGCAGAAACTCTGAAGTATGGTGAGGATTAATTAATGTGTATAAATCACTTTGAAGATGAAAAGCAGTATATTATTAATTACAAAGCTGCGCAGGCAGAAACGGTACATTGCAAACACAGAGGAAAATGCTGCTGGGAGCAACCAGTGACTGTGCCTGCCTCGAAAACAAGCCATCGGGGAAGGACAGAAGGGCAACCTGAAAACCGAGGTCCTTCTTCCTGTTTGGGAGACCAGAGCTTTTAAGAGCTGACTCCGCGTTCCGCTAGAACATGACAAGCCCTGAAATTGAAACATCAGCCCCAGGACATTTATGGACAGGCAGTGGGTTCAGGCCTGCCAGGCACTGTGACAAATAGGTCAAATTATCTTCCTTGCATGTTCAAACCCATAGAGAGAGGACTTTCCAGAAATGAGCAGTTTGGAACAGCTCAGCCCTGTGACAAGTCCTTCCATAGACCCAGACATGTGGGTGGGTATGAAAGCAGAATGCCGGCCCTGGTGCAAATTGAAAGACCTGGGCCTTTTCCAACTCAAGAGCAATTCCTCCAGTTCCTGCTCGTACAAGTGAGGTCAGAGAACTTTAATGTTTAATTTGTTTTTTGTTTTCTTGTCATCGTTGTCTCCCTACACCCCACTCCCAGAAGGCACAAACACTCACCAGAGAGACAGAGGGAGAGAGAGCACCCCCCAGTGAAACATGGTCATACCACAATCCCTTTGCTTCCATTTCTTCTTCCATTCAGAATTTTGGGCATGCATGCACACATACCTAGGATGTTTTTTGAGCCACCAGGCCCAAAATTTGAATCGTGGTCAGCCATGTGAGATCTGGCTCCCTGTGCACTGCACCCACCCACTGTGCTGTGGGGTCCCTCGAGAACTCTGATGATATGCTCTTCCCTCAGATCCTCCTGTGCCAAATTCTCCCAGTATACAGAAACTCCTGGAATAGGCTACTCTGAAGACCTGCCTGAATCACCAGAGGACCACTTTGCGTGTCACCCAACCCCTGGCCTCAACAGTTTCTAGGGATTAGGGAATACTGATTGGGATGAATCTGGCTGTGAAACACAAGAGGGCTTCCCTCTCAGGAAGTTGTCTTTCTTCCTTGGACAATTCGAGTTCTTTTATCACCTGCAACTCCTGAAATCTCCCTATATCCCTAAGTTTCTAAACTGCATAACCAAATAGTTTCTCACCTATTTTATACCAAATACACTGTGTTTTATCTTCTTAGTACACTTAACAAAAACTGGTTAGAACCTTCTACCTGCTTAGAACTGGAAGCATTTCCATTTAAAGCACTTTTGTATAATTATTCAATTTTGATCATATTCACAGTTGCCAACATGCACTTTAGCAGAAAAGGATATTGACAAGTTATAATTATTTGATAAATGCTTCTGTTAGGCCCAGAAAGCATAAGTCACATGGCATGTTAGTTGCAGGGCTAAGACAAAGTCCCTGGAGCTCTGATGCCCAGTCTAAGGTCCAGCCTCTAACTCTTCTCTCAAGAGATTGCAGTTTGTCAATTTAACAAATACCCATGAAGCCTAGGTGATCCTTTTGTAGCATTAACTCACTGATTCCTTATCTAGTTCTGTCCTCATTAGCAAGTGAGAGTAGTTTGTTTCTCTCCTTCCCCAACTCATCTTTCCTTTTTTATTTTTATTTTTTTTTTGAGAGAGAGATTTTTACTGTAGGGCGCATGCGCTCACCAGAGAACCACAGAGACAGAAGGTGAGAAATCACTGCCCAGGGGAGATGACCACACCACAGTCACTTCTCCTCCATTCTCTTCTCAGGATTTTGGGCACACACATACATGCGCCTAACATGAGTTTAAAGCCACTTGGTCTGGGACTTGAACCACGGTCAACGGTTAACTATCGACAGTATAACCATTACGCCATCTGCTGGTCTTCCCAAATTGTCTTCTAATATGGTGGACAGACACCATACCTCTGCCTCAATTTCCTAACCTGCCCTCGTATTTCCACTTTTTCACATAACTCCCCTTACCAGGATCAGCAAACTTTTTCTGTCAAAAGCCTAATAGTACACACAGTCTCTGTCACAACTACTCATCTGTGCCTTGTCACTTGGAAATAGCCATAGGCAATAAATGAACCAACAGGCTGGGCCGTGCACCCATGAAACTTTAATTATGGACACTGGAATTTGAATTGTATGTAACTTTCGCTTGCTGTGAAATATTACTCTTCTTTTGATTGTTTTTCCCAACTCTTTAAATGTGAAGTCATTGTTTAGGTCATATACTACACAAACAAGGCACAGACTGGATTTAGCTAGAGGCCGTAGATGATCCACCGCGTTTGATTAAATTACTGCTCATATCCAAAGAACACCTTTTCAGAGTGTCTCTATCTTTGTGAAAAAAAAAAAAAAAGTAGTGCTTTCAACTGATAAGTCCCACCAGTTCATGGTAAATGAAGCAGGGGATTGACATTTTCTGATGAGCAATTCTCTTTCATAATAAATAATTACATCTAACTTTCTGGCCCAAACCAAAAAGTAAGAAAAGCAAGCCACTTTCCTCTTTAGTTCAAAACTTTCTATAGGATAAAATTTTTGTCCTAATGGCATAGCATTTAACTAGATTGCTTGAGACAGTGTTCAATCCACAGGTGGAGTGGAATTACCTGGCGATTTTGCCACGTACTCACCCTCAGTCTTCGGTTTTCCCAGGTTCCTCTCCAAATCCTTTCTTGTTTTTGAAATTACTCAGCACCTGATGCCTTCCTGGTTGGGGTTTCCCAATCGTTTATAACAATGCTGGGTCATCAGATGACATCATCACTTTCTTGTCCTCAGTTAACATCGGAGGAGATCTAGTTACCTTTAAAAGGCATAGAAATTCTTGCAGGGTTATCCCACATCAAGGAAGAAAGATGCTTCTGATGTATGACTTTGCTGTTTAAATCTGCACAGTGCTAGAAATTCTAAGATGAGAATCCACACCATAGTCCCCGTGACTTAGGACTCAGGCTATCACCCCTGAGTTAAAAACAATACATTACAAACGCGAGCTCTGTCAGACTCTTCATATGGTTGGGAAGGGAAGGAGGTAGAGAGAAAGATAAGAGCATTTATGTCATCCTAAATTAGTTTTTAGCTCTTCATATCTCTGCCAAACTAAAATACATATATATATATTAGAAAGTCACCTTGTCTTTTCTCAGTACAGTAATTCCTGCCAAATATGAAATACTATGTTTTAAGTAAGCTGCTCAACGCTCTGTCTCCTGCCACTCTGACTTTGATCTGGGAAGAACGCGGGCCATCAACATGTCAGGATGTTAAAAGTGTGGTAATTTGGGGTGCTTTCAGTTTCTTTTGAAAACAATGAGAGATTATTTTCTATGGAAACTAAAAGCCTACCATGTGTTTAAAGTTGCTACACTCGAAAATTGATATGTTGAGACTCATACTGATGAATCCTGCGTTCTCGGCTGCTATTTTGTGTATTCTCATCTCACTGAACAGGGCAGGTTTGGGGAAAACACACAGAAAGTGACAGGAAATGATGAGAACGGTACACTCGCCTGGCATCCGTTGTGAGCATGCAAAATGTCGGCCCTCTCCTTCCAATTCACTCACTTGGACCATCCAGAGAGATGGCGAACCTCGCTCTCCTTTATGAATTCCAAACTGTGTATTTACCTCCTGTTATCTAAAGGGCAAAATGCTAATGATTAAATCTGAACCATCCAGCGAATAACATTTCCATCCAGCTCCCTAGCCTCTGATGGTCAAACTGAGAAAAACAGTGCTGCCCACAAATAAGTCAGGGGGCCCAGGCAGGTTATCATTCTGACCTCCTACCAGCCTGTCCCTCTAATAGGTATGCTAATGTGCTCTTAGCCTGATAACGCAGTCTTGCCAGTGCTTACACACTGGTGAGTCTTTGGCAATGGGACTGCCATTTCATAACCGTACTTCTAATTTCAGAGGATCTCAGTTTATGGAAAATTGATTCAATCATTCATTAGTTAGTGCTCTATCACCCAGCAGCCACGTGGCAATATTTGCACCTTGTGTTTGACATTCAGAAAGATGACTTCCTTTGATTCAGAAAAGGATATGTCCTCTTTCAAAAATATATTTGTGGGGGCCAGCAGGGGGTATGGTGATTGAGACACTGGATTTCCACATGGTCAACTGTACTTTGAATCCCAGATTTAGTGACTTGAAAGTCACACCGGGCACATGAGCATGCATGCCTTAAATCCTAAGAGAATGAAAGAGAAGGGATTGAAGCATGGCCATCCTCCCAGGGAATGATTTCTCTTCCTAGTTTCCCTCTCTGTCTTTCTCTCTCTCTCTCTCTCTCTCTCTCTCTCTCTCTCTCTGTCTCTCTAGTGATCACACACACCCTATGGCAAAAAATCTTACTCCCCCCCAAAAAAAATGTGTGGGCCAGCCCATAGCACATTGGTTGAGGGAGCCAGATCCCATGTGGCTTACTGCAATTGGAATCCTGGCCGAGCAGCTCGAAAAGCATGCCAGATAGGTGTGCATGCATGCCCCAAATCCTGATAAGAAGGATTAGAGGAAATTCGGCATGATCATGTCCCATGGCAGGGGGTGGGGTGCTTCCTCCCACCCCCACAAGCACATGTACCCTCTGGCAATTAAAAAAAAATAAATGCAGCCTGGAGAAGTTGAAATGCTTTAGCAAGGTCAGTGGCTGGAATGCCTTGGCTCTCCTCCCCAGGATACCCAGAAATTAAGAGTCACCCAGTGCTGGGCTTCACTGCCCTCACAGAAAAACACTAAGGGTGAGAATGCAGAAGCAGTTTTTGGTTCCGAATTTCTAGAGCAGAACCAGAGAAGAGTGAGTAGTTGTCACAACCCCGTACATCCCAAGGACCACAGGGACGGATCAGATCATCTGCCAGCCAGGACTTGGCCTCCACGGAGTAAGTGCTGAGTAAATGGATCTGGAATGGTCACCGCCTATACCATTTTTGACTCACCTCTCAAGCCTTTGTTCTTTTCTTTTTCTTTATAACAATCCTTTATCTAAAAATCATCAGGCCAGAAGCAGTCAGAGCAAGTCGTAGCATCATTATTACCTTTTCAATAGACCCTATTTATTTGACCAAACCTTTTAGGATAGAGGCCAAGCCCATAGACCCTTGAGCTTCCACAAGAAGCTTTTAACACTCCCATTTTATTTGCTCATTTATTTGTGTTTCTTTTATGATTTATTGAGTCTTTGGAAAAGTCACGACATGTTTTTCTGGTTTTCTATACAAAAATGTGTCGTGACTTTTCTAACAACCTAATAAGATTCTGGGCCTGACTTCTAATATGCTCTAAATAAATATTTTGTTCTACATTTTACTTGTGACACAATTGCCTAGTCTTGATAAACTAGAAGTGAATCAGCATGATGTCATGGAAAGCTTACACGTGGTCCTTTGTGTCAGAAACCTAGGTTGGCATTCTGACCCGTGTGAGTACAAGCCATGTGACTGTGGACTGGCTCTGTATCTCAGTTTCCTCATCCAAGAAGCAGGGCAGATTCCTACTCTGTAAGGATGCTTCAAGCATTCATTGAAAGATGCACATCACTTTTCTGTAAAATTCAATATGTTGTCAGTTGTGGTAAGTGTTCTTCTGGGCATTTCCAAGAGGGAAAAATAGTGTTGGTTAAACTATGGCATGATATTTTAGCATTTGTAATTCTTACAGTACTTGTTTAGGGAGAGTAGACACACAGCCCCTGGGTGGAGATAGCTGCCATGTCAGTAGATAAGCCCACGAGCCTAAAAGCCCCGTGAGATAACACCAGTTATAAGGTACCTTCTGATTTCTGATACATGAAAATACGAAAAAAAATCAGTCTCATAATAAATGAACATGGTGGTTCCTGACAGGCAACACAAGCTCAGAAAACGGAGCTGCTGTGATTACAGGATCACCTCCCACACCCCTGGGCCAGGTTCACTGAGGAGGAGTAAACCAGGATCTTGGGGTCATCATATCCCCAAAATACTGGCCAATACCGCTAACGCCTCACAGGTCAGGAATTAATATTTGCTGAATTAATGAATACTGACTAGCATTAAGTTTGGAGTATTTTTAGAAAGTATTTTCTGGGGACCAGCAGGTGGTGTGGTGGTTAAGGTGCTGGACATTCCCACATAGCTGACCATAGTTTGAGTCCTGGACCTGGTGGCTTGCTGTCTCACTTTCTCTGTGTGTGCCACACCAGGCCAGACTGATGTCTTTCTCTACTTTTATAATACTTAACACTCTTCAAACTATAAGATCTTGCCTAATATTGCTTTAGTAGTTCTTTGAGGGAAGTTGTTAAAATTCTTCCATGGACTGCAAGGTGCCTAAGGAAAAGGACATTCTCAGTCATTCCTGCATCTTCCTTTACCCTTAACTCAGAGCTGTGTAAAAAGAAAGGCCAATATCAGGAACTGTTTTTTGACTGATAGGATAGAAGGTTTGTATATATACTCAGTGTTTTTCAGCAGACAGGAAGAGCTGTTTAAGACTTGAGTGTCTCCCTTCATAACTCTCTACCTATCCTCACCTGTTACCACATTGATTCTCACAAAATCCCCGTATTATAGGCAGGGTGTGAATTGTATCCTTATTTTGCAGTCAAGAATCTGAGGGACAGAGGTCTCTTGTTAGGAGATAGAAGCAGACTAAGATAAGAGTAGGAGGAATGAGAACAGAAATCTTCCACTGTAGGTATCTGCAGGGAAGAAGGGGAAACTATTCCTGAGGCCTTCATTGATAATGAGGCCAGAACTGAATGTACACAAACCAGAGATGTTTCAAGAATGTGGCAAATACAGTGGCAAGAAAGGGTTCAGGATAACTTCATAGATTGTATAGACCTTGAAGATTGAGAAGGATGTGAGTATGTACAAATAAAGAAGAGCATTCCAGTGAGACAACAGCATAGACAGAAGTATAGGTACTGGAAAGCACACAGTAGAGGTAAGGCAGATAGTGACCAGTTTGTGGTGTGCTCGAGAGCAAGGCTGAGGTGATTAGGAGCCATGACAGTTTTTTGAGTAGGGGAGTGGCCATTAGTCTGGCAATGTGAGTTCAAGAGATTGGAGCAGGAGAGTTGGGGGAGACTAGTGAAAGCGAGGCCAGGGAAGAAACTACCATCAAGTATGTTGTCCTTGTAATGTCAGTAATTATTTTTGGGGGGGGGACACCAGCAGGTGCCATAATGGTTATGTTGCTGGGCTCCCATGTAGTCACCGTGGTTTGAGTCCCAGATTGCTGGGCATGTGTGTACGTGTGCCCAAAATCTCAAGAGGGGAATAAAGGAGAAGAGATTGTGACATGGCCATCCCCTCTAGGGGATGATTTCTCACTTTCTCTCTCTGTGTCTCTCTGTATCTCCAGCAAGCACACACACCCTGGAACAAAAATCTTGCTTAAAAAATAAAATAAAGGAAAAACATAGAAAGTCTTTTCCAAGCACCCAGAATCCTCGATCCCTAGTTTCACTTGCCCCACACTCCCCCTTGCCCCATAGAAAAGGAAGCTTCTGGTTCCCTGATGTTGTAATTGCTTCTGTTCTCAAATTGTGTTTCCAAGTTAGAAAGCATTTGGGCCCAGGAACTGTTAGGGGCCTGTGTAAGCTACACGTTTAAGCCCTCGAGCAGAAATGTGATTCCCTGAAAAGGAGAGAACTCGCTGAGTGAAACTGGGAAGTGTTTGCATCTGGCATTCGGCCACCATTTGGCACTCACATTACAAAAGTGTAGCAGAATTTAGTTGGAGTTCAAGGTGAAGAAGCAAATAATGGCATAAATCTGAAAGTCTGTTGGCTGTTTCTCTGCAAGTGAGGATGTGCTCAGAAATGAAAGCAATCACTACCAGGCACCAAGCAGAGAAAAGAACTATTATATGGTGAATTAGGTCTGTGTACACAAGCCGTCCAGAATCTTTTGTGCTCTGAAATGCCCTGCTTAGCTGTGTAGACTCATCTGACAGAAACTTGACCCAAAGCGAACTTCTAAGGCATACACTCTCTCTCTTAAGGTCAGCCTAAACCAGTCTTCTTGGTGTTTTCCATTGAAAATACCTTCATAGAAAATTCATATTTTGGTTGCTAAGAATAGATATCCTAAATTTTTGTCTGAGCCCCTTTCCTCTCAAGCAAATCATTTAGAAAATTGATATCTTAATAGTAAGATCTTCTGCAGGACTGGATAATGGTGCAGAGGCAAAATGCGATGCTCTGGAAAAATGACCCGCGTGAGAAGGTTCTAGGTTCACCTCTGGGGACATTTCTGAGTATGCCAAGCATACGTGTGCTATGATCCAGAGCTGATTGAAGCTCACGGTGGATGACATCATCCAGACCTTACTGGAGGTGCTCTCTGTCTCTGTCTCTCAATTTCTCTCACTCATAGAAGAAATAAATGAATAAACTTACAAAAAAAAAAAAACCTCTGGGGACCAGCAGATGGCATAATGGTTATACTGCTGAATGCCCATATAGGCAACTGCAGTTCAAGTCCCAGACCCGGCAGCTTAAAACACACTAGGCACATGTGTGTGCATGCCCAAGATCCTGAGAGGAAAATGGAGGAGAAGGGATTGAGGTGTGGCCAACCGCCCATGGGGTGATTTCTCACTTTCTGTCTCTCTCTGCCTCTCCAGCAAGCACACGCACCCTATAGCAAAAATCTCTCTCTAAAAAGAAGAAAAACAAACAAACAAATAAACAACTCCTGCCAGGTGCGTGTGCATGCATACCACAAGTCCCAAGAGAAGATTGGAGGAGAAGAGATTGCAGTGTGGCCAGTCCTCCAGGGGGTGATTTCTTACTTTCTGTCTGTCTGTCTCTGTCTATCTGGCAAGTGTATGTGCCCTATATCAAAAAAATTTCTCTAAAAAGGTAAATAAATAAAAATTAAAAATAAATTAAAAAAAACCCTTCTGCCTTGGGAGAAAAAAAGAGTTCATTAACTATACTAATCCATTTAATGCATTATAAAACAGAGGCCAATGCATTGCCATGTTCTGCTCATTTTTTTTATTATTTTCAACCTTTGGCCTTAAATAAATATCAAAATGTATCAGAAAATATAGTAGCACTGAGCTGCATGTTGGTAAGACAGATGCTTTGCTAAAGAAAATGTCGTCCTCCCTTTTGGAGAAGGGAAAGACATTTGTGAGATGCATAATATGCACTAGCCTTCAATGGCTTTTTTCTTTTTTCACTAAAAATCCTGACTGTGGATGAGACAGGAGGAGTGGCTTTGCCCGGACCTTTGCATTTCTTTCATCATGACTTTCTTCACAGCGGTATGGAAAGGCCCTTCCCTTGAGATAGGTTTTCACTTGAGTTAGGTCATTTGTGGGGAGATTTGTGCAAACATGTTCAGCTCTCCCCTCGGGACCCTGATCTTTATAAAAGGAGGGCAGATTACCTTGCCTTTGCCTTTGCCGTCATGATGCAATTCGCCCGGTCTGCTTACTTATATTTTACCACGAGTACCTTAAAGTCGCGTTAATGAAGTTCAGATTCGACTTGCTCATGTTCCGCAGGGAACGTGAGTGGCAGCATGGCAAATGCAGGCTATTCTTCAGGCCATGATACACAAGATGACAGCTCTCAAGGAAGCTCAGTGTGCCTTGAATCAGATGCATTTTCAAAACTGATTGTTTTTTCTTTTTTTTTTTTAGAGAGAGATTTTTGCTATAGGATCCATGCCCTCGATGGAGAGACAGAGAGACAGAAAGCAAGAAATCTCCCCCCAGGGGATGGCCACATCATAGTCCCTTCTTTAAGCAGTAAGCCACCGGGTCCGGGATGCGAACCGCGGTCGACTACGTGGGAATCCAGCGACATAGCCATTATGCTAACTGCTGGTTCTCATAGTCCCTTCTATTCCATTCTCTTCTAAGGATTTTGGGCACACACATACATACACACATACACACATACACACATACACACACACACACACACGGCATGAATTTTAAACCCCCAGTTCCGGGACTTGAATGATGGTCAACTATGTGGGAGTCCAGGAACGTAGCCATAACACCATCTGCTAGTTCTCAAAACTGGTTTTGAAACTACCTTATTCCCCAAAGTTTACAAACATCGATTTCTGGGACATTTGCTAAATTTAGAGTATGTGTGTTTAAACTTTCATTGCTTAATTTAATAATAAAGTTTTTAAATATAACGTCTTCTTGTGTCACAGTCCTCCAGCTTCAGCCTCTCAGTAGCCCCTTAGGTCACAGGCATGGAGTCCCACACTGGCTTTCAGACCGTGCTGGAAAGTGAACTCAGCCCTCCTCAGTAGTCTCAGCCATTTTCTGTGCATGCCACTATGGCCAAGCCTAAACTATCTTTTAATAATAAGATTTGGGGGCTAGCAGGTGGTGTGGTGGTTAGGGCACTGGACTCCCACATAGCTGACTGCGGTTCAGGTCCCAGACCTGGCAGCTTGCTGTCTCGCTTTCCCTCTCTTTAATTAAATAAGTAGTTCTTAAATAAATAAATAATAAGAAAATTTGTAGACTTCCTGAATCTCAAGAGAACTGTGAATTAAAGTCTCTTTTTCCTCTGAAAACAGTTCTTATAACTTCGTATGTTAGTTTTATGTATTTTGAACTATATGGTAATTATTTTAAAATTGATTTGATGTATATGTACAGATTTATACATACTCATTTTATGTTTTTCCAATGGACAAGAAATGTCACACTGGCAGTAACTGGTCATTCTCAGAATTCAGGAGATTTTAACTCAGAGTTTTTTCTGGACCTACCCTAATAAGCAATCCCATATAAAATAGTACAGTTAACAGGAAAGCTTAAAGAAATCACCTTCCCCACCCCCACCCCCAGGGTCAATGGCCACACCACAGTCCCTTCTCCTCCATTCTACTCCTGGGATTTTGGGCATACACACATGTGCCCAGCATGATTTTCAAGCTGCCAGGTCCAGACTAAAACTGCGGTCAGCCATGTGGAAGTCCAGTGCTTCAACCACCATGCCACCTGCTGGCACCAAAATGTTTACATTCTTGAGTCTATTAAATATTTCTTCCCTTTGTCCCACAGTGTTTTTCATTAAGGTAATTATATGACTCAAGGGTCAGCCATCTTTTTTGTTTCCTAGAAATATAGAGTGGTCTAAACTACTGTACAGTGAGACATTAAGGGTATTTGTTTCTATTTTTATGCAGCCTGTTTTTATCAAAGGAAAACATTGTCTCCTCCCAAATTTAAAAAAATAATTGGCCTGCAGTTAATTTACACTTCTTGAGTTCTAAAGACCACAGCAGCAGAGTCAAGAGCCAAACAGAGAAAAATGAATACCAAAATGTGTAGGATGAGGACCAGGGGGACCAGGAGGTGCTGTGGTTAAGACTCTGGACTCCTTCATGACTGAATGCGGTTTGAGTCCTGGACCTGGTGGTTTGCTTTTACACTTTCCCTTTCTCTCTCTCTTTCTGTCTCTTTCTGGTGAGTTAAAATTTCCTCTGAAAACAGTTCTTATAACTTCGTATGTTAGTTTTATGTATTTTGAACTATATGGTAATTATTTTAAAATTGATTTGATGTATATGTACAGATTTATACATACTCATTTTATGTTTTTCCAATGGACAAGAAATGTCACACTGGCAGTAACTGGTCATTCTCAGAATTCAGGAGATTTTAACTCAGAGTTTTTTCTGGACCTACCCTAATAAGCAATCCCATATAAAATAGTACAGTTAACAGGAAAGCTTAAAGAAATCACCTTCCCCACCCCCACCCCCAGGGTCAATGGCCACACCACAGTCCCTTCTCCTCCATTCTACTCCTGGGATTTTGGGCATACACACATGTGCCCAGCGTGATTTTCAAGCTGCCAGGTCCAGACTAAAACTGCGGTCAGCCATGTGGAAGTCCAGTGCTTCAACCACCATGCCACCTGCTGGCACCAAAATGTTTACATTCTTGAGTCTATTAAATATTTCTTCCCTTTGTCCCACAGTGTTTTTCATTAAGGTAATTATATGACTCAAGGGTCAGCCATCTTTTTTGTTTCCTAGAAATATAGAGTGGTCTAAACTACTGTACAGTGAGACATTAAGGGTATTTGTTTCTATTTTTATGCAGCCTGTTTTTATCAAAGGAAAACATTGTCTCCTCCCAAATTTAAAAAAATAATTGGCCTGCAGTTAATTTACACTTCTTGAGTTCTAAAGACCACAGCAGCAGAGTCAAGAGCCAAACAGAGAAAAATGAATACCAAAATGTGTAGGATGAGGACCAGGGGGACCAGGAGGTGCTGTGGTTAAGACTCTGGACTCCTTCATGGCTGAATGCGGTTTGAGTCCTGGACCTGGTGGTTTGCTTTTACACTTTCCCTTTCTCTCTCTCTTTCTGTCTCTTTCTGGTGAGTTAAAATAATAATAATAAATTAAATAAATAATTCTTTGTTTAAAAAGCATAGGATGACATTAAGACAAGAAGTAAGCAAAAGGCATAAAACTATGGATAGAATAATTAGAAATGTTAACTAGCAACACAAGCTATGAAATGGGATAAAATAAAGAACAATTTAGAAGACAGAACAAAAGAATGGGTGGTTTGGGGAGAGAGAACAAATGACACCTTGCATATCAAATTATCCATAATCTTCCATACCATTTCTTGAACCAGGAAGTCCAACCAAGGTAATGAGATGAAAAACAACCATCAAATTGCTTGGAGGTGCTATATCATCACTCTTCTTACCTCCTTAAACTTTTGGTTACCTCATGAGCTACTTAGAAAAACAACAGTGGACAGCTCAGCATTTATCCAAATAAACCAGAAAGCTATCATGATAAAGGAAATTGAGTTTATAGGCACAGCAGGCTTTTTCCTAATAGATGAGAGTAATGTGTCTAATGTTGAACATCAATTTATATTTCAAATATAGTAAGAAGGGGGCCTCTAAAAGTAACTCATCCTACAACATCACTTTGGACTAAGGGTAGTTTGTCTTCTATCGTGTCTAATTGATATCCACATAATTCAGCTATAATCCTTGCTATTGAAAATGATGCAAGAACTAGAAAGAATGGCGGTGTCCATTAGTTGCCAGGAGAGCATGGAAAGTGGTGGGTTCCAAACCACCTTTGTCTTCAGATGTAATGCTGTTGAAATGACTCTTGAAGCTAGAGAACAAGTATATTTGTTTTTAATCAAACGATGGCATTCTCCAAAGTCTTCTTTTTAATCCTGATCGGAAATTGATATGAGGAGGGGAATTATTTTATATCAAATCTTTTCCCTGCCTTATTTTGCTTCTATTTATGGTGTAAAGGAAGGTTCAATGGAGATATTGAAGGTTATGCTACAATTTTAGCTTCCAATCACATTTAATAGATTTAGGAACTTCTAGCATTTAAGAAAGACTCTGAATCCTGAATGAGGCAGGTTCTGACCTAGAATTGGACATGGATATGCCCAGACTGGAAGCCACTCACTCCTCACCCGAGTCAAGGCTAGTGGTAGTGGGGACAGGGAAATGGTGCAGTGAAAAGAGCAGGAAGGAGAAGTCAGATCCGCCTATTTGAAATGTGTGCAGATTGTGCATGCACACGCAAACACACCTCATCCCACTATTCCTACAGGCCCTGCCCCTACAGTTGTAGTCACAAACATTTTTTAATCTGTTTATATATTTATGCTTATTTTTAAAATTTTTGCTATAGAACATGTGTACTTGCTGGAAAAATACAGAGAGACAAAGGGAGAGGAGGTGAGAAATCACTCCCCAGAGGGCATGGCCATGCCGCAATCCTTCCTCCTCCCTTCTCCTCTCAGGTTTTGGGGCATGCACACACCAACACACTCAGTGTGATTTTCGAGCCACCAGGTCTGGGACTCCAATTACAGTCAGCCATATGGGAGTCTAGACCCCTAACTACCACGCCACCTGCTGGCCCCTAATACGTGTAAATCTTAATGAAATATGTTGGCAAGAGCGTTTGGCTTGGCTTTCAGACAGCCAGCTTCCTTCTAGTCCTGCTTACAAAGGTGGAATCTCTCACAATGTGTGTTTTCGTTTGCACAGATAAGATGCTACTTGTTTGTTTTGTCACCTCTCCCCTACTCTATATGTTCCACCTTTAAATAGCCTTGGATGGAATCCAGATTCATCTTGCTCTGTCAAATTTAATTTTTAAAAAGTAATAGACACAGTACAAAATGAAAATACAGATAATTTGATTTGGAGCTTTTAAAAAGTTACTGGTGTGCTGATTTGTGGCTTCTTCCTGACTGTCGGGCCCACACTCTTCTCCCACCTCTACCCTCGTTGCTTTGGTGAAGGTCACTGAGGCGAAGGTGCTGCCTAAGGTCTGGTGGTCTTAGCCCTGTTGGGGAAGAAATGTCTCTATTTCTTTTGTGGTGATGTGAATGCTGATTGCACAGTGTTTTATTCTTTTCAAAACTGACAAGAATTAAGCCTTTTGGAAAGGTCAGCTGACCTAGCTATTCATATTGTAGTGAAATACCAATGACTTGTTTTAATGTCAAAGGCAAATAGAAGAGTAGATTCAATGGAAAGATCTGGGTCTGAATTTATCCTGAAGAAAAAGAATTTCTGTTGTGTTTGTATGACTAAGGGATTTATTATACAAGCTGTGTACCCCACCCAGGGAGAATGCTGTCAAAACACGAGGAAAATAATAATAATAGAGATCACACGAAAGCCAAGCCTGAACTCTTCTTGTAATTGCATGTCTGAGTACCCTTGCTAATTTTGCCCACGCCCTTTGCAATTCTTTTCTTCATCACACACTGCCAAAAACTTTACTGTGGCTGTGTATCTCCCACAATACCACAAAACAAGGCAACAAAACCCAAAACTAGCTAATTGAGAAGCTACCCAGAGCAGACTGAACTGGTTCTTGGCTTGTCGTCATGCCCTTCCAAAATCACCTACCAGGAATGTCATCATTCAACAGAAATCACCTACCAGGAAGGCCATCGTTCAACAGATTTTGCTACAGGAGCTAGTCTGGACTTTCTCTTGGTGGAAATGCAAAGAGCGATGTCCACATGAAAAGTGGCTAAGTGTGAATTGTGGAAACAAGATAAGGAGTCTTTATATTGTACAAATAATACTGTCAAGTTCTGGCTGATTTTTCACTCATGTGATGGGCCAGGTAGGATGCAGACCATAATGCAGAGAATGGTGAGTGTGTGTGTGTGCGTGTGTGTGTGTGTGTACGCACACACACAGAGAAAAGAATAAGTACATACCACAAGAAGAAGCAAGCAAAGGGGAAAAAAATGAGAACAGAACACATTCCTTTGAGTACCTACAGTATATATAGTGTATATATGGAAATTCCCGGGAATATAAAAGGAGAAGGAGACCAGATGAATAGCTAGAGAGAATCACAGTTTACGTTTTCTCTTGGCTCCTGGAGAACGAGACCCACATGTTCACCCTGGCTTCATGAATAAGCGGAAGCTCAAGCTTCATGGTCAGTTCAAAAAATCCTCTGACTTAGATTAAGCCAGTTCTTATTTTTCCACTGGATGATGAGGCTAGAGTTTTAGCCCATCTGTTCACAGCCCTGTCCCTGGCATCCTAAGAGACTCTATTCATTTATCTTCAAAAGCCAAAGAAAAGAACATGATGTGAGAAAGAGAAATAAAGCCGGTGGCCCCAGAAAGATTACTCCGATGCTGAACGGGGAGACTGAAAATCTCAACCTGAACCATGTGATCACGGAAGAATCCTGAGGTTCCAGCACGTGAGGGCAGCTGTGGTGTCTTGACTGAAGGTTTTTCCACATGTGCGTAAAGATTCTTTGCGTTGCAAAGAATTTTGATTTGGGGCTTTAATGCCTTTGAATGCTCACCAAGAATAACACTGACATGCTCTCACCGTAGCCTTGGAATCCTAAAATAAATAATAGAAAAATTGTGATTTAAAATATAATTCCAAATACTAACTGGGGCCTGCTGCCTAGATGAGTAATAAGCTTCAATAAATGTGTGACAGGCACAAGGCTCTTCAGTATGAAGAGTAGTGAGGCCTCAGAAATAGAAATAGGTTTTTCATTACATGAGGGATTATGTTCAGCCTGAGTGTGGAGCCTGTTCCCGGGGCCACAGCTGCATCTTCTGCCTGCGGTCGTATTAACCAGTAATAGTAAAACAGTGACGGGCGGCCCGAAACAGCAATTTGTTTTAGGAAAGAGAAGAAGGTCGCTTTCTCCTGCTTAAATGGGGATTACCATTGTTGACTACACACCTTCCCTTAAACTTCTATTCGTCTGTGCAAATGAGCTGCAATTTGAGTCAGGTTCCACCTGGGTGCCTGCTGAAATGTGTGAGCAAGCCAAGGATGGAAAAATCAGGGTGGTTTGTGGTGAAATGTGTGAGTAAGCCAGGGATGGAGAGGTGAGAGTGGTTCAGGGTGGCGATTTAGGGCTGTTTTATTTTTACCTACATAGGCTCATCAACACACACAGATATATATATTTTTTCTTTTTTGGAAGGTCATACTTTTTTTTTTTTTTAAGCAAACACAGCTATGTATCTGAGTTTTTCCACTAATATGGAACTCAAAATTTTGCATATGGCCTCCAGGCTTCCTGTGTTTTTACCCAGTCTTTTCAGGTCTGAAATGTGTGTTGGGGAAACTGATGTAAGCCCAGGGCTACATGCCCCATCTCTTGGCGACCAAGGAGACTATAGGATCTTCAAGGACGTCTCTCAGCAGGGATTTGAGAACGGTTTAGAGGCTCAGCTATAGAAAGGCACCTATGATGACTAGAGTTGATTATCAATTATGGATAGATTTTTTTTTTCATACATTAACACAGAATTCCCTTCTTGACCCAAATAATGATTCATTGAAATGTTATACTTCAAGGATCATTGCTCACATGGATCAGAAAACCTATTTTATAGTCTTAACAGTTCCTTATTGTGAAGGTCAGAAGGCCCTTGGAGTAGTTCAGTGAAGAAACTTGGATTTGATTTAAGAAGCAGGGTTTGAATCTCAACCCTTGCTAACTAAGTGCTTTTGGGAAAGTCAATTAAAGTCCTTAAGCTTTGTTTTGTTCAACCATAAGAAATGATTGATAACAGGTACAATGACCTGGTACATTTTTCATAGTCTTTCTATATGATGGTTAAAATTGGTATTGACATAATTTTTTGTTTTAATTTGTCAAAGTATGATTGCACTTGCCAGAGAGAGAGAGAGAGAGAGAGATGAAGAGAGAGCAAGCGCCTGCCATGGGGTGTGTATTGACATAATTTTTTGTTTTAATTTGTCAAAGTATGATTGCACTTGCCAGAGAGAGAGAGAGAGAGAGAGATGAAGAGATGGGGTTTGGTCATGGCACAATTCCGCCTCCTCTATTTTTTCATACTGTTGGGATTTGGAGCATGCACACATACATGCTGGTGTGTTTTTAAAGCCACTAGGTCCAAGATTCTAACCACACAGCTGGCCATGTGGAATCCAGCTCCCCTAAGCACTAGGCATGGGCTGGCCTGATATTCTTTGTTATTATTAAGGAAGGTGAAAAGCCAGATTCAGTCAGGTATGGTGAAGAGAAGAATGCCCGCTAAAACAACTAGCAAGCAGTAGGAGAGCGGGCCCCGATGATTGATGGCTCGAAATCTGGCAGGAGGTTTAATTTGATTAATTCGGCAATAGGGAGGTGCTTTAAGTTCATAAGCAGAAGTGTAATACAATAAAATTATGACATGGTATCATGTCAGTTACCTAGTACATGCTCCATAAATATTTATTTGCTAATTGATTGAGGATTCAGGATAGATTGGGAAATGGGACAGGAGATAGGAGGCTTCTCAAAAGGCTCTTACCATAATCAGTGGACTTGTATTGGTGAGTGCCCCAGGCAGAGGGTGAGCTATGGAAATACAGCATCTGAGTGAATCTGTGAGCAATTTCTTCTAAAGAAGAAAAGGCTAAGTTATGCTAGAATTTGATTCTGTTGACTATGGAGATAAAGAAGACAATATCTAATATGTCTGTAAGGTTACTATATTGTCAGAATGGGGGAGCTGAAAAATTAAAAATTAACCCACCATCTTTAAATCACCACTCACTTTTCTAAAGCTTGGTTGGCCAGAACATGTTTTATTGGTGTGTAATTCTACCAGGGTTGGCTAGAAGCCATTCTTTTTTAATGCACTCAGTAAATCTCTGTGCGGTTTCTTTATTATGAGAGGGCCCTTTGATCCAATAAAACCCATCAAGACCCCTTCTGAGGCATTCACTTTGTATTTTGTATAAAAGTCTGTAGTGAAAAAGGAGAACAGAATTGGCTTAAAACTAAACTCTAAAAGGCTGACAGAATTCCACCATAACATAGTGCTTATCTGTGGTGCAAATTTTGTGAACTGAAACGAGGCATTAGGATATATGTTGAAATTTACATACCCACTTATAAATAGAGAAACACACTCCAGGACTTGAAGGCACTGCCTTTGCACATGTACAAAGCAGTCCTAGGAGTCTGTCCTGTTGCCCTTTTTGATTTGGGGCAGCGAAGCTTACAAATGAAAATCTTAAAAGAAGAAACTTGCTCTTTGATCAACTGGTTAGAGGCAGCTTTGAAACTGTGATTAATCTGCTACGAAGTCACGGTAGGAGCAGGTTTAAATTCTGGTGCATCTGCCCATGCATGTGCAGATGAAGCTGACTCACTGTGCCCAGGCCGAAGGGTGAGATGGATGATATTGGTTATGGGCTTATGGATCTGGGCAGAAAGGGCTGGACACTAGGGATTGAGCCTTTGCCCTCCTTCCCTTGACCTCGCTCTGCACCACACTGAAGTCTCGATTTATTTTCTATGCTTTAATATTTGACTGAAGTGCATGAAATACACCCCTGGATGCTAGATGCCCAAAGTAAAGCATAAAACAATGTGCTTACGTGGGGGAATTTGAGAATTAGCCTCCAAACTAACCAAGGTAATTTAGGCCCCAAAGCACTTTCATCTGAGCTGTCTGGATTGACTGGATGGTCTTCAATTTGGTAAATAATCGTGTCCCTGTGCTTTCTTTTATCTTCATCCTTCCTCTCACCTACTCAGGTCTCTTTTCTGTTGTAGGGGTGTAGGAAATTAGGCTTGGCCATGAAGCCAGCCATCCAATTTCTGTCTAGTTTTTTAACTCTATACCATGGTACACATTTTTAGAAAATCCAAAATTAGTAAGATTTTCAAGTTTAGTTGGGTTAAGACTGATGTCAGGCCCTTGCCTTCTTTACTTCACCCCACATGAGAGAAAACACCATGATGCTGTGATAACGCACTCCCAAAGCCTGCCGCATCCTCTTGCAACTTCCCTGACCCCTATGAGAGAGAAGTTACTGGAGTTGATGCCATGTCTCAGGTAAATTAGCTGTGGTGTGCATTCTTAGCAAGTCCTTAATTCGATGATAGATGTGGAAAGTTATTTTAAATGACATTTACATTTAGTCAACGTATCAGCCAGGTTAGCATAATCTCAGGAAAACTATGGTGCTATTGTCTAAATCGCCATCCTATAGCTGACAACACTCTGAAAGCCTCTTTAAAATATAAAGGAAAGCTGCTGCTGAGAATTCGATGATTGCATGAGAGTTGTAAGACATCCAGGAGAAGTTTAGAGTGGAGTTTGGAATAAAGTGAACAGGCTCTTAACCATGGGTAAAATTGTAAAAGAACGGCTTATACTGTTCTTCCAAACCAACTTGTCATTTCTCAAGTGTATAATGAAATAATGTGTATGAATATTTTCATGCGGAACAGTTTCTCCCTCAAGTTTTGCCCTCTTCAGCGCTTCATGGTATATACAACAGAGTCTTTTATAGAACAGTGTTTTATGATCTCAAGACCAAGGGCTCCCTAAAAGATCCTGAGAGAAGCGTACATGAGTAACAACTCTAAGACTACATTTTTATAAGTAAATGATGATGAATGATAAGGAGGGATATTCATCGGGAAGAACTCTGAAAAGTACTGGGCATAGCAAAGAATGAAAATGAAATGCCAGTGCTTCCACTGCGGGGCTGGTTTGATTATCGCATCCTGGGTAGTTTTTGAACATGAGATGAGTAAAGGGTTTGGCAAACACTGTCCACGTAATAGGAACAAATGCCCATTCGCATTCAATTTAGGGGCTTTATTTAAAAACATGGAATGGGGCTCCTTCTTTTATAAATGCTCTTGCAGTGATCTTTTTGGCTATAATAGCGCTTTGTGTGAAAAGGATGGATTGGAACCCATGAGGTCTTTTTACAGAATATCAAATATTTTGCCCATTAAGCTGACTTGATTTGAAGAGGTCCTTGGCACAGATTGATGAAATAGTCCCAATATTATCACTTCTTATTCCACAGCCCAAATGGGGTAATAACCAGCCGCCGCAGCCTTTGCTCATTAAAGAGGTGGTCAGGGCCCAAAGAGACACAAAATTATGCCTTTCCTCTCTGGCTATTTTGCACATTGTACGGGATTACAGTGCATTGGGACCATTGCAGATAATCCCTGGTGGGAGTGACCCAACAAAGTTTGCCTTTGCTCTGACTCAGTGCAGTCCCACAACATCCCTGGGGCCATGTGGCCATGTCTGGAGGATGCTACTAGCATCTAGTGGGTACAGACCAAGGATGCAGCTGAACATCCTCTGCACGCAGCACAGGTCCTGGGATGAAGAACTGTCTGACTCAACATGCCATAGTTCCAAGGTTGGGAAGTCCTACACTAATTGATGTATAACCGTATCTTCAGATAGATTTGTTTCTACTTTACCACTAGAACTTGCAAAAGAGCTCAGATTTGTACAATCATACTTCCCCATGTGGGTTATCTTTGGCTCTATGACACTTACTTCTCTTGGGGCTACTTTTTGTCCTCATTGTCTGTGGTCCCCATCATGGAAGCAAGCCCGGTGTTAAGTTTCAAGCGGGTATTTGAACTGGTGGTCAACTCTGTGCCATAAAATGAGGGTTCAACTGAAAATGCATAATGAAAAGAATCCCAGAATATAGATATTTTCCAAAATCTTATCATCAATTTTCCTTTCCATAAAAATAAAATACAGTTTGAAATTTATAGAGCCAGTAGTGGCATGGTAGTTAAGGTGTTGAACTCCTACATGGCTGACCATAGTTCGAGTCCTGGACCTGGTAGTTTTAAAATCATGCTGAATGCATGTGTGTGCATGGCCAAAATCCCAGGCGGAGAGTGGAGGAGATGGGACTGTGGAGTGGCCATCTCCTGGAGGGTGATTTCTCACTATCCCTCGCACTGTCTTTCTCTCCATCTCTGTGGTGGGTGCACTCACCCTATGACAAAAAACTAAAATTTTAAAATGTTAGACATTTATTAAAGACCTACTATGTGCAGAAATATCATTTTACAGTTGATTTAATTTTCTGAATTTTCCAATTATAATTAAGGAAACAGATTGAGAGAGGATAAGTAGCTTGCCTCAGGTCACGCAAAATCAGTGGTTAGAAATTGGAATTCAAAATACAATCTATTTAATTCCAAAGTCCATGTTCTCATAATTTTGTATATTGCTATAAACCTAAATATGTGCTTAAGTGCCTTCGACTTTATGTGTTTGCATACCTAGGAGTCCTCAAAACCACCCTTACTGACAGTGTTTCCAAGGAAGGAGAAAAGAGATTCTCCCTTCTTATATAATGACTGGTTGGCTCCTCTTTGGCCTCATCCTGAGAGCTGAAAGATGACAAATTCCCTTGCCAGTTCTCTTCTGCAAAACAATCCATGTGAGGGCACATGGGAAGAGGGGGAGAAGGCAGAAGGACGTGAGAGATAAAATGAAATATTTCAGAACTAAAAGTGAGGAGGAGGCCCCAAAGTCCTGCTCAGGTTGGTCAGTCAAGACTAACCTGATAGGGATACTTTCAACTAAATTTATAATAAAAGAACAACAACCATAAAACCATAGTAGTGGGCTTATACTGGGACTTTATTTTCTTCATATAACCAACTAGGTACCTAAAGTCAGCAGTTACTGGCATTGTTTATACACTCAGTGATGCCATCTATCTTCCTATATCTTCACTTTCTCGTTCCCAGAACCTTGAGTTTTCCCCCTTGGGTTTGCTGCCTCATTATCATAGGATGGCTGATGCAGCTCCAGACATCATATCTACCTTCAAGGAAGAAAGAAAGGATTTGTGTTCTCTTCCCTTTTATCAGGAAAAGCCTAAACTATCACTATCATCTCCCAATACACACACAAACATCCCAGCAAAATTTCACTTATTCCTTATTAGTCACAACTATGTCACATGGTTGTCATTTATTTCAAAAGAAGCTATGAAAGTTTTTTCAGACCTGTTGATTATAGGCAACAGAAGGAAAGAAGGTTGGAATTGTCTATGTACTCTAGAACCACCAGTGACTGAACAGAAAGGAAAAAAATCTCTCCCATTCTTGCCAGGGATAGCACTTTGAATGTGGGCATATCTGTTTGCTAGGTCTGTCATCACCATGTACCACAAGCTGAGTGGCTCCACAAAAGAAAAAAAAAAAAAAAATCACTGTCTCACAGTTCTGGAGGTCAGCAGGACCACACTGCCTTTGAAGATACCAAGAAATGGTCTGTTCCAGGACTCTCTCCTGGCTTCCTGTAGTTGCTTGGCTGGTGGAAGCACAATTCCAATCTTCACATGGTGTTCATGTCTCCTTCTGTATCCGAATTTTCCCTTGTTATAAGGACACTGATCATATTGGACTAGGGCCCACCCTAATGAACTCAGCCTAACTTGAGCATCTACGAAAGTCCTATTTCCAGAAAGGTTACATTCACAGCTCCTGAGATTTAGGACTTCAACATCTTTTGGAGAGACACAATGCAACCCATACCATGAGCTTTTTATAAGTCCTTCTTAATGTCTTGATAGTAGTGATGATAGTTCCTGTTTGTGAGCATTGACTAGATGCTAAGCTGTTCATATCAATTTTCTTGTGTTGCTTACTACAGTACGTGAGATAGGTGCTATCATTTCTTTTATAGAGGAAACTGAGGCACAAAAATATTCGGTAGCCTCTCCCAAAACACATCATTAGTAGATAACAGAGCCAGATCTCAACCCCATGTGTTTTACACTCTGAGTCCTTGCATTTAACTATCATCTAGGACTATCTTAACCACAGCTATCTTCATCTTTGGTATAATAAGTTTCTTGCTCATAATTCCAAATAAGGGTAGACAAGCTGATTTCCTTAAAGCTTAATTTTTTTTTCAGAAAGACTTTCTTTGCTGCCTTAGAAACACAAATAAAATACTTCATTCTGCACCAGGCATAATGGTTTTCTCTTATTCAAATGCAGGGCCATCTGTGCAAAGTATTTTATTTCATCATTCATTAAAGTTCACTTAAAAGATGAAATCACCCTTAATGGAACAATGAAATGGAAGGATTCCCAAACTGAAGGTAGATGACAAAAATGGAGGGCTTCAGTTCCTGGCCAGAGTCTTATTGGGGACTACGGTTCTGCTTGGACAACCCCAAGAAGGAAGAGGAGCAGCTGGGGGGTCAGGGGGGGGGCCAAGATGAAGTGGTACCGTTTACAGCCAGGAGGTTCACAAGGGTGAAGTGCTGTTCCCATGTTGTTCCCTGGTCCTTAGCAGCCAGGACAGCCTGGGATTGATCTGTGGGGATGGGAGGAGCTTCACCTGCATCACAGGGATTGCTGTGGCTAAACCCTGTAACCTATTTCTTTTGCCATAACACAGCCTTAGGAGCTTCTTAGAATCATCCAGGGCTTTGCTGTCATCCTCCTCCAGCAACAGGAGCACAAATGGAAAGCAAAGTTACTTCCCTTAAATAAAGGACTGAAGACTTAGAGGGAAATTGGGTAATAGCACTGTCCCCTTACTTCCTTCGGACTGGGGACAGACAGTACAGGAAATTATCACAAAAAGCAAGTCATTACATTTGTGTGACACCTCGCAGTTCAGTATGGTAGATAGCCGGCACTCATACTCACATCTCACACCTGTAGAAACAGCTCAAGTAGGGCCAAGAACATGTCCAAGGCACATGGCCAGTGGGCAGTAGGTTGGGCCCAGTGCCTAGGCAGCCAGACTCTGAACACCAGGCTCTTCTACCACAGCATTCAGCACCCCCAGAGAACTGGAATAAAGAATCATTATTTCTATGTTGTAGGAAACCAAGGCACCAGGGTTCCTGATTTGAACAGACAGACGCTTCTAGAATCAGAAAAGAGAAAGTTTTCTATATATTGTAGAAGAATGAGGCACTTATCCCAGGCATTGTATCTCAAGGAGAAGTCTGTTTAGTGTGAGGAAGGAGAGTGCTTCAGGTGACTTCTGGCAGGCTTTCTGTCGGTCGGAATTCGTCCACTTCACAACAGCTTCTTTTCTGCAGCATTTATTTCCACACATTCTCTGAATCAGTGAACGGCCATGAGGAAAAGTCTCATCCCATCTTTCTCATACTTATTTCTGAGACTAAAACCTACTCCTTTTTAAGTCAGGAGAGAGGTAAGAATCATAGCAGCTAACTATTAGCACTCAGGATGCTTCAGGGCAAGTGCTTCACTTGGATGTGTTATTTTAACACTTCATATTCTTATTAATAGAGGTAAAAAGACTTGTTCCCACTTGATGGAGGGAAAAACCAAGTCTTAGAAAGTTTCAAAAACTGGCCTTTGTTGCACAGCTGAGCAGCATCAGCATGAGCCAGAAATCAGGAGATCCATTTTTGTTCCTTCCTCTGTGTTAGCTCAACATGTGACCTTGGATAAGAAATTATTTTCCCAGGGTCTTCACTGCCCCCATTGGAACAATCATAGCGTCCATGCAACACCCACTCTGTGCAGGTCACTAGGCTTCGGCAGCTTCATCACCTTTAACCCTCCCAGCGACCTATGGGGTTGTACTATTTTTGTCTTCATCTCATAGATGAGGCAGCTAAGGCTTACAGATGTTAAATAACTTGTCCGGAGTTACAGAGCTGAAAGCTTCCTGAACAACAACAAAAAAAAACCATGAACCATAATGCTCTATGTCCTGATGTGGGTAAGCCCCAAAGCCCTTCAACTCTGACTTCCTATTATTCTATCTGACTTACTAAACTTAGTACACATTTTTCTTTCCCAAGCAAGTTGTTTTTCAGTAGCATCCATGGCTTTTTAATTTGTGTTGGGTAGGGAAAACAAGGATTACAAGGATAGCAACATGCCCCACCGAGGTATTCAGAAGCCCATTTCCTTGCACTGAGCCCAAGATTGGAGCCTCTGAGTCACCATGGATATAGCTTCCTAAGAACAAAGTGGTGGCAGGTGGCATTGTGGTTAAGGAGCTAGACTCCAACCTCTCTGACTGTGGTTTGAGTCCCAGACCTGATGGCTTGAAAAATCACACTGGGTACATGTGCATCCATGCCCAAAATTCCAAGAGGAGAGTGGATGAGAAGGGACTGTGGCATGGCCATCCCCCCTGAGGGGTGATTTCTCTTTTTCTCTCTCTGTTTCTGTCTCTCCAACGAGCACATACACCCTATAGCAAAAAATCTCTCCAAAAATAAATAAATAAATAAATAGTTTCAAAAACTGGCCTTTGTTGCACAGCTGAGCAGCATCAGCATGAGCCAGAAATCAGGAGATCCATTTTTGTTCCTTCCTCTGTGTTAGCTCAACATGTGACCTTGGATAAGAAATTATTTTCCCAGGGTCTTCACTGCCCCCATTGGAACAATCATAGCGTCCATGCAACACCCACTCTGTGCAGGTCACTAGGCTTCGGCAGCTTCATCACCTTTAACCCTCCCAGCGACCTATGGGGTTGTACTATTTTTGTCTTCATCTCATAGATGAGGCAGCTAAGGCTTACAGATGTTAAATAACTTGTCCGGAGTTACAGAGCTGAAAGCTTCCTGAACAACAACAAAAAAAAACCATGAACCATAATGCTCTATGTCCTGATGTGGGTAAGCCCCAAAGCCCTTCAACTCTGACTTCCTATTATTCTATCTGACTTACTAAACTTAGTACACCTTTTTCTTTCCCAAGCAAGTTGTTTTTCAGTAGCATCCATGGCTTTTTAATTTGTGTTGGGTAGGGAAAACAAGGATTACAAGGATAGCAACATGCCCCACCGAGGTATTCAGAAGCCCATTTCCTTGCACTGAGCCCAAGATTGGAGCCTCTGAGTCACCATGGATATAGCTTCCTAAGAACAAAGTGGTGGCAGGTGGCATTGTGGTTAAGGAGCTAGACTCCAACCTCTCTGACTGTGGTTTGAGTCCCAGACCTGATGGCTTGAAAAATCACACTGGGTACATGTGCATCCATGCCCAAAATTCCAAGAGGAGAGTGGATGAGAAGGGACTGTGGCATGGCCATCCCCCCTGAGGGGTGATTTCTCTTTTTCTCTCTCTGTTTCTGTCTCTCCAACGAGCACATACACCCTATAGCAAAAAATCTCTCCAAAAATAAATAAATAAATAAATAGATAGATAGATAAATAAATAAATAAATAAAAAGGGGACTCCCTGGCTCAATTTTTTTGAATAGATTTTTATTTGAAGCTATTTGGGAAAGCAGCTTCGTGTGTCAGGAGTGTAAAGCAAAGAAAGGGTTCAAAGTTCCTTGGATCATTTTTGCTACTCATTGTTGTCAGATGAATCCTCAGGCCCTCATGTTCTGTCTCTTTTTTCTTGACATGTTAGCTTTCTCCTGTCCCTCGTCTATCTTCCATTGCTCTTGGTATCCTCCCTCCTCTCCTGTACCATTCACTTTCTTGCTCAACTCTTCTACCTCTTGGCCACTGAAAGCCTGTTTTCATTGAAGCTTAAGCTTTCTCCTCTGCTATGTGAACTTGTTAACTGCTCACCAGCATCTTGGATATGGTGGTGGGGTTCATAGGTACTAATATATGTTGACTTCATTATTATGTATGCATGCTTTAAAAAAAACCATGCTTTATCCCATAAAGATGTACCATGATTCTATGTAAATCAGATATTACAATTTTAAAAGTTTTAAAAATTCTACTTAGTATAGAAATACAAGAATTACTAGTCTTTCACTCTTATTTTTCTCCCTATTTTTCTTTTCCTTGCAACATTAAGTCTGATTTCTTCTCTATCTGAATTTACCCAGCTCACATAATTTGCCTTTTCATTTTGTGAATGGAGATAATTTGTGAATAGAAATTACTTCCAAATGTTTCAAAAATATTTTCTAAGCGTTTGCTTTAACATGGTCTTGTGAGCTTTTTTTTTTCTCTCTTCCTTTTTTTTCATAAAGAAATAAGTGTTTCCAGGAAAATAGAGCTTGGGGAAAAAAAGGAATGGATTAACTTCTCTTCCTGGGTCCCTTTTATTGATGATAATTTGGGGTCCCCAATTACAGATATGAACTTGCTGACCTCCCAGGTGGGGGAGGGCGAGGGCAACTTTATTCAAACCCCTGCACAAGATAGTCCAGGAAGACGTAGTATCGGTAGGAGGAGTATGGAAGAAGTCAACGAGTTCTGTAAAAAGATGGTCTACTAGCTGTGGACTTTAGAGGCGAGAGAGTCCCTGCATTGGTATTTGAATTATAAGGCATTTTCTCAAGTTTGAGATGATTCTAGGGTACCTCCAAAGATAGACTTTGTCCTTTATCCATTCACCAACATTCACTGAGTCTTTCTGCTAGATAGAAGGAAGTGCTGTGAAATGAGCGACTGAGATTCCTGTCCCTAAGGAGATCCCATCATACTCCAAGGGAAGACTGATGTGCAAATGACCACTCACAGCCCAGACCAGGGGGCCATGCCTTATGCCTGGTAGGGAGTGAACTTAGACAAGAAATGGAGTACTTGTCTGAAGATACTGGAGAGAATGAAAAGGAGGCAACACTGACTTCCACGTGGAAGGATACAAGAGAGTTTGGCAGAAGGAAAAGAAAAAAGAAGGACGTGTCAGGACCGAAAACTAAGTGCAGGACTAAAGCCTGGGAGAGCAAGGTGATGTAGGGTACCACACATTGTCATCTCTGGAGCAAAAGCATGCAGAGAGCTCAGGTATTGGTGGAGACGGACCTGTAGGGAAGAGCCTGTGGAAGAGAGCCCTTCTGCTGCTTGAATGTGTGTTTGAATTTGATTCTTGAGTGAAGCAGAGTCTGCTAACACTTCTAAGTAGAAAAGAGTATGGCCAGTCTGGTGGCCCCATGCAGGATGAAGTGAGTGAGTTAAGACTAGAAGCAATAGAAGCTGGGGAGGCTGTTTTGAAGCCCAGAAGAAGAAAGTGTGAACAAAGCAGACAGTTGCAGGGTAGGCAGAGAGGAGAGTGGGATGTAAGAGAGACATTTTAAAGGTCGAATGTCCAGGTTTGGTCATTGACTGAATCTAGTGGAAGCGGGAGGAAACACCAGGCTCCATTCAGTCCAGTTGATCGGATTTTTGCTCTGTCCTAGATAGAGTTACCTGGACCAGCCCTTGGAAATGGGGGGCGTTGGGGGTTAGGAGTATTTTCCCGTTTTTGTCATGCACGGTGGAAGGCTTATCAATAACGATTTCAGTCAGCTGGACTGGATGATACTGGAGGTTCTGGGACAAAGGACATACTTCCTAAATACCAGTAGTACCCCTGCCCCCACCTTATCCCTGTTTTACTTTGCACAGTTTCAGTTACCTGCCCGAAATTACAGTCTGAAAAGAAGTGAATACAGGGCCAGCAGGTGTCATGATGGTTAAGGCACTAGACTCCTACATTGCCTGTACAGTTTGAGTTCTGGACCTGGCAGCTTGAAAATCATGCTGGGCATGTGTCCACACATGACAAAATCCAAGGAGAAAAATGGAGATGAGATTGTGGTGTGGCCATGCCTCCTGGAGAGTGATTTCTCACTTCCCTTTTAACTGTCTCCAGTGAGCACTCAGGCTCTCTGACAAAAACCTTAAAAAAAAAGAAAGAAAGAAAAGAAAAAAGAAAAGAAAAGGAAGATAGGTGAATACAGTACAGTGGGATATTTTGAGGGTGAGGCTAGATGGTTGTACAACAGTAAAACACAATACCCCGCAAGGCAATCCCTTATGAAAAGGTTCCTGATTCAAATCCAGAGACCTCCCTGAGAACACCAAGTACATGTATGCCCATGATCTGGGGCTAGCTCAGGCTGGGCAGGATAGCAGCAGCAGCAAGTCCAGAAGAAGGTTTGTACTCTCTCTATCTATCTATCTCTATCTATCTATCTATCTCTGTGTGTGTGTGTGTGTGTGTGTGTCTTAGTCATGGAAATAAACTTTTTTAAAAAGATATCTTGAAAGAAAGAGACCACATTCACAGAACTTTTATTGCAGTATACTGTTAAAATTGTTCTATCTTATTATTAGCTATTATTCTTAATCTCTTACACTGTCTAAACTTTATTTCAGATGTTTATGTATAGAAAAATATATTTTAGTAATTTCAATAGTAATAAACATAATGTATAAATATATATTTTAAACACACATATACATATATAGTTCTGTACTCTCTGTGGTTTCAGGCATTTGCTGGGCTCTGTGGACAAGGGCACCATGGTATTTTCACACTTGTGATGAAAAGTTGGAAAACAGCAGAACTAAGTTTAGTAAACTCTCCTATTTTAATTCTTGCTGAATGAGGCCTTCAAATCAATAGATGTTAGAGGAAATAACAGACTTAGAAAGCACCGACTTCTACTCTTCACTTGAAATGACGTATTTCACCTACCTGATGTTTTAACTGCCCCAGCAAAAGGAACAGCTAAGATGCAAATAATCTCATCTGAGCTGTAGAGAGCAGCATGGGTTTCCACTCATGTGGCCATCATGTACTTCATTCTCTGAGGGTTGGGATCCATCTTGGATTTGAGGACTGGGCTCAGAGTGAGGAATTAGATCGTTAGGATTAACAGCATCAGATTTGGGAATAATATCGCAGATATAGCTAGGCTAACCAGGTTAATTTAGACCTGCCCTCACACAATATACACTTACTACTTAGCTACAAAGGACAGAGCCAAGGGCTAGACGGTGACCCACCTTCCACCCCTAAGTTTTCTTTAATGGGTGTTTAGAGCCTCCCCATTTTCCAGAGATAAGATTCTCCAAAAGTCATTACTTCACAAGACAAAGCCATAACTGCATCCCTTTCCCCCCTTTTTAAAAACTATTATTATTCATATCTTCAATCACTATACATCATTTAGATTGTAAAAAGATTTTACCCAGCATGATACACAGCTTAGTCCAGTTGAGAATACTATACACTTCATCAACAGATAACAAACCATATCTGTGTCCCACAAATATCTTCTCTCCTTATTTTCCCCTAATTTCCTTTTCTGCACTCTTCCTCTCCCACACTCTCCTTACACTTTCTCTAGTGTTCACAACAATTTTTAATGCTTTTATGTCCTCCAGTCTTTCAGTCTCTACTATAGAGTACGGACAGTCAGTATATGTTAAGTGGAGACATACAATGTCTCTCTTTCATAGCCTGACTTGCTTCACGCAGCAACAAATATTCCATATTTGTCCACTTTCTATCAAATTCCAGAGCCTTGTTTGTTTTTTTATGGCTGAATAATATTCCATGGAGCACATGTGCCACATTTTTTCAATCCATTCATCCATTTGTGGACATCTGGGTTAGTTCCATGTCTTAGCAATCATGAATAGTGCTGCAATAAATATAGTTGTGCAAGCACTTTTCCAACTGAGCATTCTCCTGTCCTTTGGGTAGATACCCAAGAGTGGAATTGCTGGATCATATGGTAGTTCTATTTGAAGGTCTTTGAGGAACCTTCATATTGTTCTTCACAGTGGCTGGACCAATTTACAAGTTTATTCATCAGTTTCTTCCATACAAGAGAGAGAAAGCATACACCCCACAGGGTCTCACCCCCAACCTTCAGCCACCCCCAGGTCATGGGCAGGCGCATGTCCAGTGTATTAAGGGAGGTCTTAGGACTTGAAACATGAACCTCCCATGTGGAATTGCCTCACAAAGCATTGTGTTTCACCCTGTGTCCACTCTGGCCCCTCAAACCTTGGGAAGGTCTTAGAATAGATAGTGCCTGATTCTTGCTCCCCTTTTCTTTCTATAGAGATTACTTTTGTGCTTTTTTTGTTTTACTATTTGCTCCAACAATCTCCTATAAGGGTATTTTTCACTCATGATCTGTTTGACTACCTGGTTATCACTGTTTCCCATATTTTTGGTTTTTTAGTGTTGTCATTCTGTTCTGTTTTCTTGTGACAATCATTGCCTGCCCGCTGACCACCGCTTGATTTTCAGTAGCTTAGGTACAATTGCCTCTTCACCTTGGGGGCATGTCCTTCAGTGGTTTGAGGTTGGATTGGATGGAACTTCCACCCTCCAGCTTCCCAAACTAAAACACTGGCTTTTCTGAACCTCAAAAGTTGCTAAGATACTGTGTGTCTTTGGACACCATCCAAGCTGTTTCCTTCCACAGTCACAGCTTTGACGGAATATTTCCTCTCCCTGATATCGTTAGGTAGGTGACATGCCAAACCAAAGTTAGAACCGTTACAAGACATTTCTTTGAGTGCACTTTCTGTGGTTCACTCATTCATCTGCTATGCTGGAAGAAAAAAGTAAAATCAAAAACGCTCTATTAAATAGATGTGCCAAGTAACGAGGAAAAAAAGAAAAGTTCCTTCAACTTTTATATGCTCAGAATTGTCTCACAAGCATATTTTTGTTCCTTTCCTCTGTTTAAAAATTGATAACCTAGAAAGAAAGTCAGAAACGGGCTAGGAATGGTTTGTGGCACAAAAGTGGCACCTACTGGTAAGCTTTGGCTTAAATTTGAAGTTTAGATTTGTGCATGACCTTGACCAAAGTTATATCCTCCTGAGAAGGCTTCCTAATGATTTTCTATGTCTGGAAGGGCAAACCCTCTTTAGATGTATAAATATTAAAAAGCACTTCTTGGGCATGAGGGCACTGGTTCCAGGGCTCCAGAATGACTTTTTCAGCTTGTAATTAAAAACATCTACTGGATAACTAACCAGCAGCAGTGTTTGCTTAAAGGAGCAAATGATTTAAAACCGGGTTGCACACTTAAGCAGAGGGACCTGTGGATAACTGTTCTTACCTCTGATTTCTAGAAGCATCTATCCAATCCCTTGGGCTCCTCAAGCCATTGGGTTATTGATACCCACAGCCTTCCTTTATTTCTATCTTCTGAATTCTTGCTTACCCTGGTACCACCTATTCTACATCTTGGATTCTATGTCTTTATGGTCTACCTGAATCTATAGAACTAATCCTTAAGGACAATCAAGGCTTCCTCAGTACACTAGATGGTGTACACTGGAGACTCCCAGCACTGGCTACACTGAGCAGGTAAAACTATCATTTTTTGAGGGATCATAAATTTTTTTCAAAAAGCAAAGGTTGTCCTATATATTTTTAGAAACTTTTTTTTTTCCTTTTCAGAGGCAAGCTCTAGAGGATAATGCAAAGGGAACATAAATGATCAGGGGCAAGTTGTTGCAGCTTACTTTACTGAATTAAAGAAAGGGGAGAGATGAGCTCTCCCCCTCCTAAATGGTGACAGGTTCTTTTCATTTTTGCATCTAATCTTCAATACAATCCTGTGTAGTGGGTAGGATTATCAACCACATTTTACAGAGAGAAAAACTGAGGTCTAAAGATTGTTGATGCAGTGCTGTGTTTCACACTGGAGACTCCCAGCACTGGCTACACTGAGCAGGTAAAACTATCATTTTTTGAGGGATCATAAATTTTTTTCAAAAAGCAAAGGTTGTCCTATATATTTTTAGAAACTTTTTTTTTTTCCTTTTCAGAGGCAAGCTCTAGAGGATAATGCAAAGGGAACATAAATGATCAGGGGCAAGTTGTTGCAGCTTACTTTACTGAATTAAAGAAAGGGGAGAGATGAGCTCTCCCCCTCCTAAATGGTGACAGGTTCTTTTCATTTTTGCATCTAATCTTCAATACAATCCTGTGTAGTGGGTAGGATTATCAACCACATTTTACAGAGAGAAAAACTGAGGTCTAAAGATTGTTGATGCAGTGCTGTGTTTCAACTAAATGGTTATTTTAGGAGTCTTTCTTACTCTATAGTCCATGTTGTACTCCTAGTGACATTAGACAAATACTACCTGTGTTCACTCATTCATTTACTCCATGAATATTTATTAAATGCCTGCTAATAGGCAGGTGCTGTGCTGGGGACTGAGGACGCCATGCTGAAGAAGAGCAGACAGGAGCCCTGCTCCTGTGACGCTGGCTATGTAGCATCACTCTGAGACTCTCCATCCCAGTTCACTCTCTGCTCTGAGTTTTTTTTTTTTTTCTCCTTTTTTAACCCCTGAGGGAGACGTTGACAGATCGTGAACATCAATAGTTATTGAATTGGTTTTGTCCCAAGGCTTCTTAAAAACAGTTTTCAATGAGTGCCAAGCCCTAAATGTCTCCCAAGTCCTACTGAAAGAAATCCGAGCAGGTTATATTTTCATCATCTAGCCACCCTTGGCCATGAGACACTGTCGGGCTTTTTCTCGAGAGACCCATTTTTCTCCACAGCTCTTCAGCCTTCTACCACTTGGGTTAAGTTTTGCTTTGTGCATTTATAGTAAATGCCTGCCAGACATGGGTGTAGCATGGTTAGAATAAAACAGTGTGGGTGAGGAAAGACAGACTTTTTTTTTTAGCTTGGTGGAAGCACTCCATGAGAGAAGCATGTACGCCATTAGTCCAGCTATACCAAAGCATGGATGAGGTTGCTTTGTTTTTATTTTTGATCTCGATTGGAGGGTGTGGAGAATAATTGTCACAGAACACGTTTAGAATTGTTCCTGACTTCATGAATGTTCATTTTCTCCCTCTGAGATGGGGGGTTTGGAGGGCAGCCACGCCCCTCATCCCACCCACTCTGCCTGCTCAGTGCCACATTTGACACACCTTATTCATTTAGTCTGCACTCTGCAAGCAATGTCTCATGTGCCAACCTATTAAACACTCTCACACCCCACCCTGCCTTTCTCTAATCAAGGGAAGAAGTTGGCTTGGCCACCAGAGCCCGGGTAGTGAGGGACCCGGATTAGTGCAACAGCTCTCACTGCTGTCAGCATGTGGCCTAATAGAGTTGGTAGAGAGGGTTCTTTAGAGGCGCGGGTTCTGACAAGGAAAGCTTCTGTAATCTTGCCTTTGTTTAGAAATATGAACTTCGAAACCCTGCTGCAGAGAGTGTCGGCAGCCACGCTGATCCGAGGCCTTGGGCAAATTCATTTGAATTGCTTTGAAATTGGATATTCAAAATTCAATAAAAATAAGCCAGCCTGATGGGACAGCTGCAGCCTTCCACCCATCCAGCTGGGTAAGCCACGATGATTTCCAGGCCGAGGAGTAGCAAAGCCCGAGTGTGATGGAAGATGAGCACCAGAGCTGCCAGAGAACTCTTTCTGGCAGCCCAGCCCACCGACGGCTCCCTGCCAACCAACTCATGGAGCAGGGCTGGCTTTGGCACTAAGTGGCTTCTCTTGCTGGCCAGCCCAGGCGGGGACGGTGTGCCTGCCTCAGTCATGGCCAGGGTCCAGGGGGAGGGGATGCCTCAAGGGCAAATGGATGGGGTGTCGGAAAAACAATAAAACCACAACACTCCAGTTGTTTGGAGAGTGGCTGGACTTCCCAAATACTCTGCCGCAGATCCAGAGCCATCAGACGCGTAGGCGGGTTTAATTAAATTGTATGCAGATGCAGGCACACATCATAATTTGCCCTTGAACGAAAGCTACAGCTTCTGCCTGGAAAGAGGGATGTGGCATCCCAGAGGGTGGTTTCTTGCCACCTGCCCTGGAAGGTCCCTCTTCATCATGGTCCGTTTGGAAATGCTGTTCTCCCAGGGATTTTAAAAGAAGACCATTCTACTTTCCCCTAGGCCTCAAGCCGTTTGATATCCCTGCTTCATGATGGAGTATGACAATTATTTGTAAAGCCAGCGATATAGCTATAAGAGATTTACATATATTGGGTCGTCGGAAAAGTCACGGTGTAGTTTTCTGTGATTTTCTGTGCAAAATGCTTTATGACTTTCCCAACGAGCTAATACATAGAGGAGTATATGCACATACATGTATATGTATGTGTATTTATAGATGGATAGAGACCAACCTACAGAGATAGACTGTAAATGTGAGAAGAAAGTCTTGTTACCCCTAAGCAGCTTGCTCAGTTTTCATAATCATGCCCATCCAACCCCAGGTGTGGTCCAGGCTCTTTTCTTTATTGGAATGTGTGTGTGTGTGTGTGTGTGAACTGCCTGGAGTCAGATTCCAGGGGAAATGTATCCGTTAACCTTCTTCTGATTGTCACACCTATACCACCCACAGAACCATACCTAAAGAGGGGTAATTGGAGCTGCCGCGTGCGGAGACATTGTGAGCGGCCCACTCTATTGGCCTGCGTTACGTATCACCAGCCACTCAAGGGCCAGCCATGAAATTTAATTTGGAGTTTTACAGACACGTTCCGAATCCGAAATCTCAATAATAACTTTCCCTTTGCTCAGCCTTTTAACTGTGAAATTCAGTTGGGGAGTTTCGAAGCAGCAGGTAATGTCACAGCACTCCAGAGGGATTTTGCCAGAATTCTACTAAAGTGCTTGCAAGTGTCATTTCCATATTTAACTAATTTCAGTTTTTAATTAGCTCCATGTGAAAAATGAGAGTTCACGCTGAGCTCCTCTGTCAGCACAGACGCTTGTTTCCTTTCTAGGATCTCAGGACAATTAAGAAAAAAATAGTTGATGCTACAGTAAGTGTGATCGTGCACAGCTCTCAAGCCGTAACATCGTTCACTGACAGTAAGAATATGGCACTGCCAGGGCCGAGCTGGGAAAGAGCAGTTTGGAAAAGGGTTTTAGAGACAGATCTGCAAGTCTCAGTCTCTGAGTGATTTCTTAGCTACAGAAAGTGTATTCTTATCCCTGAATTCTGCAAGATGACCTGAGATCAGGTTCTGAAAGAACCCGTATGGAGCAGGTCACTGTAAAGATGCTCTTACTGTGGACGGGAAAACAGGTCTTCTCATACCATCTCTGTGCTCACCTCTAGCATCCAGGTGCTTATCAGGTCATTCAATTTCAGATTCTTAAGGCCTTTGGCATCTGAAAGTCACTTCCTTCTGATTTCAGTTTTAAAATGCAGCACAGACATGGAATTTGTTAAGCCTACATTCGAAGTGTAAATTTACCACTTGGGACTAACATGCAAATGGAAAACTACATACACTTCTCCAAAAAAAAATGTATTGAGAGGTCCTGTTTTGCATAAACTGAAAAATATTTGATGTGATCAGGTTTCTGAAACAATTTCAAGAAAGCCAAACAAATAGAGGCCCTGCATTTCATTTGCATAGCATCCATGCTAATGGCATTATTTGTTTAAAAGAAAAGATTCATTAAAAGTTTTGAAAATGATTAAAGTGGAAAGGAGTTAGACACTTCTTGTTAGTAGCAATTCTTGGAAATTGGTTTGGAAAGTAGAACTTTCTCTTTCCTTTCACCTGTGTTAGTTTTGGATTATCGTTTTCCACTGACAGGTGACAGTAACTGATGATGTGGTGGGTAAGTAGCTATCTCCAACAGAATTTGAGAAGTGGAACTAACATGACCAGAAGAAGCCCAAAGTATCAGGTCTATGTGGTCTGAGTAGGGAGCAGAGGAGAATGCAGTTAGGTTTTCTTCCATATTCTCTTTTGTTTTAGAGAGACTTTTGCTATAGGGCACATGTGCTCACCAGAGGGACAGTGAGAGAACACCTCACAAGAGGGATGGCCATGCCACAATCCCTTCTCCATTCTCTCAAGATTTGGGGCATGCATACAGACACACCCAGCATGACTTTTAAGACCCCTGGGTCCAGAACTCAAATGGTAATCAATTAACGGGAAGTCCAATGATGTAGCCATCATGCCATCTGCTGGCCCCTCTTCTGTGTTATCTTGGCTACCACCTAAAATGAAGTTCAAAGACAAACAGCTCTATGAAACAGGTAGGTTGCCTTTTCAGTAAGAGATTTAGAAGTAGATGTCTTGTGGAGTTGCCAGAAATGCCACCATTGGAGATTTGTTTGTACAAATGGTACATGAAAAATGGAGTCAAATTTTGAACAACCAGAGCTATTTACACTAAAATAACTGCCACAGTGAGAAACAAGGACCAACAATGAAGGCTTAGTTCCCCAGTAAGTCCAGAGGCTGGAATTTGACCTCCCTGTTAGGGAGATCTCACCCTGAGCTCAGAAGATATTAATCTCCTCTCCCAGGGCCACAATGGAGACTCTCCTGGTATAGGAAGCATATTTGTGAACTGGGGAAAAAAAATACAACTTTTAATTCAGAGTTGCCTATTTGATGTTTCCAGGGATGATCATAGTTTGGAGTCCTGATATTTCTCTTTCCGAGGTGCTACTTCTGAGTCATCAGACCTTTTCTGGGTTTCTCAGGGACAGCTAGAATCATGAGAAGCTTGCGGTTGCCTGAGGTTTAGAACCCGCCCCCCATTCCTTTGAGTGTCAAGGACCCCTCTCTATCACAAATAACCACCACCTAAACAAGTGTCCACTGACATGGGATGGGCAATTAGCAATTCCAGATGGGGGGTTAGTTTAATAGTGGTGTGAGATTACTGCACACTCTGTATGGCAGTGATAGAATGAGCAGTAGAGGATGTGGAAGGGAATAGAAGCAGAGAGAAATCCCGAAAGGGGCAGTATTTTTAGAGATTGTTTGAATTCTAGCTCCGATAACTAATGATAGAAACCATGGGTTTTGTTCTGGGAAGCATTCAATAATCCTTAGTAAGCCATCTACATATTTACTCATTTATAAAACAAATATTGGGTCTTCAGAAAAGTCATGATGTATTTTTCTATGTTTTTCTATACAAAATGTATCATGACTTTTCTACAACCCAGTGTTTTCTGGTATAAGGTAAGAGAACAGGCCCTAGAATGTAAACTGCCCAGCTTTTCTACTCACTAGCTACGTGAGCCCAGGTACGTTACTACTTAATCTCTCTGTGACTCAGTTTCCTCCATTGGTATAAATGGACACAATAATAGTACCTATCTCATAGGGTTTTGTAAAGATTAACTGAGACAGTTCTTGGATAGCCCTTAGCACAATGCTTGGAAGAAATAGAAAGTGCTAAATAAAGACTCTTTTTCAACATGGTAGGTTTGGGGTGTACAATAGTTCATAGACAGGCATGGTTACTGCCCTTCCAAGAATACAAAGCAGCATACATAGATAGAACCAAGGAAAACTAATCACTCCACAGCCACTGAAGGGTCAATCAGTCTTCCAATGTCTGTAGGAAATAAGGATATCAAATTAGGAGGACTGGGACCACATCAGCAAAAATAATTGGCTAATGTCACTTATTAAATAATAATTCCTCCACATAGACAAGGTGATTGCATGTGTACCTGTCAAGAAATTAGCTACACACATAAACACACACACACACACACACACACACACACACACCATGACCCGAAAGCACACTTCTCAGAAATACTGTGGAGAGCCAAGTCTCCCTCACCAGTGAGAGCTGGCTTCTGACTGGTAACATAGCACAGGACTGTGGGAAAGGAGATTGAAGGTCAACTGTGAGATCATTGGCACCTCATTAAGGAGTCTGTTCTAAGTGCATGGGGCTTTCCCAGAAGAAGAAATACAGTCTTCCTCTTAAATTCACATATGCTGCCCAGAAGCCCCTGGCTTTCTTTTTCCCCCTCACTAAAACTGTCAGATAATTTATCCAGTATTTTTTAGACCTCATAGTTTCTGCTAGGAGACTGGAGAACACAAAGGAAAAGTAGCTCAGCTCAGAAGCTTGCCTAGAACTGACCTTGTCTGTGGCCTGGCTTTTGTGTGCCCTAAACTTGACCTCAGTACATCATCCCATAGCTTTCTGGTGGCCAGCATGGGCCACATGTGTGCTTCTGTTCTTTCTTGCATGCTTAGTGCTGAAGGAGTCTTTCCTTGCAGTCTGAGTGAAAAAGTATCGCCAGCCACTCAAGGGCCAGCCATGAAATTTAATTTGGAGTTTTACAGACACGTTCCGAATCCGAAATCTCAATAATAACTTTCCCTTTGCTCAGCCTTTTAACTGTGAAATTCAGTTGGGGAGTTTCGAAGCAGCAGGTAATGTCACAGCACTCCAGAGGGATTTTGCCAGAATTCTACTAAAGTGCTTGCAAGTGTCATTTCCATATTTAACTAATTTCAGTTTTTAATTAGCTCCATGTGAAAAATGAGAGTTCACGCTGAGCTCCTCTGTCAGCACAGACGCTTGTTTCCTTTCTAGGATCTCAGGACAATTAAGAAAAAAATAGTTGATGCTACAGTAAGTGTGATCGTGCACAGCTCTCAAGCCGTAACATCGTTCACTGACAGTAAGAATATGGCACTGCCAGGGCCGAGCTGGGAAAGAGCAGTTTGGAAGAGGGTTTTAGAGACAGATCTGCAAGTCTCAGTCTCTGAGTGATTTCTTAGCTACAGAAAGTGTATTCTTATCCCTGAATTCTGCAAGATGACCTGAGATCAGGTTCTGAAAGAACCCGTATGGAGCAGGTCACTGTAAAGATGCTCTTACTGTGGACGGGAAAACAGGTCTTCTCATACCATCTCTGTGCTCACCTCTAGCATCCAGGTGCTTATCAGGTCATTCAATTTCAGATTCTTAAGGCCTTTGGCATCTGAAAGTCACTTCCTTCTGATTTCAGTTTTAAAATGCAGCACAGACATGGAATTTGTTAAGCCTACATTCGAAGTGTAAATTTACCACTTGGGACTAACATGCAAATGGAAAACTACATACACTTCTCCAAAAAAAAATGTATTGAGAGGTCCTGTTTTGCATAAACTGAAAAATATTTGATGTGATCAGGTTTCTGAAACAATTTCAAGAAAGCCAAACAAATAGAGGCCCTGCATTTCATTTGCATAGCATCCATGCTAATGGCATTATTTGTTTAAAAGAAAAGATTCATTAAAAGTTTTGAAAATGATTAAAGTGGAAAGGAGTTAGACACTTCTTGTTAGTAGCAATTCTTGAAAATTGGTTTGGAAAGTAGAACTTTCTCTTTCCTTTCACCTGTGTTAGTTTTGGATTATCGTTTTCCACTGACAGGTGACAGTAACTGATGATGTGGTGGGTAAGTAGCTATCTCCAACAGAATTTGAGAAGTGGAACTAACATGACCAGAAGAAGCCCAAAGTATCAGGTCTATGTGGTCTGAGTAGGGAGCAGAGGAGAATGCAGTTAGGTTTTCTTCCATATTCTCTTTTGTTTTAGAGAGACTTTTGCTATAGGGCACATGTGCTCACCAGAGGGACAGTGAGAGAACACCTCACAAGAGGGATGGCCATGCCACAATCCCTTCTCCATTCTCTCAAGATTTGGGGCATGCATACAGACACACCCAGCATGACTTTTAAGACCCCTGGGTCCAGAACTCAAATGGTAATCAATTAACGGGAAGTCCAATGATGTAGCCATCATGCCATCTGCTGGCCCCTCTTCTGTGTTATCTTGGCTACCACCTAAAATGAAGTTCAAAGACAAACAGCTCTATGAAACAGGTAGGTTGCCTTTTCAGTAAGAGATTTAGAAGTAGATGTCTTGTGGAGTTGCCAGAAATGCCACCATTGGAGATTTGTTTGTACAAATGGTACATGAAAAATGGAGTCAAATTTTGAACAACCAGAGCTATTTACACTAAAATAACTGCCACAGTGAGAAACAAGGACCAACAATGAAGGCTTAGTTCCCCAGTAAGTCCAGAGGCTGGAATTTGACCTCCCTGTTAGGGAGATCTCACCCTGAGCTCAGAAGATATTAATCTCCTCTCCCAGGGCCACAATGGAGACTCTCCTGGTATAGGAAGCATATTTGTGAACTGGGGAAAAAAAATACAACTTTTAATTCAGAGTTGCCTATTTGATGTTTCCAGGGATGATCATAGTTTGGAGTCCTGATATTTCTCTTTCCGAGGTGCTACTTCTGAGTCATCAGACCTTTTCTGGGTTTCTCAGGGACAGCTAGAATCATGAGAAGCTTGCGGTTGCCTGAGGTTTAGAACCCGCCCCCCATTCCTTTGAGTGTCAAGGACCCCTCTCTATCACAAATAACCACCACCTAAACAAGTGTCCACTGACATGGGATGGGCAATTAGCAATTCCAGATGGGGGGTTAGTTTAATAGTGGTGTGAGATTACTGCACACTCTGTATGGCAATGATAGAATGAGCAGTAGAGGATGTGGAAGGGAATAGAAGCAGAGAGAAATCCCGAAAGGGGCAGTATTTTTAGAGATTGTTTGAATTCTAGCTCCGATAACTAATGATAGAAACCATGGGTTTTGTTCTGGGAAGCATTCAATAATCCTTAGTAAGCCATCTACATATTTACTCATTTATAAAACAAATATTGGGTCTTCAGAAAAGTCATGATGTATTTTTCTATGTTTTTCTATACAAAATGTATCATGACTTTTCTACAACCCAGTGTTTTCTGGTATAAGGTAAGAGAACAGGCCCTAGAATGTAAACTGCCCAGCTTTTCTACTCACTAGCTACGTGAGCCCAGGTACGTTACTACTTAATCTCTCTGTGACTCAGTTTCCTCCATTGGTATAAATGGACACAATAATAGTACCTATCTCATAGGGTTTTGTAAAGATTAACTGAGACAGTTCTTGGATAGCCCTTAGCACAATGCTTGGAAGAAATAGAAAGTGCTAAATAAAGACTCTTTTTCAACATGGTAGGTTTGGGGTGTACAATAGTTCATAGACAGGCATGGTTACTGCCCTTCCAAGAATACAAAGCAGCATACATAGATAGAACCAAGGAAAACTAATCACTCCACAGCCACTGAAGGGTCAATCAGTCTTCCAATGTCTGTAGGAAATAAGGATATCAAATTAGGAGGACTGGGACCACATCAGCAAAAATAATTGGCTAATGTCACTTATTAAATAATAATTCCTCCACATAGACAAGGTGATTGCATGTGTACCTGTCAAGAAATTAGCTACACACATAAACACACACACACACACACACACACACACACACACACACCATGACCCGAAAGCACACTTCTCAGAAATACTGTGGAGAGCCAAGTCTCCCTCACCAGTGAGAGCTGGCTTCTGACTGGTAACATAGCACAGGACTGTGGGAAAGGAGATTGAAGGTCAACTGTGAGATCATTGGCACCTCATTAAGGAGTCTGTTCTAAGTGCATGGGGCTTTCCCAGAAGAAGAAATACAGTCTTCCTCTTAAATTCACATATGCTGCCCAGAAGCCCCTGGCTTTCTTTTTCCCCCTCACTAAAACTGTCAGATAATTTATCCAGTATTTTTTAGACCTCATAGTTTCTGCTAGGAGACTGGAGAACACAAAGGAAAAGTAGCTCAGCTCAGAAGCTTGCCTAGAACTGACCTTGTCTGTGGCCTGGCTTTTGTGTGCCCTAAACTTGACCTCAGTACATCATCCCATAGCTTTCTGGTGGCCAGCATGGGCCACGTGTGTGCTTCTGTTCTTTCTTGCATGCTTAGTGCTGAAGGAGTCTTTCCTTGCAGTCTGAGTGAAAAAAAAATGTTGTCTAAAGAAAAATAAAGTTGAACTGATTTGTTTCCCTGCTTTAGAAAATATAATGGAATTTCAGCTTTGGGTGGCTCTATCTGTGTTAAATATTCTAACCGAGAATAAATTTCTTCATAGGTTTTGTTTTTGTTTCTAGTTTTATTGTTTTTCTCTGTGTAGAATGTTCCAGTAACAACTGTTTGTTCCTGCTGTCTGAGAAATACAGCACATAGGTACTATAGCAGATTTATATGGTAGTAAGAAGACATCCACGTATTACTTTGTGTAATAAACTTCCTCCCAGAAGGAAGAGAAGAAAATAGCTTGTGCCTTGACTGCAGAGCAAGTTTAGTAAATATTTACAGGAATCAACACTGTTGGCACAAATGGAGTTTGCCGAGATCTCCAGATTCCAAATTTTCTGCCTATTCTCAAGAGGAACAGACTTCAGGAAGTGGTAACAGCGTGTTTTCTAGGGGGAGGGCACCAGCACCCAGCCTAGGAGACAGTCGGACCAGTCAGTCAGCCTCATGCTGACTTTCCCAATATCAGATGTCTCCAAGGAGCCTTGGCAAGAGTAGAATCACAATGTGATCCTAGCTGAATTTCCTGATAAATTCCTCAGGTCCCGCCCAGGATCCAATGTGGTTGATAAAGAGTAGTCCATATGTTTTACACACCAGACAGCCAGGCAGTTTTGGCACTTTGTGAAAAGTGTAGATGCTTGATACGGATTCTCATCTGGGCAGAAAGCCATCCCAGTGCAACGTGAAGAAGGGGCTAGGGCTACTCTGGGCATGGACAGTGCTCCACGGAGAACTTTGCGCCTCCTCTAACTTGTAAACAAGCTGTGGTAGATCCAGGATGGGAAGCCTCTCTGGCTCACACCAGTTCCCTTGGTGAAGGGTTGTCAGGTTAAATGAAGGATGCCCAGTTAAATTTGAATTTCAGATGAACAACAGAAATGCCTTTAACACAGGTATGTCCCAAACATTGCATGGGAAAGTCCAATTTAACTGGCACTCTGTATTTTCATTTACTAAGCTTAGCAACTTTACCTGATGACCATGTTCATACTTAACACCCCCTTCAGGTCAGATCCTGGACCTAAACAGAATCAATAGTACTATCTTACAGTACTATCTTACCTTCCAGATGATTTTACTCAAGGAATGGACATGTGATCCCAGCTGAACCAATCAAAGTCTTCACCTAAGATGTCTGAAAGTGAAACTCTTTTTGTCTGGGAACCCAAGGATCTAGTTCTATGAGTGTAGCACTCTTTATGTCCATGGTTCTTCCCTCATGGATAAAATCTCTCTTAGGCTTTTAGACTCCTCTAACAAAATACCAGAGGCTGAGTAGCTTATAAACAGAAATTTATCTCTCACAGTTCTGGAGGCTGGGAAGTCCAAGATCAAGGCTCTAGCAAATTTGGAATCTAGAGAGGACCAGACTTTGAGAATTCCAGGTTCACCTTCTAGCTATGTTTTCACATGGTAGAAGGGACTAGCTGGCCATCTGAAGTCTCCTCTAATCCCATTCATGTGTGCTCTACCTTTATGACCTAATCACATCTCAAAGGCTTTAACTTCTAATATGATCAACTTAGGAGATAGGGTTTAAACATGTAAATTTGGAGAGGAAGAGAAAACATTCAAACCACACCAGAGAATAAAGACAAAGCATGATTGGCTGACTACTCCTTACTTCATGAGCTACCTTAATAGCCTCGCAAAAAAATTCCCCTTTTCTGCTTTACTAAGCTTAGCAACTTTACCTGATGACCATGTTCATACTTAACACCCCCTTCAGGTCAGATCCTGGACCTAAACAGAATCAATAGTACTATCTTACAGTACTATCTTACCTTCCAGATGATTTTACTCAAGGAATGGACATGTGATCCCAGCTGAACCAATCAAAGTCCTCACCTAAGATGTCTGAAAGTGAAAAAAGAAAAAGGAAACTTTCTCAGCTCTAAGTAAAACTGCCAGCAAAACTCTGAAGTTCAGCATCATAAACTATAGAAAAAAGGCATTTACCCTGGGAATGTTGAAGACAGAAGTGTACTAACAGATGCCCCAGCCACAGCATATCCTGTCTGAATTTCAGTGGCTCCTCTGGCTTTAGGAAGCCCCGTGCCTAATAGTGGAGAAGCAGGTGTGATCACCCTGTTAAATAGAGCAGAGATTCCACTAAAGCATATCTACCTCAGGTCAGCACCTCCACAGTAGGGGCTAACCAGAGAGTGGAGGATGGAGCCACTGTCTACGGTGTCTTCTCTATAAATAGCTCTCCCACTAAGTGGTCCAGTGCCTAAAATTTCCACTTTTAGAATTTATATTTTGACTTAAAGCATGAATTCCCCCCTATCATGGTGTATCTGTTAATGATATAAAGTATAACATTGTGGTGGGCAGAACTGGATGAACGAATATATCAAGTTCCAACAGATATATTTTTTTAATTCCATGGAAGTGGCTGATAGTTTGAAAACCAGATGTCTGAGGGAGTTGGGTGGGAATCCAGGAAACTTCTGATGTGAAAGGAAAGCATTCATGCACGTGACGCTGCAGAGTTTGAAACTGGCCAGTGAGTCTCTCTAATCACTGGTTTTACTCAGGCAGAATGGACAGAGGGAAAGTTGAGAAGGAACCTCCTTGTTTCACCATTGCACCTTGGCCCAAATATGATTCTGGCTTTTGTTCCCCCTCATCTTTCCACCTTGGCTTGAATATCCATTTTCCATATTGCATCTTCTCAGCTTCTTCTGACATGCCACCTGTGTGGGCAGAGATCTGGTGCCTAGACCTGGAGGCAGGTGTTCCAGTGTCATGGAAATAGACAAGAGGAGCTTGTTCCTTCCCTTCGTGTTCTTTTTCACTAATTGCTCTTGGCATGGCCTCACATGATACCTGCGGCTCTCCAACTTGAGCGTTCACCAGAATCACCTGGAGTTCTCGTTAATACACAGATACTTGGACCCCACCCCTGAAGTTCTGACTTGTAGGTCTGGAGTAGGGCCCAATAATGTATGTTTTAAACAAGTTCTCTGGTGATGCTGAATCTGCTGGTCTGGGAACCACAGCCTACAACTGTGGGCCTAAATGGTGAGTTTTTTGAGGGCAGAAGCAATGCCTAAGTCACCGTTGTATCCCCAGAGCCAAACTCAACACAGGCACAGAGGTTAGGAAAGGCTTGTTGACTGAGTTCTATCAGGCTACACAGGCCTTTGCCCTATTGTAGTATCAAGACTAGTTGTGGAAACACCCTGATATTGCAGATAGCAGATTAAAAGCAGAAAGCATTACTAGCGAAGGTATTTTTTACACAGTGGTATCTCCAGAATATACGCACAGAAGGGGATCAAGTAGAAAGAGCTGAGGCTCTTGTCTCAAAGCTCCATTTGCATGGAAGACACACTGTTTTGACTTAGACTATTTATGGTAGCTTTAGAGAGGGTTGATGGGAATCATTTTGAATTCCTGTCCGCACCTCTCGTCCACTGCTTAGGGTTGCCACTGATTTCATGTGTGTGTGCAATCAGTGAGCCAGGTCAGCAGGTCTTAGGATTTTCTTTAAAGCTTTCACCAGAAGTTCAGCTTCAAGACACAGTGCAGTAGGGGAAGGGGATGAGATCAGGGATCTGTTTTTCTCAATAAACAAAAATGGCTTCTTTGCCAAGATATTTAACCCTTCTAGATCTCTTCTGTAAAATGAGCCTGGAAGAGATGACCCCTAAATCTTTTCCTGTATAGGACTCTGTGATTTTAATTTGAGAGGCAGGCCTTCTCTGAATTAGAAATGGGCTATTTGCTTGAAACCTAGCTATTTGGAATTTGAAAGGAATTTTTCTCCAGTGTTGCTTCTAGCCAGTCCACACAATAACTGTGGTCTCTGGTTCTTAGCTGGGTCAAGCACTGAGCTAAGTGTTGTGCATGCTGTATTTCATTTAACATGGCAGCCCTTCTGGGATAATGGGAGTTATAGGAGTCCCATTTTATAGATGAAGAAACTGAGGGTCTGAGAGGTCAAAGAAAAAGAAAGAGAGAGAAGAGAACAAAGTAAGAAAAAAAGAGAAGAAAAAAAGGAAAGAAAGGGGGGAAAAGAAAGAAAAGAAAATAGAAAAAGGAAACTTTCTCAGAGCCTCTCAGCTAGTGAAGGCCAGGGCCTGTATGCAGATCTGAAGCCAGGTCTGCCTGATTGCAAAGTTACTCTAAGCACCGTATTCTATCCTTACAAAAGTATATTTTACCCACAATGCACCTGAAATGGAGAGACTAGCCATTAGACAGAAGAAACCTTCTTTTTTGTTTATTTCTTTTTCTCTTTTTTTTTCTTTTTGACACACTTACTAATATGAGACAAAAACATTGCAAATAAGTGTTCCAAGCCAAAATCTCCATGTTCAAAACCTAGCTCTATCACTACTAGGAGGATAACCTTGGGTAAAGCACTAAGATACTTAACCTCTCTCTCCCTTACTTTCTTCAGTAACAAAACAGCTATAATAAAAGGATCTGCCTGTCCCAGCCACAGCAGCACAGGTAGAAGGGCGCCACTGTGTGTTGCTGGAGCCACGTGGGAGACCCAGGGTTGACTTAAACATACCAGGTGTGCCCGTGTACACCTGTGATCCTGACTGGCTAGGAGGCTGTGGGGAGAATTGTGACATAGTGAGACTCTATCAGGGGTCTTTCTCTATCTATCTCGAAGGAAAGAAAGAAACTTTTTATAAAAAGTTTCTGCCTCTAGAGCTATTGTGCTAAGTGATTACTGGGGGTAGTCTATCATACTGAATATTTTAAAATGGCAGTTTCATGTCTAAATATTGAAAGAGCTTAGAACAGCGCCTGACACACAGTCAGCATGATGGTAGTTAGCGTTACTCCTACTGGAAATTGCATTGAGAGTTTTGGGGATCTGGGGTATAGTAGGAGTTTAAGGACTGCAGGTGAATTTATTGAATTGAATAGGAATAAGCAGCTCAGGAACACATCTGTGGTACTCTGGGCTGTGGAGACCCACCAGGGCTGGGAGGAAGGCAGGTGGGGCAGGGGAGAAGAGTTACCAAATTTGAACAGACTTGGCTCTCTGGGCATCACCCTGGCATAAAATAGGAAGAGCCCACAGCAGGAAAGACTGACCACATGCATGCAGCCTCCCTAAAGTAATCTTTGTCCTCTGACCCTGAAGAACTACAGAAAAATCCTCCAGGCAGAGGAGGTGAGGAGTTAGGTTTCATGATTTGCTTATGTTTTGCTTTTTCTACAGCTAGAAATAATAAAGATAGCAAGGAAGAGCAAGAGACTCCTTTCCAACATGTTCCCCTATTGCTGGTGTTTTTCTTCCTTAGACTGCCATGTGAGAAGGCAGGAAAAACAGAAATAATGGTGGTATTGAGGGAACAGAAAGACCAGTGTTAAAGGTTAGCTGTGACCTGATGTGGATAGAGTTTGCCCAAGCTTAATAGTCCTATCACTTGATAGTACTCAATATAACTTCATAAGAAAAAAGAAAAACTAGTTTCTCCCTCAATTATGTTTTAATTGACAAATAAAAATTGTATACCTTGGGGCCGGCAGCTAGCATAGGGGTTGAAGAGCTGGATTGCCACATGGCCAACAGTGGTTCAAGACCCAGCAGCCCAAAAATCACAACAATAAAATAAATGTTAAAACAAATTATATGTGTACAATTTTCATGTATTATAAATATGTACATATACATATTTATATTATAAATAGCTAAGCAACATTTATAATATAATCTTTAATTAAATATATTTATGTTATAAATATGTAATTTATCATGTACAACATGATGTTCTGAAGCAGGTTTAAACTGTGGAATAGCTGATCAAACTTTGTTTCAGTAATATATGCTTATTCTAATGTATCTAATGTAATTAATACACCAAGCTTTCACAGATATTATTTTGGGGTGAGGCTAAATCGATCAAAGTTTTTAAAAAGGAGATTGACTTTAAAATGTGGCTAGGAGATAGTAGGAGGAGAAGAGGTCAGACTTAGGGAAACATAAAGATAGTCAATGATGACTGAGTTCAGGGAAATACCGGAGGGTGCTTACGATGCATTGATGGGTTCCTGGCTCTGAGGCTTACCTGTGTGAAAGTGGGCAAGTTATTTTAATTTCTCTCAGCCTTGATATTCTCATGTGTAAAACAAATAACAATTGCTACCTCAAAATTGTAGGCTTTTTGTTTTCTTTCTTTTTTGGATGATTAGATGAAAAATTTCTTTAAAAGCAGGTAGTAATTGAAAGCCTGGCACAAAGTGAGAATTCAGAAGATATTGTTTATTACTATTACCATTATTAATCTTAGCCCAGAACACTATTAGACCTCAGTAAACTGTATTTTTTAAAACATAAGTTCTTAAGCCATTCTGTCACTAAAAAAAAAACATTATTTCTTAAATACTACCATATTCGAAGCCTTATGATGGTTGTCAGGGCAAATTCAGAACAAGGGAAGGAAGGCTCTTCTTCTCCTCTCAGAGTGCTCAGGGCCCAAAATTGGGAGGAAGGAGTTAGGATGATCAGTGAATAAGCAGTTACCACAGAAAGCTGCAAGTACTGTAAGAGATGTGGATATGAAATATCCTAGGATAGCAGAAGATTATCCTAGTAGAACCCTATTAAGCCACAGTGTTAGGAACCAGCAGATGGTGTAGCAGTTATGTCGCTGGACACCAACATGGCTAACTGCAGTTCAAGTCCCAGAACTGGTGGCTTGAAAATCACGCCAGGCTCATGGGCATGTGTGCCCAAGATCTTGGGGGGAGAATGGAAGAGAGGAGGGTTGTGGCATGGCCATCCCCCCTGAGGGGGCAGAGGGTGATTTCTCACTTTCCTTCTGTCTGTCTCTCTTTTTCTGATGAGCACACACACTCTAAAGCAAATAAAACTCTTGAAGAAAAGAAAAAAAAAAAGAAAAGCCATACTGTCTAGAACAGCTCTGTCCAATAGGCATATGTGGCAGAAATGTGTTCAGAGATTAACTGAGTTAATTTAAATATAAAAATCAAAGTGACGGGCCGGCTTGTAGCCTAGTGGTTGAGAGAGAGAGATCCCACATAGACAATCGTGATTTGAACCTGACCCCAACAGCTTGAAAAACCTGTCGGCTGCTTGTGTCTGCAGGCTTGAAATCCCAGCCAGATGGGGAGATAGACAAGGGATTGCTAAGTGACCGTGCTCCACTAGGGGGTGACTTCTTCCTCCATTTCTCTCTCTCTCTCTTTGTCTCTCTATCTCTCTCTGGCAAGTACACATGCTCTCTGGCAATTAGAAGAAAGAAAAAGAGTGTAAAATATTTCAAACACACTTATATTGCTTAGGCATGACCATGTTTCACTTTAACCACTGAAAATTTAGCATCTGAATATTCTACATGCTGTAAATGTAAAATATAAACCAGATTCTGAAGACTTTGTACAAAAAAAAGTAAAATAGCTCATTAATAATCTTTATGTAAATTACATGTTAAACAGATAATATTTTTGATATATTGAGTTAAAATATATCATTATATTTATTGTTACTTACTTAATGGGTTACTAGATCATTTTGAATTTCACATGCAGAATGTGTGATCTTTCTGTTGGGCAGCACTGGCCCAGAAGCAGCAAACGACATTCTGGGTAGAGAACTTCAGAAGACGTGGACATTTCCAAGTAGAGATCCAACTTTGGTTACCTTAGACAACTCTTTCTGACAGATCTGGAACAAAACGTGGAGGAGCTGAGGGCACCGATTGGAAGGCTAATTGTAGAAAAATAGAGTCGTCTCTAAGGTTCAGTCCGACTAAGGAACTTGCGTAGAGTTGCCAGATTTAGCAATTTTTTTTTAAAGGACCAGTAGATGATGTAATGGTTATATCGCTGAACTCCCAGATGGCTAACTGCAATTCGAGTCCCAGACCTGGAGGCTTAAAATTCATGCCAGGTGTGTGTGTGTGTGTGTGTGTGTGTGTGTGTGCATGCCCAAGATCCCAAAAAAAGAATGGAGAAGGAATTGTGGCGTGGCCATCTTCCCTGGGAGTGATTTCTCACTCTCTGTCTCTGTGTCTCCGGCAAGCACATGCACCCTATAGCAAAAATCTCTCTTATAAAAAAAAATTTGGTGACTCTAGACATTGGGTATGTTATATAACTGTGACAAGCCTTAATCTCTTCATAAAATAGAGATAGTAAAATAGAGATAGTAAAATATCTACTTTAAGAGTGTCTTACAAAGTTTAAATACTGTCAAATAATACTAGTATTATTGATTATTAGAAATTTTAGCCTAAAAGAGCTCCATATTAAAAACCAGTCAGGGAACATTATAAATATGTCCATTTTTCTTTAGCTCTGAATGGGCTGGTCTTCCAGGGGACACCAGCACAGCCCCACCGAGAGGTTTACTGGGTTACACACTGGCTTGGGCTCTTCTGAAGAGTTATGGGGGGACCATAAGCTGTAGGGAGGAGAAGGCATATTAGGAACCAAGGCCCTCTCTGCTGTCCCTGCAATGAGCCAAAAATGCCAGCAGCCTGGAGCACTGTGGCTTGCTGAGAGAGAGAGATGTACCTCTACCATCCAAGAAATGTGTGTGACTTGAGTGTCACATAAAAATCCTTGCAATCAGCCCTATTAGGCAAATTGTCACAAACTCAAAAATAAGTCTAATTATGTCCTTTATCTAATGGCAGATGAAAATGTAGTTCTTTTTTCCAGGTTCAGGTCCTTTACAATCCAGAAAATATGTATTCCTTTTCTCCCCTGGGATCAGCGTTCTCCTCATGAGAAGCTGACCACGTTGATATTAAATGTACCCAAGGACAGGGAGGACTACCAGGTCTTCATTTCCTGGGAGGTAGAACTAATGTCTTCTTTTTTTTACATGATGTTTCTTTCCATCACTATCAAATTTTAAATGTTCCAAATTAGCTATGTGAAATCCACTTAACTAAAAACCTTTTAAGAGAAAAATCAAGCCCAATTTGCTAATACAAGGTTTTTTATTTCTGAGTTAAAAAAAAAAATCCTCAAGCTAACCATATCAAAAATTAAACACTGAAAAGGACACTGGCAGCCTCCCCATGTGCCTAATTTGGCTTCGCTGAACAAATGACCAAATCGAAATGAGAATTACATAAAGGAGTTGCTCACTATCCTTATTTCTTCAACTCAGTTCTCACTCCTGAAAAACTACCGAGTTCCTAGGCAGGAGGGAGCACATCTGCATAGGCCAGGGCATCCGCAGGCCAGGTAGAAAGAGAAAAATGGTGATCGTCGGTTCTAGTGGTGAACGAACCTCAGCAATAGAAGTAGTTTATCATAGACGTTCCATCTAATGAATTCAGAATCAGAAAGGACCATGAGGCCCCTTGCGTTGACTAATTTTATTAAATGTTATTTTTACTCCTGCCTATCTTGCAAATAAAAGTAGTAAAAATCTGGGGTGGTTGAAAGAAAGAGGCTTCTCTAAAGAAGCCTCATTTTCTCATTAATAAGGCTTACATTGCCCGTAGGCTCCAGAATTCTCTGCCCTTCTTTAAGGAGATAAAAGAGAATGACGATAGAGAGAATGTCAGAGGGTCAAGAGATCAAGGTCCAAACCTGGCTCAGCCAACCACTGGCTGCCATGCCATGACTGTAGACAAATCAGTTCACCTAAGCAGGGCACAGGGTGCCTACCTAGGAAGGGTCTGGACCAGATGACCCTTGAATCTCATCTTCACGGTGGCTCTGCCATGCTAATGCGCTACAGGAAAGGAAACTATAGATGTTTCCCTGAAAGGGGATTAAGGCAAATGCGAAAAGAATACCTACAGGGGGGGCCAGCAGGTGGCATGGTGGTTAAGGCGCTAGACTCCCACATGGCTGACCATGGTTTAAGAGACGTACCCAGTGGCGTGAAACAGATGCCAGAGCGTGTGCATGTTTGCCTGAAATCCCAAGAAGAGAACGGAGGAGAAGGGACTGCAGCATGGCCATCCCCTCTGGAGGGTGATTTCTCACTTTCCCTCCCTCTGTATCTGTGTGTATCTCTCTCACTCCAGTGAGTGCACATACACTATGGCAAAAAAACTTAAAAAATGAAAATGAAAAGAATACCTGAAGGAATACATTGCCAGTCTTTGCGGTGCTTGGATTCTGGCTGACAGCTGTCCTGCTGAGCAGTGGGTGGTGTGGTACTCAGAGCTCGGGCATCAGGTGTCACATAGCTCAGGGTCAGATCCCACCTTTACCATTTACCAGCGACAAGGTAGGTCTCAACTTTTCATCTTTGAAATGGGAAAGCAAGAGACACACCTCAGACAACTGGTAACAACTGCTCAGCCTAGAGCCTGGCACATGCTAAGGGCTCAATAGAAGTTAGCCACGGAGCCAACAGATGGCATAGTGGTTAAGGTGCTGGACACCCATGTGACCCACTGCAGTTCACATCCCAGCCCTGGCAGCTTGCTTTCTCACTTTCTCTCTTTCTCTCTCAGTCTCTGGTGAGTGCACATGCCTTAAGGCAAATTAAAAAATAACAATAACAGATTAAATTAAATCAATAATTATTTTTTAAAAAGTTAGCCGTGAAAGCCATCGTTGTAATGACAAACAACGCCAGACCCAGCATTAACTGAGATGTGTTTTGCGAATGCCTCCTACGCACCTGATACCCTCAGACCCCCACCTCCTTTATACCTGCCTCACCTTTAAGGTTGCTCCGACCATCCCTCTCTCCACAGAGATCATGAGAGAGCAAGGCCACATGGCTGAGGGGACACACACTATGCTGAGACCAGCTGCCCCGCCAACCAGCTCTGTCACACCCTCGTGTCTCCACCCCATTTCCTCCTCTGTAAAATGGGAATAATAATAGTGCCTACTCCAGGTTATTGTAAGGACTAAAGGAGGTGAGCATATACACAGTATATGCTGAGTCAGTCCTTTACGAAAGTGTTAGCTTTTATTACAGCAAAGGAAAGTGAGGGTCAGAGAGGTACCCCAAGGTCACCTGCTTATGTGTAATAGTGCAGAAATCTGAACCCTGGTGGGGATGAATCTGGTATGTCCCAGGGATCCAAGATGGGGACATAGCTCCTCCCTTCCTAGATTCCTAAGCCCACCTATGCCTCACCCCACCCCTACCTCTGGCTTTTCTGCCCAGTTTCAAGCTACCTGGCAGTGGATTCTGGAGCTCAGATCAGAGGGCTCACTGGGAGCACTTCGTTGGGGGCTGCCTGGGACTCAGAAAGGAAACCGAGTCTGGTCTCCCCGTCCCTGGCTTCCTGCATGAGGGGAGAAACATACCCTCGGAAGGGGAAAGGAGTGTGGCCGGGGCCCTAACTGGCACATTCCTGACCACCTCGCCACTCCTCCTCGCGGAAGGCTATTCTTCACGGGAGACTTCTCTCCTTTGTTCCAGCACACAGTGCACATCTCCCGATCGATATGACATCTTAGCCTCTAAAACATTCATAATGCCTGCTTCCTAGGATTCCGGCGGCCGCTCGCCGCCCGTGGACCGCGTCGCCGTTCCTTTGTAGTTGGTGGTCTCGCCGCTCGGCCCCTCTTTAACAGAGCTGCCGGTTGCTGTTCTTCAGAGAAAGACAAATATTGTTTGGGTTGTCAACACTGAATGACAAGCTCAGGGGGGAGATAGATGCGTTTAGGTGTATACGTGTGGATTGTCGGGATGTGTTTTATTATCACAAAAGCTCTTAAAATCCCAGGTCATGATTTACCTGGCAAATAAAACCTACCGATATTATCATTCTCTAAAGATATTTTGATCACACAGCTCTTTTCCTGGAGAAGGAAAGGCTTTTATTTCCTTTCTTTCCCAGGGAAAAAAAAATAAATAAATAACAGCGGGAATGATGGGGTCTAGGGTGGGAAATGATACCCTACCCTGAGAGGCTTATCGCTCCAGGCGTGTGTCTGTCTGCATGAGGATGAGCTGGGCCGTGGGCAGTGGGAGACTGACCAGCGTCCCCCATACAGTGCACTCCTGGGTGCTCTGCACAAGTGAAAGAGCGTGGCTATAAGCGTGTGTGTCTGCCTTGCGTCCTCATCAGCCCACTGATGCTGAGGGCAAGGGGGTGTCATTAGAGGTCACCTCAGTGCAGCAGACAGGACACACCCACTGTAGCAACCGTGGCCACCTGCCGGGCACTTGCAGCAGCAGATGTGAGAGGACAGGGGTAGGGACATAAGCTTGAGTTCAAGGGGACAAGAGCAGGGGTGAAGCTGTAAGACGCCCTGTTGGTCTCCTCCAAACACAGGAATTGATTAATCTCGTACCACTTCCCACTCACTGCGCCATCCCAAGCCTGTCATGAGAACAGATTAATGCGCAGGTCCTTCCGCATGTACTCCTGTTTGAAAACACACTGCGCCCTGGTCCCAGAAATGCCCCCACGCCACTGTCACCTCGTGCTCATGGCAAACATGCAGAAGGGGTCAGAAAGCCTCCCTACTTTTTCAAGGGACTAGAATTAGGAAGGTAGCAGACAAATCCCTGCAGAGGGTTGTTCTAGGAATGAGTGCCTTCAGAGATGGGGATGCAGGGGCCATCCTTCCAAGCCCCCTCTCATTTTGGGCGGTCCTGCCAGGATTCTGGCATCCTGTCTACCTCTCATCCTTCATTTTTGGTGTAATTCCTGGGCCATAAGCTTTGCAACCATTTTGGAAGCTGCCAGCTGGAAGTTGGACTAGAGCAAGTAAGTTTGCAGAGCATCCTTGGGAGATAGGTACACAAATCCCATTACTAGTAAAGGGATTTGTAGGCAGAACTTCCATGCAAGGCTTTGAAAATTCATTCTATTCAGTGTATCGCAACACTGTCTGGGAAAAATAAGAGAAATCGTTTCACCCAGGCAGTTAGAAAGGGATTTTTTAAACTCCTTTGAGATTTAGAATTTTAAAACCCCTTCAAGACGTCAGGCATTTCTGAGAACGTTATCCCTCGTGGCTTGGTTTGCATCTCTTCTTCCAGGCAGAAGGTAATTTCGGCAGTGACGCTGTTTCTAAATAGGATACGTTGTGATGGACTCTCACCTCTCTGAGAGAAAAGCACTAGGCTCCACTCTACCCACAAATGATAAGCAAACTAGCCAAGGAAAAAGTTGCCACATCGATTGACTGTTAGCCAGCCTGTCGGTTGAAGTTGCCAAACTGATTTAGTTTATATTGACAGTGGTGCCTCTTTTAGGTTAGACACCAAGGACATAGGCATGGAGGGCCACTGGATCTTTACAAAGCAGGTGTCTATTCCTGCGTGAACTTTGATGACGTTTAGGAAGTCTGTGGCCTACAAGCCCCGTTCGGTCTTGGCTAAGTAGTGGTTCACTTAAAAACTCAGAAAGTGGGGCCAGCAGGTGGCATGGTGGTTAGGCACTGGAGTCCCACATGGGCAACCATTGTTCGAGTCCTGGACCTAGCCACTTGCATCTTACTCTCCTCTTCCTGTCTTTCTCTCTCTCTCACTGTCTCTCTCTGGTGAGCACATGTGATCTACAGCAAATTAAAGTAATAGCAATAATAAATTCAATAAACTTAAAAAAAAAAAACCAACTCAGAAAGCTGATGTCCTCCAGTGGGGACCCTGAGTGGAGCCACGGGCAGGACAGAGGTGAGTTCAGAGCTCTGATTCTGAAGTTACACGTGTCTGAGTCTAAACCTTAGCTTTTCCATTTACGGACTGTGTGATCTTGGGCAAGTTATGTAACCCCTCCAAGCTTTAACTTCCTTATGTATAAAATGTAGGTACGGTGAGAAGTGGGGAAAATAAGTTTTCTCCTCTTCCAAATTCTCCAGTATCATCCTGTCTCACCCCACATAAGACAAAGTCCCTCCAAAGGCATCCACCACACCCCACCCCGCCTGCCCCTTCGTCCTCCATTCACTCTCCTTTCCTGCAC
>NW_006159712.1:3681879-3706272 GCF_000334495.1 Tupaia belangeri chinensis | reverse complement strand
CGCCCCCCGGGGCCCGCGTCGCCGTTCCTTTGTAGTTGGTGGTCTCGCCGCTCGGCCCCTCTTTAACAGAGCTGCCGGTTGCTGTTCTTCAGAGAAAGACAAATATTGTTTGGGTTGTCAACACTGAATGACAAGCTCAGGGGGGAGATAGATGCGTTTAGGTGTATACGTGTGGATTGTCGGGATGTGTTTTATTATCACAAAAGCTCTTAAAATCCCAGGTCATGATTTACCTGGCAAATAAAACCTACCGATATTATCATTCTCTAAAGATATTTTGATCACACAGCTCTTTTCCTGGAGAAGGAAAGGCTTTTATTTCCTTTCTTTCCCAGGGAAAAAAAAATAAATAAATAACAGCGGGAATGATGGGGTCTAGGGTGGGAAATGATACCCTACCCTGAGAGGCTTATCGCTCCAGGCGTGTGTCTGTCTGCATGAGGATGAGCTGGGCCGTGGGCAGTGGGAGACTGACCAGCGTCCCCCATACAGTGCACTCCTGGGTGCTCTGCACAAGTGAAAGAGCGTGGCTATAAGCGTGTGTGTCTGCCTTGCGTCCTCATCAGCCCACTGATGCTGAGGGCAAGGGGGTGTCATTAGAGGTCACCTCAGTGCAGCAGACAGGACACACCCACTGTAGCAACCGTGGCCACCTGCCGGGCACTTGCAGCAGCAGATGTGAGAGGACAGGGGTAGGGACATAAGCTTGAGTTCAAGGGGACAAGAGCAGGGGTGAAGCTGTAAGACGCCCTGTTGGTCTCCTCCAAACACAGGAATTGATTAATCTCGTACCACTTCCCACTCACTGCGCCATCCCAAGCCTGTCATGAGAACAGATTAATGCGCAGGTCCTTCCGCATGTACTCCTGTTTGAAAACACACTGCGCCCTGGTCCCAGAAATGCCCCCACGCCACTGTCACCTCGTGCTCATGGCAAACATGCAGAAGGGGTCAGAAAGCCTCCCTACTTTTTCAAGGGACTAGAATTAGGAAGGTAGCAGACAAATCCCTGCAGAGGGTTGTTCTAGGAATGAGTGCCTTCAGAGATGGGGATGCAGGGGCCATCCTTCCAAGCCCCCTCTCATTTTGGGCGGTCCTGCCAGGATTCTGGCATCCTGTCTACCTCTCATCCTTCATTTTTGGTGTAATTCCTGGGCCATAAGCTTTGCAACCATTTTGGAAGCTGCCAGCTGGAAGTTGGACTAGAGCAAGTAAGTTTGCAGAGCATCCTTGGGAGATAGGTACACAAATCCCATTACTAGTAAAGGGATTTGTAGGCAGAACTTCCATGCAAGGCTTTGAAAATTCATTCTATTCAGTGTATCGCAACACTGTCTGGGAAAAATAAGAGAAATCGTTTCACCCAGGCAGTTAGAAAGGGATTTTTTAAACTCCTTTGAGATTTAGAATTTTAAAACCCCTTCAAGACGTCAGGCATTTCTGAGAACGTTATCCCTCGTGGCTTGGTTTGCATCTCTTCTTCCAGGCAGAAGGTAATTTCGGCAGTGACGCTGTTTCTAAATAGGATACGTTGTGATGGACTCTCACCTCTCTGAGAGAAAAGCACTAGGCTCCACTCTACCCACAAATGATAAGCAAACTAGCCAAGGAAAAAGTTGCCACATCGATTGACTGTTAGCCAGCCTGTCGGTTGAAGTTGCCAAACTGATTTAGTTTATATTGACAGTGGTGCCTCTTTTAGGTTAGACACCAAGGACATAGGCATGGAGGGCCACTGGATCTTTACAAAGCAGGTGTCTATTCCTGCGTGAACTTTGATGACGTTTAGGAAGTCTGTGGCCTACAAGCCCCGTTCGGTCTTGGCTAAGTAGTGGTTCACTTAAAAACTCAGAAAGTGGGGCCAGCAGGTGGCATGGTGGTTAGGCACTGGAGTCCCACATGGGCAACCATTGTTCGAGTCCTGGACCTAGCCACTTGCATCTTGCTCTCCTCTTCCTGTCTTTCTCTCTCTCTCACTCTCTCTCTCTGGTGAGCACATGTGATCTACAGCAAATTAAAGTAATAGCAATAATAAAGTCAATAAACTTAAAAAAAAAAAACCAACTCAGAAAGCTGATGTCCTCCAGTGGGGACCCTGAGTGGAGCCACGGGCAGGACAGAGGTGAGTTCAGAGCTCTGATTCTGAAGTTACACGTGTCTGAGTCTAAACCTTAGCTTTTCCATTTACGGACTGTGTGATCTTGGGCAAGTTATGTAACCCCTCCAAGCTTTAACTTCCTTATGTATAAAATGTAGGTACGGTGAGAAGTGGGGAAAATAAGTTTTCTCCTCTTCCAAATTCTCCAGTATCATCCTGTCTCACCCCACATAAGACAAAGTCCCTCCAAAGGCATCCACCACACCCCACCCCGCCTGCCCCTTCGTCCTCCATTCACTCTCCTTTCCTGCAAACTCCACTCCTGTTTTTCCCTGGATGTCAGATCACCCTGCTTCACTTTTACACCTTTGCTCAGTTGTGACCTCTCACAGAGGCTGTCCTTGAGCAGTTTACATGGAAGGAAAACAGCTTTCCATTTAGGTATTCCGCTAGTGTCTGTCTTCTAGAGACTGCAAGTCCCATGAGAGCAAGGATGTTTTGTTAGCTGCTTTATTCTTAGTGCCTAGGACACACCCGACACACAGTAGCTACTCAATAAACACTTGCTGAATGATAAATGATGAGCAAATGCTGCAGTTGATGTGATGAGCCCAATACCTGTCACCATGTAAAAATAAGTTAGTTGTCACCATGTCACCGCGTGGACTCGTTTGCAGCTACTGATTTTCATTGCAGATTGCAGAGGTGCCTTTCCAGTTGCCGGAGCAAGTCCAGAGTTGGCAGTCGCGCATGTTGGCCTTGATTATTCCGCTGTGGTTCTCTTCTCTCAGCAGTGGCACATTTGGAATTGGCTACATTCCCCACAGGGGCCCCAGCATTGTCGACTTAATTGGCTGGCGCAGAGGCAGGCAGGCCCAGCCCTGACCCTCGCCGTCATCCTGCCTAGTCCCTGAGTGCGTTCTGCCATCAGCTCTCAGGCCCTTGTGAATCAGGCTGCGTGCAGAGCCATGAGACCCAGCAGGCTTGGCGGTCCTCCCTCTCCCTACGCTCTGCTTGGCCTGAAGTCTTCCATTTTCAAAGAGAAACCCCAATCTCCTCCTCAGGTTATGTATCGACAAGCCTGATCTTTAAAGATACCCCCTGCTCCTGGGGGCCTGCTCAGCAAACACAGAGCATCCGCAGCCTCCATGTTTGCCCTCTTTGACAAGCAGGGTCTGAGCAGCTCTCTGGGAAGTAGTCTGACTTATTGATTGACTCTCTTGTCAGGTTGATCCGCTGCCAGCCAATGAACACAGAGGGTTCTAAGTGGCACCCAGCAGGGCCCACACAGACCCTAATTACTATTTCAAACAACCCCCTTCCCTAGCTGCCACTTTTCTAGGCCTATAATCTCTCAGACTGTGTGGTTGCTGGAGAATTCTCAGCTACCACAACCAACCCCACTCCCTTTCTCTGGCTTTGGCTCCCTCTGATCGTTCCCTTGCAAGCCCACCTGGTATAAAAACATAAGACTTCAGTAAGAAAGCACCACCCTAACTCCAGGTAGGTCTATTTATCATTCTCATGGAAATGTGGGACCTGAGTAGGGTCTGTCCATCCTGACTCACTTAGTTTTCAACATGCTAAGTAAATTTTCTCCAGCCAGCCAGAGGGATGCTGGCAGTCTGGCTGCCCATTGTGTTGTCGGTGGCTGGTTTCCTAGCTTCCACCTGGATCCCACCAGCTGCCACGTGGAGTCTTCCTCCATCCCACCCTCACTGACCCGTGGAGCCCTGTTGTTCTGTCCGAGGGTCTCTCTGGAGCATGGCCTGTCAAATCGTGATAAATTGTGCATTTTGGCCATCAGTGGCAGGGAGTGACATCAGGGAAAGGGCCTCCCAAACTCATTTCACTTCTGACCCCACAATGGCCTGAGCCAGACCTCGTGGAATGAGCTGCAGGAACACTCAGAGCACAATAGGAGGAGCGGCTGCCCTGCTGCACCCGAGATCTCCTGTTAAGTAGAATGTAAGTTATGAATCCGGCATTTACATGAAACCTCAGTAACTCTGGCTCCTGAGCATCTCTACGTTCTAAGGTTGGCTTTGAAGGTAGATCAAAAATGGACATGTTTAAGAGCTAATCTTGGGCCAGCAGGTGGCTTGGTGGTTAAGGCACTGGACTCCCAATAAAAAAGTAGGAGTCCAGGCTCAACTCTTAGACCTGGCAGCATGAAAATTATGTCATAAGCATGTGCATGTGAGCCCGAAATCCCAGGGGGAGAACGGAAGAGAAGAGATTGAGGCCACCCCCCATCCCATCCCCCGGGGGGTGATTTCACATTTTCCCTCTCACTCTCTCTCTCGCTCTCGCTCTCTCTCTCCAGTAAGTACACATGCCCTATGGCAAAAACCATAACAACAACAACAACAACAACAACAAAAACAGAGAGAGAATGAGAGAACTAGTGTCTTCTTTCATTATTTTGTATTTTAAACTGAGGACCTATCACTCTCACAAGAGAGCCCAAAGAAAGCACCTCCCAGTGGAGCATGGTCACAATGAAATCCCTTCTCCTTCATTTCTCCATCTTATTGGGATTGGGGGCATACACAAGCATCTGGGATATTTTTCAAACCATCAGACCTAGGATTCAAACCACCGGGATTCCTCCCACAGTCAGCTACATGGGATCCAGCTCTTTCAACTTCTAGTCTATCAAGCTGGCCAATACTGTTCTGTTTTCTTTTTTTATTTTTTTAAGTTGATATTTTTATTTCTTGAGAGAGACAGAGAAACAGGCACCCTCGAGCAGGTGTCATCGTGCCATAATCCTCCTCCTACCTTCTGGATAGCCAGGCGCGTGGGGTGGCTGTGCCACTATAGCTGGGAAAAGCTAGTTTTTGTTGTTCACAAATACGCTGGTCCTAAATATAGGCTGATTCTTTCTAGAGGGTTTCAGAAAAGCTCCTGGCCCAATAAAACTCAAAGAAATGCACGGAATCGGCTGTATAAAAATGGCATCTCACTTCTGTATAAGTGAATGTCAAGGTGGTCTCTGGCATGCTCCTGTCACACAGAACCCCAGCCTCCCGGCAGCTGACAGCAGGGCCAGTCTACGTCTTCACTCCTTCCACACTCCGTCAGTGCCAAGGCTGAACAGCATCTCCATCACTCAGGATCCGGGATGAATGTGTGTGACACACGTGTGTGCCAGCAGGCCAAGTGGCCACATCTGAATTCAACAAGGTGAAGAAACACACCCCCTCTTCAAGGGTGAAAGGTCATTCATCAACCCCAGGGCGATTATTACGAGTTTTGAGGCAGAGACAGGTTTGCCGAGACTCCATTGCCCATAGAATTTGTGATCAGATCACTGTGAAATATGAAGCTAATAACCAGCTCCCCCTGCAATTCCCTTCTGAGTCTGAAATACCCCTGTGATCAAATTTCACAGCCAGTGGTTTCCTCATCTGTTAAACAGATTATGATCCTACCTACCAGAAAGTCTTAAGATAATGTATGTATGTCTGCAATAGCACCTGCCATCGAAGGGGCTTATTGATTAGCAAGAGATAGTGATATAACATGAAATAATAATAGCCTTCTGTTTGCTGATGGACTGATCTGCTACCAATGCTGTTTGATCTCATTCTTTACACCTCTTAGTGTGTATTTTTGTGTTCACAAGATCGTTATCTTACAGGCTAACTCTCCAAATCTGCCCCCATATTTCATTATCTGTTGTACCACACACTGATGGAGCGCCTTCTGTAGTCAAGACTTTCTGCCAGCTCTTCCAGGGGGTGGAAGATGTGTCACCTCTCTCTGGCCCTGAAGGAGCCATTATTCTACCTGTAAGGAAAACCTTTACAAAAGGTAAAAGAAGAGATTGATTGAGAGACTGACTCCTCAGCCCACGCCCTAGAGCACATCAGTAGCAGAATAAGAAACAGGGACCTCATTAGTCAGGAAACTCATTTTCTTCACAGCTCCCTTGGGCCTTTATCCTAAGGACAGTTTTGTCCATTCCCACAGGCCAGAAAGATTGTCTCATTTTCTTACTCCAGCATGAGAGAAGGAATGGTTGATCAAGATTTAAAGAAAAAGAGAGGAAATGTCAACAGAAGCCTATTTCTGACACACACACACACACACACACACACCCCTAAAAGAAGGGGGGGGGAGAGACAGAGAAGATGGTTCTACCCCTGATATATTTCTCACTTATTTACTTAACGTTCAGCTCAACAACAGAAAATATGCCCAGACTCGAGTTCCATCTGCGGGTGCTTCTGCGGGGGAGACAGGTCTTACACTCCGTGGGTTTGCCTTTTCCCCTTTTCCCAGCTCCATCTCACTTTCTTATTTTTTCTTTTCACTTCTGGGAGTTGTCTGAGAAGTTACAGGTATACTCTGACCTTCACCCTTCTCACCTTATCTATAGTTTTCTTATTTTCAGAATACTTCCTTTTAAAGAGCTCCTGCAGCACTCAAAAAAAGAGGGGGTGGGGTGGGGAAAGAGGTGCTTCTTCGTTCCCTTAAAACACTGAAAACACAGTTTCATGGCTGTCCTCTTTATGTTCAGTAAGATTAGGGTATTGTTGGCTTGCTGTTCTCCCAAAGCTGACGGTTTCAATATGTTCTATGCCCTGGCATGACAAGATTGAGTATTATAAGAGGAGAACAGTTTTGACAAGAGTTTTCATGTGAATGGGGCATTGGGGAGGTTGTCATCTTTCCCTGAGACCCACCGCTTCCTTCCATAGATGTGAAAATCAAAGCTTTGTTAGCCTGGGCCCCAGCTGCATCTGGAATACCTGTTGGTGTCTGTCTTAAAGCACGGGGACCCCGCTCTTCAAAAGAACCGGATCTCCATATAGCAGCAACTGGCTCAAGGCATGCCCTGGTAACCCAATAGTGTAATTTTTTTAAAAATCCTTTTAAAATAGCTAATTCCTTGGCTCTCTTCACCTGGTAATTACAAATCAGGAGCTATCGTTATCTTGAAGCCGCCACGATTAGTTCTCATTTCCTGACCTCTGTACAGTGAAAATATGTCATTATTTGAGGCAGTAAAATCTGGTCTCTTCAAGTAAGTGACCTACATATAACGGATAAACTGCAGGAGAAAATTAGGTGTTACCTTGACAGAAAGTGTGCAGTAAATGTCACTTATTCTTATTAGTATTTATCATCTAGAAAAGTTGCAACTGTGGGCCTCACACTTGAGAATCATGTACAGAAAGAAAACATGGTTCAGAGATGGAGAAATGTGTAAGAGAAAAGCAGGAACACGCACACACACGCACACACACACACACACACACACACACACACACACACACGGATACCTTCCGGCCTTAATCTGCAGCCATCAATCTAAACTGTATTGTTTGGGGATAGGTTTTTAACCTTAATAGAATGCAGCCTGACTTTAAGTGGTGGTAGGCATGCAGAATTAATTGCCGTGTGAACAATTTTCTAAGCGTTGTTAATTGTGTTTCCTGTGGTTAATTGTTTCTCCCATCCCCATATCAAACTCAGAACCTTTCCCTGTCAACAATCCTCTCTCTCCCACGGTGCTGGAAATGTAGCGACAGCATCAACTTGTGTCCAGTGGAAATGCCAGACAGACAGGGCGCAGTTATTGTTTGGAGGGAAAATATGCAGGAGAATGAATTCCTTATTTATTTGCAAATGAAGCATTTCTTAGATAAAGGCTGGGAAAGAATACAAGTGTTTTGGGTTTGCTTTCATTCCACTCCGTAAAAACAACTCAACAAGAGTCATTAAAAACAACTCACCAAGAATCATTACGGAGAGGGGTGTTTCAAGTTTGCCAAACTAACCATGGAGATTTGGCGTGGGCAGGCAAGGGTGACCAGAAGTTGGTCTGAGGTTTGAGCTGCATAAGGAAGCGAAGACTTCTGCAGACATGTTCATTTCCCTAGCAAGGAAGGAGCAGTGCTTCTGACCGTTCTCATTCTATTCGTATACTCGAGTAAAGTGAGAGAGAGAGAATGGTAATACATCTGTTCAAAAGGACCCCATTCCATCACTGTCGCCACCTCCTGCCAAGGTTTTTCTGCAGTGTGCTGAAAAGTATCCACTTACCATGAAGACAAATGAAAAGGAAAAATATGTTTAAAGTTTGAAACAGAGAAACGGGCTTCCGAATGGGCCAGTACAGATACAGATGGTGTCCGCGGCACTGGAGTTTCAGAGCAGGTGTAATAAGTTAGCAGGCAGGTACCTTGGGTAGCCTCTTTGCTGAATCGCATTTTGAATAGTTGCAGGGAGGGGGAAGACGCTCCTTGTCAATGCCCTGGACTACTCCTCTAAAAGCAGCTGAATCCAGAAGGTGGGAAAGGCTGGAAGTGACAGAGCAGTACCCATGACTTGACTCCAAAGGGGCGTTTCCCTCTGTGGTGGTAGCCGTGGAAGATCTGGGCTCCGCATTCTGCCCATCACGAGACATCCCCTTCCCCAAGGCTAAGAGCAGCAGGCCTGAAAGAGGAGACCTACCACCCAGAGCTCCTGCTTTCCCTATAGAGCAAATCCCTGCAGCCTGGGGCAAGCCGGTTTTTGAACTGCAGCTTCCGTAAATGGCAACCGTTTGGAAAAAGGCACCTGGCCCTCCCCCTTGACATTTGCATTGCTGAATTATCTATTCATATTTTCATTACTTTGTCTCTCCTGCAGCAATGCATCTGCTCGGACTCAATTGGCAACTCCAGCCGGCAGATGGACACACCTTTAACAATGGGATAAGGACCGGCTTACCAGGAAACGATGATGTGGCAACAATGCCATCTGGAGGCAAAGGTGAGGTTACAGCTGCTGCTTGCCCTCTTGAGGTCACAGGAAAATTCAGAGCTCTCGCCAGCTGGTTGAGGTTTTCTAATCCAAATCTTGGAAGGTATGCCAAAAGGAAAAGAAAGGGGAAAAAAAATTGTTGCCTTTCATAGGTGCCCCCGTTAAAAGCTGTTTGCTGTTCCTGTCTGTTAGCTGTGTTTGGCTGGAACGCTCGGAGCTGGCACGGTGCCTGCTCAGAGCCATGTGCATACCTATGCTATCTACAGCGACTGGCATGGTCTAGAGCTACTTGAAAGCATCCCAAGACCTGGGCACAAGCAGCAGCCACAGCAGCAACAGCAGCAGCTGGAGAGGCAGCAGCAGCAGCAGCAGGAGGAAGTCCTGCCTAATCAGAAGGCAGAGAGCAGCAGGCAGCCCATGCCAGGAGCCTGGGTCCCTCTCCCAGGAGGAGAGATGCAGCCTCCCTGGGGAGGACTTGCCGCCTGGCTTGGCTTGAAAGAGAACGGCTTGCTTGCAATTGTTCTGCGTTGGGAGAGAATAGAAAGGAGTTTTGACAACTGGGTGACAAGGCTTCTCCTCTTAGAATGGTGAAGGGGACAATAGAAATGTTTATTGAAGCAATCAGGCAACTGTATTCTTGCAGGAAAAAAAAATAGGTGCTAACAAGGTGCTAAGGAGGAGTAAAGACAAGAGAACCATGGGGACAGCGAGCAATTAAAAGACAGAGCAGCCAATGGCATCATTAGCTGGTTGGCACATGGGGGAAGAGCATGCTGAATTCCGGATCAAGTCACAAGTGGGAGGGTTTCTGTTCAATACAAACACGGAATTTCCTAATCTGCCTCTTAGCATATATAGCCAGTACACCCCCACGTTTCTTTCTTTTTTTCTTTTTTTCTTTTTTTTTTTTTTTTTTTTTGTGGTGTTTGTTTGTTATTGTAGAGGTTTTTGCTATAGGGTGCGTGCGCTCACCAGACAGAGACAGAGAAACAGAAAGCTAGAAATCACCCCCCAGGGGGGATGGCCACACCACAATCCCGTCTCTTCTGTTCTCCTCTCAGGATCTTGGATCTTGGGCACGCACACACACGCGCCCGGTGTGAGTTTTAAGCCACCGGGTCCAGGACGCAAACTGCGGTCAACTACGTGGGAGTCCAGCGACATAGCCATTATGCTAACTGCTGGTTCCCATCCCCACATTTCTTAAACTACCCCACAGGGACATTCCAAACAAGAAGAGCAGTATGTACTAGTCACCTGTTCTGTGCCAGACTTAGCGTCGTAAAACTTGAACAACTCAGGAAGGAGGAAATTATCTCTGAGAAACTGAGACCCAAAATATTCCAGAAACTTGTCCCAAATCAAACAAGCAGGCAGCGGTCAGTACGAACTGAGATCTGTGTCCTGTGTATCTCTAGGCGGGATGTTGGAATTTTTCTTAGATCACTCGTTTTCCACAGAGAAGATCCCAGAATGTATCTATCCTCAGAGGTGTACGTTAGTCATCCTGAGATGCTAATGCTTCTTAAATTATTCTCCCCAGAGCTGTCCTAATGCTTCGAGTCTGACTTTTTTGTCTTTTTATCCCGTCTTTAAGAATCACTCTACTCATCTGTCATAATCATAACACTAAATTACCTTTAAGTAAGCATGAAAAAGTTTTATCTGAGGATGAAATAATGTGCTTTCCATTATCAGGTAAGTAAAACTAGACCTCAAAACGAAATACATATTTCGTCCTAACTGACCATGTTCTGCCTTAACTGGCCAAAAGTCCGGAGCCAAATTTATTGACCTAAGGTTTAAAATCTGTTCCCCTTCAGTACTTGACACCGGCCACTCCTTCTGCTTCCTTTACAGCAGAGGTTCTTAGCCTGGACACTTTTGCCCTCCAGAAAAATATTTGGCCATATTTGAAGAACGGAGAGAGCTATGACTGGTGTCTACTAGGTAGAGGCCAGGGATACTGGCAAATAGCCGACAATTCAAAGGACAGCCCCCTATGAAGAATTGTCTCTCCAAAATGTCAATAGTTCTGCTCTTAGAAACCCTGGTTCAGGAAGTCTCTGTCTTTTACCCGTAAGTGTCGTTTAATCTACAAATGAGCACCTCAGTTCTTCACAAGAATGCAGAATATACATTTAAAAGTCAATATGCAAGCTGGCCCCATAGCGTGGTGGTTAAGGGAGCCAGATCCCACATAGCCAACCACAGTTCAAATCCTAGCCTTGGTGGCTTGTGTGTTTGTGTGTGCATATCCAAAATCCTGACAAGATGGAGAAAAGTAGGAGAAGGGATTGCAGCAAGACCATGCCCAGCGGTGGTGCTCCCTTGCTCCCTCACTCGCTCTCTGGTGAATGCACATACCCTCTGGCAATTAAAAGAAAAGAAAGAAAGAAAATACGCATTTGCCATCATGGGCTCCAGGATATGTGTTTTATGTGTACACTCTGAGGATATACACAAACGCTTTTTACATTAGGTCCTTCACAAACTAGAATCACTGCTCTTGCCTCTGTAAATTAAGACCAGCCACACCTCCAACTTGTAATTAAGCTCCATTCCCAACCCTCACCCCCTTTTAGCATCCCACACCAGTTTGAGCAGAAAGCAGAAGAAAACTCCCCTCAGAAAACGAATCCTAGGAGTACACATCCCTAAATTAAGGAAGGAAGAAACACTTTCCTTCATGTCTTTAGAAAGACCAGAATGTTTCCCTTCATGTGCAACATGCTTTTGGAACGTTGTGTAAGTTCAGATGTTTTCTGGATGAATTATGAGACAGAGTGTTTGCCAAATCATTGTCCCATGAATTTCGTCAATAGGACATTTATTTTTTAAAAAAAAAAGCATAAAAATTTAAAATTGTGTAAGGATGAAATAAAATTCAAATATACTTCTTTTCTGAATACCAAAACAACATTCTTGTAATGGCTGTAGATAGCAGATCTCTTCTAGAATTGTTTTAAAGTTTGGCTTCAACAATGACCAGAAAGGTTTTCCTTTCCTCACACATGCCTAACTTTCAGTGAAAATGACCTTAGGTTTGAATTTCTATACCCGGTGACCTCTCTCCTCCCCATTCCCCAATTCTATACATTTAGATAACTTGATCAATTCCAATTGACTACTTTTCCAGCGTTTCCAAGAGACAATCAAGATATATTGGCAATAAGTTAATTAAATAACACCCTCTCCATTTTTTGTGGTATACGATAATCCTTCACTCCAATAATGCTTTAATCAAGATCCACCACACATTGCCAGGGAGGTTAATCTTATTAAGCAATTACTGGGGAAGTATCCAACAGAAGCAAATTAAAATGTAAGCACAACACGGGCATGTGAGTCCCATCTAAGATGGCACATCAATAGAGATTTCATTACCTGGTCTTTAAGAGTGTTTACATTCTTCAGGTTTGAAAGCAGGGCTAATAGACAGGGCAGCCTACACACTCTGATGTGTTAGTGGAAACAGAGCACTTGATTAATTAGTTGGGAGAGTATGTTCTGTGGGCTTTGTCTTCCTTTCCCTTTTCCATTTGTTGTTGTTCATGGTTTATTTTTTCTCTACTCTCTTCCAATTAAACCTTATCATGGACAGTAGTTGGGTTTCACACCAAGAGGGAGCACATAGAGACTGCCGGAATCACTCACCATCTTGTGTGTATTTCTGTGTCGAAAGGAATGAACTCATACATGTTCATTACGAAGGCATGGAGCACTTTTTCTATAGATCCTAAATTAGATAAGTCTTGAGGACGAAGATGCAACATAGCATTCTGACCTGGTCGGATAACATAGGGAAACCAGTTTGATAGGCTAGGCCTGGGGGCAAGACATACAAGAGTTTTTAAAGGACATATTATATGTACCAAATTTGTACACTCATTTTAAGAAAGAATAAACTCCCATATGAAAATGCATGGATCACCCTCAAAACTTATTACCGATTTTAAATTCTAAGCATCCTCTCTATAAGGGTTAGCAAACTACAGCTCATAAACCAAATCTGGCAAGTTGTCTACTATTGTTTTAAAAAAAAAAAAAAAAGTCTTATTAAAGCACAGCCATGCCTGCTCACTTACCTCGTGCCTATGGCTCTCCGAAAACAAATTACCGATTTTAAATTCTAAGCATCCTCTCTATAAGGGTTAGCAAACTACAGCTCATAAACCAAATCTGGCAAGTTGTCTACTATTGTTTAAAAAAAAAAAAAAAAGTCTTATTAAAGCACAGCCATGCCTGCTCACTTACCTCGTGCCTATGGCTCTCAGAACACAATAATGAAGTGGAATGGATGTGACAGGGACTATATGGCCCATAAACTCTAAAATATTTACTATTTGGCTCTTTACCAGCAACAACAACAAAAAGTCTGATGATTGTTCTATATCATCTCCAACCCATTTCTGCTTTTCTAGAACTTTCCCTATAACTACACACATTATAGGGGACTAGAAAGAGGAAGCCAGACTCCTAAGATGTTAGTTTTTCCCACTTGACTAAGCCCTGATTATAGTATACTCCTGATAACTTTGCATGGACAGAATTGTCACGGTACAGGACTCTGGAACTAGTTGGGTATAAAAGTCTTCCCTTCGAACCTATACTCAGGTCACTTATCTTCTCTTGGCCTCTGAACACTCATCTGTGAAATCGCATGCCCTCATGAGCTCACTATCCAGGTAAGATAACCCTGTGTAATATTGCATGTGGTATCAGGCACTATTAAGCTTTTTCATGAATTGCAGTTGTCGTCATCGATGTCATCATTACATCTCTCAGTTGGTCCATAGAACAAGTCCATGCGCTGCTACTTCTTATGAGATGTTCTTTTCCAACAGCAAAGACCACCTTCAGAATATCAGATAGACAATGATGCCACTTCATCTGTTTCCTTTAACTTATGAGAATTAAAGCAAATCCCAGTGAAGATTTCTTCCCAAAGATTTGCTTGATGAGGTCAGGGGGAAGCTGGACTTCCCATTCAAAAAGGCCAGTGTGTTGCATGAGTTGGCCTACCCCCCCCCACAGCATTGTTTGCCTCGATGCAGCTTGAGTTCCATCACTGCCAGCCTGTCTGTTTTAAGCCCTACCATTCTCGGTTTATAACTCAGCTGTAAACATTTATTTGTGCCTGGAGCACATTTCTTTCCTACCCTTTGAAAAAAAAAAAAAATTAGAATTTCCAGATGGTATGCAAGTTGGAAAAAAAATGGCAAAGACTGTTATTCTGTTTAGAAACATGTTTTTCTGCACTTGCCCTTTCAGCAAAAACTTCATAATGATTTTTACTAGTTGGCTTAATGCATGGTACTAGGAGCCAGATTAGCAGGGAGGTTGGTAATTCTTCCTCTGGCTCTCATCAGCCTCTCAATGAACATAACCCAGAGTTTCAAAATGATCGCTTCCCTACATGGGGCTTTTCTAAAGTCAGTGAAGTTCTCAGAAGGGCAAGAGGTCATTATGTTTGAGCCAAACATCCCATTACTACATATTTCCTGACAAATACACTAACGGCCTCCCTACCAACACCACAGCAACCCTCATTTGGAGACCATGTTGTTCTACCATTCTTATAGATAGGTACGTGCATCACATGGGTAGGTCTGAGCTTCTGCTTACCGTCCACAGCTCACTGAAATTGTAGTTTCGGTTGGGTGCAGCATCATCATGGCATGCCATAACCATCAAGAAGGAGATGCAGCTTCCTCCCTCCTGCTTTTGTCCTTAGTCTCATTAGACACACTTCTCTTTCCAAGTTGACCCTTCTGCGTAGCCCTCATACTTAGCACTGGGTCTGAAATGCAAACAGCAAGGTGGTTAGATGTGTGTGTTTTGCAGTTTGTCAGTCCTAGCTATTGATCCACTGAAGAACTGTGTGACCTTAAGCAAGTCACTTAACTTCTATGAACCTGTGTCCTCTCATCTGAAAAAAAAAAAAATGGGAAAAAATAATAAAGGTTTCAGCAGAGTACATGGCAGGTAGCAACTGCTCGACACATTTGAGCTACTATCAATACTAATAACCTAAATTATGTATTAATGCAGAAGCAAGATCACTTGAACAGTCACAGATATCAATATTTGTTGACACTCTTACTGGCAAAGTGTTGACCATTTTTATCTAAGCCAACAAGGGGAGGTTTCAAAAGAGGTAATGGCCACATTGAGTCCCAAGAGCTGAAGGATTTTTACAAAGATTATCATTGCTGTGATGTGAACACCATCACGGGAGCAGTGACTCTCAGGATGGAAAGCCATTGTGGAGGAACAGCCAGCCAATGGCAGGGGGAGCTGATGAGCCGCCGATGTCTCAGATGAGCTATTGATATATTCTTGAGCAGTAAGCCTAAGGTCCTTAGGAGAATCTTTTCACTTATCTCTTGGTTAAATGGAAGACTCAGATGGTTGTCCTGATCCTCAAATAAATGGAAACGAGGTGTAATGACTGAAGCAATATTCTGAATTCAACTTTATTTGCAATAGATAAAAATATGTGAGGCAGAATAATCCACAAGGCAGATTTATGCTGAAATGCCTCTGGAGTCAGTTAAGTTAGGAAGTATTAGCACAAGGCTTCATTTCCCTGGTATGACTACAAGTCCATTCCCTTTATCACTTGTTTGGGGAATAGTTTCACTGTTTCCATAAATGAATTATGGCAACATTTTCTGAAATGATTAGCTCCTAATGTGGCTATGGAAGGCTGTCATTTTGCTCAACATCAGTCTTATTTAACTGGTTGAAATTTTAGGTACATGTTTCGGAAAAAGGTAATAGCTTCACATTTACATGAGCAATCTTCCGTGGAGTTAGAGTCAGGCTATCCTGTAAAATTGATCATTTGCAGTGATGCCTCTAAAACCCAGATTTCTCATCTCTAAGCTGGACATGAACTAGCCAGAACCATCATTTCTTAAGCATCTGCCTCTTAGGGCAAAATGATCAACTCCACTATTCATTGTGCAGGTCAGGGGTAGATAGCCAAGTCTGCCATGGAAGTCCCAGCTCTGGGAGGTATGGGGTAGACTCAGCCCTGCCTTCAGGAACACCATGCCTGCTCATCACCTAGAACCCAAGGATACTGGCCAGACTTTCACAAAATGATTACAGGATGCTGTTTAATGCCTCTTCTCCTGGTGCCCCTAGTTCAAACTCAAATGGAGTTTATGTACTCTGGCCTTCAGGCTACCTAGGTAAAGGATGATGGGAATATGATATATACCCCAACCCTGATATACCAGTGATTACCTACTAATCTAGCAGATGCTCCATAAATATTTATTTCATAGAGCATGAGTGAATAACCCACTCAACATTGCTTTAGGGCATCCATTTTTAATTGTAAATACATAAGATCAGACTGCTCTTCTCTAAAGCAGACTGCACAAAGTTTCTGGCACTAGAAGTAGCCAGAACACACAATACCGGCATTTGGAGCCAGTGAACTTGTGATTTTGTTTTCTCTGGCCAACACATCTTGATCCATGTGACCTGTGCCCTGCCCCCCCAGCCTGCCAATGTACTAACCACTCCTGTATGTGGAGTTCAGCTGCTGTGGAAAGTTGCTGCCTGTCTCTTTAAGGCCCACTCCACCTCATATACCTTCTTCGTTGATCGTGTCTACACTAAACAGCTTGTACTTTAAATTAAACCATCAGAAACTTGCCCTCCCAATCGGGGGTAAGTAGTTTCAGCTGTTTTTAGTAGCAAGGCCAGAGACAGGATAGAACAATGGAGAAGCACCACTTGGAGAGGGGTAGTGATTAGCCCAAAGGCACACAGCTGGTAGTTTTCAGAGCCAGGATTCAAAGCCAGGGCTGACCAGCTCCACTCTCCACCGTGGCTTCTTTGAGGTCTCAGCTTCTCGAATGAGGATAACCATTCTTTAGGTAAAGAGAGGAACCTTCATTACTAACTTTCCTTGTTGCGGGTCTCAGTGGTGTCTTGGGAGGGAGTGGCCATGTGGGTAGTCCTAGAACAACTGGTACGGCTCCAGGGAACCCAGGTTCCAGTCCTCATTCATGAGTCCCGGCCTCGTTCCGTGCTTCCCTATTTGACCTTAGGACAGCAGAGACCTATCCGCCTGACACCAGCCCAGGACCATGGCCTCCAGGGCAAGTGCTGACATGGTTCCCTGCACTGGCTGTGGCAATTCGCAGCAGCCTCCTTTTCTAGTTATCTTTTCAGGCAGTCTTTGCACAACTTTTTTTTTTTCTTTTTTGGTTGTTTTTACAATTATAAAAGGTATACACTCTCATTTTCAAGGTTTTGTAACTTTTTTTCCTTTTGCTATAAGAAATCTGAACATAGTAACTGGCAAATTTGAAAGAGGTCTTTCAATTAAATATTGTATCAGTGTTCTTTTCTTGTTTTTTTGGTATCTGTACTATGGTTCTGAAAGAGAATGTCCTTGTTTTTAAGAAAAACAAATAGACATGTTTACAGGTAAAGGAAGATCCTGTCTGTAACCTATTCTCTGCATTTCAGAATATATATATATATATATGTGTGTGTGTGTGTGTGTGTGTATATGTATATATTTCAGAATATATATATACATATATACACACACATATGTATACACATATATGAGGAAATATATACACATATATACACACACATATGTATGTATACACCTATATGAGGAGAGAGAATGATAAAGCAAATGTGTGTGACATTAGTGAAAGAGGGGCAGAAAATATACAGGAATGCTTTGTAAAATTTCTGAAATGTTTCTGTGAATCTGAAATTTCCACACACATGGGGAAGATGTGCCAACTCCTCTTGAGAAAGCATAATTCCATTGCACACTTAGAGAATTTAATGTGAAAGCAGTCACTAGCTGTTTCATGGTATGGATAGCATGTGTTAAACAAATCAAGTTTGTTAAAAGTAAAGTTATTTGTAAATTAACGAGGTGTGAAGGTCTTCCAATAGCCTCTCCTCCGGTGCCCTCCCATCCCCCCCAACATACACATTCTTTGTAGTACAGGCCCACAGAGGACACTCCTGGCCCACTCTATAGCCCACAAGAGACTATAGTGAGAGGCAACTTAAGTTATCTTTGGGTCCAAACCACTCTTGGTGGACAGACCTTGGCCGGAAGAGCCAGACCAGCCAGAAGGTAGCCAGCTGCTCAGTAACGAGGATGGAGTCCTCATTGGCAGCAAGCTTCCTTTACTCAGGTTTCTTCCACAGAAAGTTCATTGGAGGCCTTTAAGTGTCAGGACTAGGGCCCTCCCTGTTATTCTTAACCTAGTGACCTTTCCACTCTGCCCCACCTCCCTAGTTGGTTTATTTTTTTTAATTTTACAGAAAAGATAGCGTTTATTCATGACTCTTCAAAGGGATCCCTACGAAGGTTCTTTAAAAAGCAAATTCCACATAGAGCTTTTCATTTTATTTTTAAAAGTGAAGTCTGGTTTACATGCAATTTTGTAAAGTAAATCTCTCTCGAGCTCTCATTTCATCCAGTGGTGCTAAGAGTTTTATTGAATACCTCCCAAATGGGCAGGTAGCACTATGGTCCAGCTCACTACGTACTCACATTTCACACACGAATTGCCAGGTCAAAGCACGCAATCTAGGGAGCCTGCAGCTCTGCCTGACCTCAGGGAGTGCAGCGTCTGGTGAGAGAGACTTAGAAAGGCAGGTGCATCCATGGCCACACTGAGCAGTAGGTGCTGCTGGCGGTAGTGGTGTGTGAAGGCAGTGGAGAGGGAAACTCTGAGAAAGAAGTCCTTTTCTGATTGGGGATGGGGTGGGGGTGGTTTGTAAAGGTAAATCCAGCTTCAGGGTGGAGGGCACTTGACCCAGACCAAGCCCTGACTCCCGATTCTAAGTTTGTTTCATACGTATGTTTATTCCTAAAAAAGCAGGCTCCCTTGGTGGATAGATAGGTAAATAGGTGAGCAGACAGTTAGACATCCATATGCATGTATAGGTGCATAGCACACATGCACACGTGATTGTTTAGAAACTCCTTTACTGTGAAAAGGAAGCAGATGCTTTCCCATATTGTTTTCCATTCCTTTATTTTATTCCATGTAACTACATACAACAGCACTTACGTTGCTGTTATGTACGAGGCACTGACTAAGCTCTTCTTTGTTCACTTCCACTTGCTGCTGCCACCCCAGAAGGTAGTTATTTAGGCCTAGAGAAGTTAAGTAAATTGCTGGATATCACACAGCATGGAAGAACCAGAGACAGGATTTGAACCCAGTTCCGTCTGACTCCAAAAACCTGCACTTTGCCGCCAACGTGCTCTGCCTCATTCAGTGGATGGAATATTGAGGCAAGAAGCATCGGAAACCCTAGGGGAAGGTATGGCTACAGAGTGATAGCCCACACTCAGTGGTAGCAGCAGCTCAGTCACTGAGGTTGGCGTCTTGAAGTCAGGGTCTAATAGAAGAAGGAGGAGCTCTATACAAACCACGCCTCTGAGGCTCCTCGACTGAATTTCTCCTGTCCACCCACTCCCCGGAAACTAGCTCCCCTGCACATCGGCAGCATCCGCATTTGGCTTGACATTACCAAAGTCCGTTCAGGTTTCCACAGTAGATGAGAGGGCTTATGGGTACTGATCCCCTGCCTCTTTTTCATTTCCTGTCATTAACCCAGCAACCCCCGAAAGCCCAGTAGACATGAAGGCAAGCCCATCTTATTAAGTTGAAAGACGAATAGTGTTCTAAAAGTTCTATTTTATTAGTAATGCATTTCTTTAACTTGTCACGTGATGATTGCTGGGTTGCCTTGATCCCTAAGCTGTTTTTCCCCAGGGAGCTTTTTTACTACACTCCTTCCTCATTGAGTCCCTTTTATGATATCTGTTCCCTAGGAAACCTTCAGTTTGACGGGAGGGCTGGACATATCTGTCAAAAGCAGCATTACTAAGTAAAAATTTGTTTCCAATTTATAGTAACCAGATCAGCTTGTGATAGCAAGTGTTTCCCCCTGGACATGCCATTATTTCAGCAAAACCCCCAAATAAACAACACTCTCTTTGGCTTAAAGACTTACAGATCATATTTATTTTTGTATCAAATTAGTCTAAGAACTTTGCATGGATTAACTCATTAAGTCCTCACAGCAGCCCTATAAAATGAATAATAGTGTCACAACTATTGGGCGATCGGGAAAGTCGTGACAGATTTTTGCATAGAAAAATACCTCATGATTTTCCAGACAACCTAATATATAGATGAAGAAGCAGGCACAGAGAGTAGATTACTCAGTATCAAACCTAGGATTTGAACCAAAGTCGTGTCTACTCTTAAACTTTGTATACCTTCCTCCCCCTGCAGGTGAGTATTCAGTGTCCATTCTCACTGCTAGCCAACACACGAAAGTTCAGAATGTTTGGCAAACAGACCATCTAGTCCTCATGTAAAGATCGGAACCACTCGGAACTTCTGGTGGTTTAGTTTCTTCTTAAAGATGTTACATGGTGAAGGCTTCCCAACTTCCCTTGGGAGCCCTTTCTCTAGTATCCTGTGGTCAAAAGCTTCTTCTTAAGATCCAGACCACTGTTTCTCTTGCTTTATTTTAAGCCCCTATTGATTTTTTTTTTTGGACCCACTATTGAGCTAAATAAAAAGGAATCATTCCTTCACATGTTAAAGAAAAAAGAAAAAAAGAACTGCAACCCTCAAGTCACTCTGTGATTGTCTATTACAATTAAACATGGAAGACCTTCAGAGATACGAAAATGAAACATCTCCATTTTTCAAGTGGGGAAACTGAGACCAAGATCATTGATCAGTCTTGTCTCAATGTGGCCACCAGACAGTAGCAGAACCAACAGGTTCTCTCACCTTTCATGCCAATCCTCAGTCATTTCATAATAGCTCCTGGCTGTCTAAGTCCTTTACAACACATGGAGGCCAAACATGGGTAAATATTTTCTGTCCATCAATTGCAGAATGCAGAGGGGGCTTATTTTTCCTCCTTTGCCCATCAGGCTGAAGTTTTCAGATCTGCAGAGCCAGTGATGTGATCAATGGCCCCAGAAATGACAAGACCCTAGAAACAAAAATTATTTCAGTTCTCTTTGTTGTGTTCCAGTTGGTTTAGAAAGGGTTTTTTAAATTTTAATTTTATTTATTCATTCATTTATTTTAATTTGACCAGAAATAGACACACATACAAAGGGGGGAGAGCGAGGAAGCAAGCCACGAGGTCTGGGACTCAAAACGTGGTCAGCCATATTGGAGTATCCAATGTCGTAACCACCATGCCACCTGCTGGTCCCCTGAGTGAGTTGTTTGGTTTTTTGTTTGGGGTCTTTTTTTTTTTTTTTTTTTTTTCTTTTTTTTTTTTTTTTTAATTTTTTTTGTTTTTAATTAATTAATTTACATTCATTCATTGAGCATTGTCACAGCACACAAAATGTGATTTTCCATTCAGAATATGCTGCATCGTAGCTTAAGGTAGAAAGATGATAATATGTGACTTGAATATTCCCTACCAAGTTTGGAATTCATTTCCAAGATTCACAAATGGTCTTTGTACAATAAGGTTCTAACCAGATTTTTAACCCATTTAAGAGATGAGGAAATGAAGCCCTGAGAGGTCAATTAACTTGTTTTCCTTGGGCACCTGCTAAAAGGTCCGAGATTTTCCTCAACTCTATTGCTACAAATAAAACCATCGTTGAAAGTATGGAAATCATAGGTAGTTCCTTTTATTAAGGAATCCTCTTTGAAAATATGTATTTCTAGAACTCCTTTATTAAAGTTCTGAGGGATGTTGAGTGTAGACAACCAATATTTCCAATATGAGCAATTTCAAATAATACAGCAGAGATGTGTTAATGTCACTGAGCGAGAGGTGTGGCTTCTCCATGGTTCCTACACTGCCCCCTCCCTCTTATTCAAAGGAGGTGTCAGTCCCAGTATTAGGTCAGCCTCAGATTGAGTCCTCATTTTCCGCTGAATTGTTTTATTTATTTATTCTGGACTGATGTTTGTTCAAAATGTCAGAGTATATTGGACTTGATTGGGTCTGGAAAAAATAATGAAAGGCTTCAAGAATTAAATTTGGTGCCAAATTATTATCACCCTCCCCTCCCCTGCTGATAATTCTTATATCCTAGTGACATTTGGGGTAGATAGAAGCTATACATGTCCTTATTGAACTCCAGCTGTTATTATATTTGATAAGTAGAGAGTAATCACAAGGCCACCTGTGGAGTAGTGGTTAGGGTGGTTAGATCCCACAGGCCAGCTACACAGTTGGGGTCCCAGACCCCAGTTTGAAACACATAGCAGTTGTGTACATGTAGGTGCCCAAAATCTTAAAAGGAATAAGTCGAGAAGGGGTTGCAGTGTGCCCATCCCCCTGGGAGAGTGCTTTCTCTCTCTCTTGTCTCCTCTTCTCTCTCTCTTTTTCCCTCTCTAGAGAAAGCATGCTCTTTGGGCAATTAAAAAAAAATAATAATCCCCACAGAATATTTAGGAACCATTTTGCCAAGATTTCAGATGCCTTAGGGTATGAGTTTATAACTTCGTTATTTAAATTCTAAGTGTTTTAGCTCTAATTTACAGAGAAATATGCCATGAGTGTAATCTTAATTTTTTTTTTAATTATTAGAATGCATGTAAATGAGAGGAAGAGATGGTGGAAGGGTGAACCAGAGCAGAGTAGAAACTATGGACAATTCAAAATAGGCTTCCAAAACATACAAACCAAAAACTAGTAGAACTGTATCAAACACACACAGCAGAATGTGATGTTCAGTGCTGAAGAAGATGAGTATGTGCATGTCCTGGATGTGGTTAGTTCACACCACATGTGTGCTCTCAAAAACCTTACACTACCCCACTGTAAAGTTATATGTAATCCAATGTAATATAAAGAAGATTATGATGATGATAATAAAAAAATAAAATAAAAAACCTTACACTACCCCACGAGGATGTACACTGGCTATCTGTAAATCGTACATCATAATTTTTTTTAAAACCCTGGCATATAATTAAACAGAGATGTAGAACCAACTAATATATACCATTGTCACTAACTTGATGTCCTTTTCTGTTTTCCAGTGCCCTGGTCATTGAAAAATAGCAGCATAGACAGTGGTGAAGCAGAGGTTGGCCGGCGGGTGACACAAGAAGTCCCACCAGGGGTGTTTTGGAGGTCGCAGATTCACATCAGTCAGCCTCAGTTCTTAAAGTTCAACATCTCCCTCGGGAAGGATGCTCTCTTTGGTGTTTACATAAGAAGAGGCCTTCCACCATCTCACGCCCAGGTATGTCCATGCTTACTGCAGAACAGAGTTTAAAAACCTATAGCTACCACTTTACACCAGGAGGATGCCTCTAATTAAAAGGTAAACAATAACAAGTGTTGGCGAGAATGTGAAGTTGGAACATTTCTCCTTTGCTGGTGGGGATATAAAATGGTCCAGCCATTGTGGAAAAGGGTTGAACAGTTCTTCAAAAAGTGAAACAAAAAATTACCATAGGACCCAGGAACTCCACATCTAGGTTTATATTAACAATCAAAAAGAACTGAAAACATTACCTTCTTCTAAAAATGTGGACTCCAGCATTCATTGCAGCCTTATTCATAAAGTACAAACAACCCAAATGCCCAGTGGATCAGTGAATCAATAAAGAATGATATATCCATGCGATGGGATGTAATTCAGACATAGAAAGGCATGCAGTACTATATTATCACATGCTATAACATGGATGAAGACTGAAAACACTATGCCAAATGAAAGAAATCAGATGCCAAAGGCCACATGTTGCCTGACGCCATTTATGGGAGTTGTGTGAAATAAGCAAACCCACAGAGAGAGGAAGCAGATTAGTGGTTGCCAGGAGCTGGGAATTGGAACTGACTGCTAAGAGGTCTGAGGTTTCTTTTTGGGAGAATAAAAGCACTCTGAAATTAGATAACTGTGATAGTTTATGCAACATAGTGAATATATTAAAAAAAAACCAATGAATTGTAAAATAGCAGAATCTATATCATAGAAATTGTGTTTTGAAAACAATACTGACATTCCTGTCTGAGGAAGCCAGTTTGGGGAGACTCGGAGATTAATCCTGAGGTACTTCTGTTCACACGTTCTGATTATTGGGTTAGTTTGTTCAAATATCACTAGGAGCCATCCCGTTGTAGATGAAAAGAGTGATGTGACATGAACCAAAATTCAGCAGGTGTTTCTCTGTGGCTTCCCTGTGCTAATTCCCTGGGAAGTCCTGGGTACTGAAAGTATTCCACATGTTGGGAAGGAAGAGATTGGATTATATTATAAATCTCATTACTGTTCCTCTCATCCCTCCTTTAATTTCTCCCGGTAAGGATTTTACTATATATACCACTTTGAGTAAATTAACACTTACATCCCTTAGCTTTCTTTTCAATAAGAACTGAATATCCTGAGGAAAAACCAAGCAGGGTTGTCCTGCCTTATTTGCCTTCAAATCCAGCAAGAGCATCAAGTACATTAGGAAAAAACACTGGTGGAGGGGAAAAAAATATATATATATACACACATATATATATAT